>NC_059343.1:11974100-12277200 GCF_018350155.1 Leopardus geoffroyi
TTAGTATCTGACACACTGCAGAACTGGCTTCTGGCCACACGTGCGTACGCGCGCGCGCGCCTACCTTTTAGGGTTTCAAGGTCGTAGAAAGTGGCCGCAAACCTGGTGGCCCGATGGGAAGCCGAGCGGGAGTCTGTGCCGGTCAAACTCGGGAGCTTCAGTCGGCATCTCCACAGCTTCCAGTCCTCGAAGTGTGTGATTCGCAGCAGCTCCTCCAAACCGGAGGCCGCCCTGATCTGCTGTTCAGACCGTTCTAAGGTTGACCGAGACGCCCGCTGTCAACAGACAAAAATACTGGTTTCAAAGCCAGTTACTAAAGTTTTAGTGTGTCCTGACGGCCCACATTGCCGACCCTTAAAGATGTAAATGGAGCTGAAAAGAAATTAGAGAGATCGTTCAAATGTACACCGGTACCTAGGAAAATTACTAGCGAGTATTTTTGATTCACATGCTGCTCATTGATGATTGAATAAAAAAAAAATGATTCCCCTGGTTTCTCGGGACATTTAAAAACAGTACCATAGTGGCCGGAATGGTGGACTTTGAAATGCTATATCCCAGAACCTGGGAGCGTGACTTTACTGGGGCCAAGGATCTTTGCAGAGGTAATTACTGATCATGAGATGAGATCATCCTGGATTTTCCAGGTGGACCCAAATACAAAGACAAGTGTCCTCTTAAGAGCGAGGGAAAGACATGGACACAGATGAGGTTTTGTGAAGGCGGAGGCAGAAGTTAAAGTAATGCAGCCACAAACCAGGAATGGCCCGGGGCCGCCAAGAGCTGGACGAGGCAAGGAAGGATTCTCTCCGAGAGTCTTTGGAAGGAGCACAGCCCCGCTTACACCTTCATTTCACGTTTCTGGATTCCAGAACGCTGAGAGAATAGAGTTCTATTGTTTTAAGCCACCAATTTTGCAGTAGTTTGGTACAACAGCCACCGGAAACTAGTAAGGATTTTAAAATCACACTGTTTTTGTGACAGGAGCCGATGACCATTGCTTTCATCTCTGTTATCTGAGAAGCTGGCCCACAAAGTCCTGGGGACCCTGCCTATAGTCCCACAGGAAAAAAAGGTTTTAAGACCTTGATAACCTGAATTTTCTAACTTCTAACCCTCTGAGCCTTTCACTATTCCCGTTCACTATTTCGAAGGCATCTTTTTTTTTTTTTCTGATAAAATACACTTCCAAAGTTTATGTTGAAAATTTGCTTTCTGCCCAACTACACGGACCGTATTGGCTGATACAACGCATGGATGTGTGAGACTCCGCCAATACGGTAAATTGTTCAAAATAAGGGGCTTGGTTATACAAATATGATACATACATACAATGAATACCATGTGGTCATCAAAACCAGTGATGTAGACATACATTGGGACAGAATGAATTGAGCTCCTCCGTGGGATGTATGTGCTGGAGAAACGATACAGCAGTCTATCGTCAGGGACCCAGATTTTCACCTGCTGAGCCTGCGCTTACTGGATCTTTGTTTTCCTGGGCAGCTGGGATATGCGGGCCGAGGGGATTTTTAGAGCTGGGTGAGGGGGGAGCCAAGGGACCAGGACAGCTGCAGGGTGGTGCTGAGGAGGGAGGACGGAGAGATGGGTGTCAGCTGCCTGCTACAGGGGAAGGAACGGTGGGGAAGGAGAGCTGAGCAAATGGAACCTTCAGGAAGCCTTGCGTCGAGTGGTGTGATGTACACCCTCCTCCACTGCGCCTGAAAAACTTTAGTTAAAATCTGCATCAATAATCAAAGTTTTAGGAGGACTTTTTGTTTTTAGATATGATGGTAGGTACAGAGTGTTGTCCAAAAGCGGGGTGCTCAGAGAGCAAGTGTGGTCAAGTCATGTATGATTCGGTTTTTATATATTTTAAAATTGTTTGTGCGTGAGGGCGCCTGGGTGGCTCAGTCAGTTAAGCAACCGGCTCTTGATTTTGGCTCAGGTCATGATCTCGAGGTTTGTGGGATAGAGCCCTGTGTCGGGCTCTGCTTGGGATTCTCTCTCTCTCCTTCTCTCTTTGCCTGCCCATCCCCCACTTGTGCGTGTGCGCTCTCAAAATAAACATTAAAAAAATAAAATAATTTGTGTATAATGTCCTTCGTGTATGTATGTATACATAAACAATCATTGTTAATCATACATGTAAAATTATATATATATATATTATATATATAATATATATATAATATATTATATATTATATATTATATATTATATATTATATATTATATATTATATATATACTACCTGGAGGGATATATATGAAAATATAAACACTGATTCCTATTCTACATCAGGGACTGTCAAACTACAGTTCCCTGGCCTAATTCAGCCTGCTCCCTGCCTGTTTTATGAATAAAGTTTTATTGGCACACAACCATGCCCATTCTTTTTACATATTGTCCATAATGGCAGGGTTGAGAAGTTGCAAAAGAGACCTTCACAGCAGATTCAATCTTGAGGCCAACGTCCTTTCAAATTTCAATTCTTTATCTTTTCAGGCATTATATTTTTCATTATTCCATGTGTTGTTTCAATTCTAGTTTTGAAATATCTACCAGACATATATTGGAGCGCTTTAATGATCATACATGTCTCTTAAGTGTACTTTCATATTTATCTATTTTTGTCCTCCCTTCATCTCTCTTCAATGTGTGAAATTAATTGGTTCATCTTCCCAATCACCACTTCTCCAACTGTGAGTCTAGTAAGTTTTTAATTTCAATCACCACATTCCTAATTTCAAATATTTCCACTTTGTTCTCCTTCCTTTTTATTTCTGTACGTTTCTTCGAATTTGTCATTTTATGAATATCATTCCTTTAATCTCTTTATCTCATTCCTAAATACACTTATTTCTTCAAATTGTCTTATTTTAACTTCATATATATGATTTATATCCTGATTATTAATTTTATTGGCTTTCTTAGCAATAATTACCTCTGTGATTTGGAATTTTGTTTAGTAGTTTCATCTTCATTGGGAGTTCATTTTTTTTTTCTCCCTATCCTTTCTTCATTTAGAAGTTCTGTGGTTGCAACCCCTGACTCCCAGGGCCCTGAATCCAGAATCTTACTGACTATTTATGACTCAGGGATCAGCCTGGTTCAAGTCCTGGTCGCAAGGAAGTATCTGCTTCTGTTGCCCCTAGTTAAGCAGTTTCATAGAAGACACGGCTCCAGGCAGCAAAGAGCAGTAACTTCCTTCCGCTTCCATGGAACTGATGGAGTGCACTCACGGAACCCATTACCCGCTGAGGTTGAATTCTTGGTGGCCTCCACCTTCCAGACCCAGAGTGCATCGGTTCGGCAGCTTCGGCTTCAAGTTTTTTAAAAGTTTATTTGGACTGAGATACAACTGACACACGGCATGGTGTAAGTTTAAGGTGTACGATGTGTTGATCTTTTCAGCTTCACGTTTTGGTACCATTTCTGCACATGTTTGCCATCTGCCGATGTTTATGATCGTTTGATCAATTTTATATTTTACCCATAATTGCTATGGAGTATAAAAGACCTCAAACCATGAATTGGGAAGGTCATCTTGCTCAGAAGTTTAGATATGAACGTGTGTGTGTTTAACAAAAGGGGAGAATCTTGAACATGTTTAGAAGCTTGAGGAAAAGAGGCAACAGAGAGGAAGACACCGAACACACATGCAGGAGAGAGAAAGCAGAGGTGCTGGTTTGACCTAAGTTGCAGAGATAAATGGATGAATGGATGAGAGGGTCCCCTTCTGAAATAGGCTCATAGAGAATGACATGGGTTTATGCACAGCGAGACTGCCTGGGATCTAGGATTTCTCACTTGTCTGTGAAATTTAAATCAGGGCAATTTTCTGGGAGTGAGGGGAAGAGGAAGCTTGAAGAACAAAGATAGGGTTTGTGGAACCGGCATCAAATTTAAGCAGCACGCCACAGCCTCTTCATCTAGGAAATCTGGGGATGAAACTGAATAATTGCTCATGTCTTGAAGCAACTCTGAAATTCATTGATTCTCCATCAGGGCCCATTTGTCAATGGCCTCCCATTTCCTGATTATTCATCGCCTCTTCACAGTTTAATCTCTGAAATACATTTTGTTACATCATTGCTTCCGCATGAAAATAATGAAACCAATCCAATAGCTTTTTAGAGGTTTTAAAAATTGTACTATATTGAAAGAATTTTTATTTATTGAGGCAAGTTTCATTCAATACCATCCATGAACATAGAAAGATGTACGTTTTCACAGTTCTTACAGATTTCAATTCAATCTCAGAAATGTTTTTAAACTATCCAACTGAGAACTCAGGAGAAAATATCAAATCTCTGGATTGAATTAAAGGCACTGAAACGGCTCATAGGACTTGCCTCATCATAAAACATGCAGTGTTTACTCAAGTACTCAGAGTTATTTAAGCATACTTCAAGCCTCATAATTTAAAATCTAGTTTGAAATAGCTGAGATATTGCAGACAGTCATTTTGCTATTGCAAGCGGAAATACTATACATAAATACAACTCAACATAAGCAGACACCTGACAATGCATCGGGGGATACGTCTACAAAGGGTCAAAAATGGCTGGCTGGCTGTTGGTTTCCAATAGACTTTCTGCACTAGTTGATTTTTGTGTAATTAACGTTGTTATCTGCTTGGGTAAGACAAAAATTAAAATCACAAGGTGTGAATATAATCCCAAATGTATATATAAGCCATTGGTTTCAATGGTTTTAAGTACCAAACATTTGTCAAGTACGTTAATCATGATTTTTCCCTCTTTTCTAGTGGAACCCCTAATCAAAACTAAAATAATTAGAAAGTACTCAGCAAGAGGAAGGAAGTGAAGCAGGGTTACCAGATCTCTGCTTTTTGTTACAGTAGCACCTTTTTGTGTGTGTGATAATTAATCCAATACTATTAGCAATTTCACTCCTAGATAACAAATCATTCCCTGATGTCCTGGCCACCACAAGCCAGTTTCGAAGATGTGAGACTTAAAGTCTTTGTAACAAGATTTTACTCTTATTTGAATGTACACTGTTTTCTGCACTACAATAGGAAGGGTAGCCATTTCTCCTCTTGTTAACCCCCAAGTTCACATGGCACTCTCCCATGAGGAAGCATGAGCATGTCCACAGCTCGGGCTTGGTCAGTAACCTGGACCAAGGGTGACTGAAATGGCAGGCAAGATGTTCGGAAAAGTATGGCGGCTGGGTTTGTAGGAGGAACTTGGAAGAGTCCACGTTGTGGGGAAATCAAAGGCCTCGTGGACGCCTACTAAGTTAAATTCTAAATCTCTGTCCCCTCTCCTCCTCAAAAATATCTAGTCAAGGAACATACTCAAAGAGTAAACAAAGGCATGATTGGGGGATATCAAGGAGCCACAGTGCAAAGATCAGTGGGAGGGCCACCGTGGGCACAGAGCCAAGTTTAAGGGTGGGAAGACTGGCACATAAGATGAGGGAGAGGTTGGCACAATGAGGTACCACGTCACATCCATGTGGATGGCTACAGTCAAAAAGACTGACAATACACCAAGTGTTGTTGGGGAGGCGGAGCAGTGGGAACCCTCTTACACTGTTGATAGGATTCAGCGGTTCTTTAAAAAGTTAAACATAAATTTACCATATGACCAACCCATCGCACTCCTAGGTCGTTCCCAAGAGACAGAAAGTAGATGACTGGCCACCTGGGGCTGGGATGGAAACGAGGGTTAACTGTAAAAGGGGGCACAAGGGATCTTACGTAGATGACGGCTGCTCAACTCAGTAAGTTGCTAAAAATTATCAAAGGACTTAAAACAGGTGCATGGGTAACTTTTATGGTATGTAGATTGTGTATCGCTATAATTATTTAAAACCAAAAAGAGGAAGGACTGGAAGCTCGAAGGCCAGGCTACTTGTACCAGTTCAGGAGGCAGTGGGAAACACCAGAGAGCCGAGTATTAGTAAGCATCCATTCCGCGGGTTTGCTCTTTTGTTCTTGCTCTCGCCGTGGTCCATGCCGCCCCCTCTGCTTGGCGCCCTCCCTCCCTGTCCAGCGGAACCCTTCTTGGCCAGATGTTACCTACTCAGGGAAAAGAGGCTCCCCCACAGCTCCCACCCCTGCCTGGGTCCCGTCCCTAGGTCGCATGGATTCACAGCACCCCATTTTTCTCCTTCCCAGCACCTACCACCACTGACACTAATGAATCATTTATGTCCTTACTTGCTTAGTGTTGGTCTTCCTCACCAGGTTGTAAGGGCAGCAGTGATGATGGGTCTTATTTATATAGCAATGGTAAGAGCTACATACAAAGGTATTAAATAAGTGGAAAAAAATGATTCATTGCACGCTATAGAAAATCTAACCCAGAGATTGTTCACTTGTTCAAACTACCTCACCTATAAGTGTCTTCCTCCGGGTGTCCTCTCTGCAAGTCCAAAGCCAGTGCCGCTTGTTCGATCAAGCTATGATGTGCCTAAGTTAGACGATATCACTTAGGAACACATTGCATTTCCCTTACGAGAATGTGATCTCTTTGAGGGTAGAACATGTCTGCTTCATCCTTTTTACATAATAAGCACTTAGCACATATCTGATGAGGAAATTTACGAGTAATAAATACACACATGCCTTTGACAAATAGCAATTCGGCCTAGGCTTGTGTGGTCTGTTTAATGTTTTGTATAGAGTAGTGCTCCTCAAAACAATGTGTGCATGAATCACCGGGCCCTCTGGTTAGAATGCAGATTCTGGTGCAGGAGGTTTGGGGTGAAACCTAGGAGGCTTTTTTAATGTTTGTTTATTTTTGAGAGAGAGCACACACATGAGCAGGGGAGGGGCAGAGAGAGAGGGAGACAGGATCCAAAGCAGGAAGGAGGCTCTGCGCTGAATGTGGAGAGCCTCATGTGGGGCTCAAGTTCACAACCCGTGAGATCATGACCTGAGCCGAAGTCAGACGCTTAAACTGACTGAGCCACCCAGGCGCCCCTAGGATGCTGCATTTCTAACAAGCTCCGGGGTGATGGCGATACCGTTGGTTGGCTGACCACACTTGGAGAAGTAAGGGCTGGGAACAGAGGTTCTCAACCTCGGCTTCGCCTTGAACCTACCTGGGAAGAAGCTTCAAAGAAATACTGATGCTTTGGGATCCCATCCTCAGAGATTCTCATTTTATGGGTCTGGGCCGCAGCTTTGCCATCAGGAATTTTTTTAAAGAAAACTTCCTGAGTGTTTGCTAGTCTTAGGGGAAGCTGGGTGGGAGTACCTAGGAACTCTCTTTACTATCATTGAAACTTTTCTGTAAATCTCCGAGTAGTTCAAAATAAAATTTATTTTAAAAATCTTCCCAAGTGATTTTAATGAGAACCACTCATTTGGAGGAAGGTGCATGCTGGTTTAAGTCCAAGGACTCTGGTTAGTGCCTGAGGTAAGTAAGTACAAGTCCATGCAGTAGGGAATAAATGGTAGATGCACGCTGAGAAATAATCCTACTCTTTAAGCTCTTCTGGGTTACACCTTGGACTCAAAGTATTTGTGTAAGTATCTTGATTAACTGGATTTCCAAAGCCTTTCTTAAGTCATCTGACTGACTACCAGCCCCCAACCTGTATGACTTTTTCAAGATTGAAGACCAATGATAACCCTTTCCAGACAAAAGAGCGTGCAGTCAGCCGCCTTTCCTGCCTGAGACCATCCTAAATGACACAGTAAATTGCTTCTCAAATTCCCAAGGACTCAAAACAACCCATTTCTCAAAACAGAATACAAAATAATGGGTAGTGCTTTAACTTACTGGAATTCAACAGGGAGGTGTACATTGCAATCTTTTCACAAGGTGGTCCATAAAAGTATTTGAAAGAAAATATCAATGAGGAGTATAAACATGGATGCCTAGGTAGGAGGAATATGGCTTGGGGTCCACAGCCAGGCTCAGATCCTGGCTCCGAGCTCTCAGACGTTCAGTGAGGAATTTCGGAGTGGAGCCCTTGACTGCTTGCCTCAAAGGGCCGTGAAAAGCTTTGCTTAGGCCATCCAGTCCCATGCTATTAAGAATCCTGTTCTAGATATGGAAACAGACCAGCTCTGCAAAATTCCTCTCTGGACCTCTTGACAGCGTTGAGTCTACGATTCCCAGCCTTTTAAAAACTGTTGATGCTATTTTGTCCACCATGTTGGCAATGTGTTTAGGAAGTGTGGTAATAAGGAGGTGGAGTGAATAGGATTTATATCTTGGGAAAATCCAGAAGCTTCTGGGTGAGCTATGCAGAGACCACATTTCACAAGACTTTGCTTAGGGATTTACAAGTGTTGCCTGGGGCCACAGTAATAGAACTGGAGTTCAGAGGCATCACAGCAGTCAGCACCTTCCCTCTGCAGTAGGTTTGGGGAAGTGGGTCAGGTTGCAATGCAAATAATTCTGTGCTCCCTCCACCTCTTAGGAACTTCTGTTTTGCTGCGAGAGCATTTTGCATTTCATCTCTAACGAAATGTTTAAGGCTTAGCCAAAACCCCCAGAATTTTCCTGGTTTGGGTTCTGTGTTGCACAGTCATATTCCCAGCTGTCCTCCACAAATATTGTTTCCCCTGCCCCCTCAATCCCTGTTCTCGCTCTCCCATGTGTCAAGGAATCTACCCAGGCCATGTTAGACTGCTGAGTCCAAATGAAGTTTTCCGACTCTGCTTCCCGTAGCTCCCAAGTGAAAATAACATCCCCTGACAGGAAGCTTTGCCTGACATCATAGACCACAGCTAACTGGAGAGGGGACCACATGGATGTGAATTGTTAGAGACCGGTTTTGAATGGGAGAGCACTCTGGAAAACGTGTTGGCCATTTCTGACAAAGTTCAACGTACACTCACCATATGATTGAGCAGTCACACTCCTGGGAATTTGCTCTTGATAAAGGAGGACTTAGGGTTCACATACAACTCTTTACACTAATGTTTATAATAGCTTTCTTCATAGCAGTCCCCAAGCTAGAGGGGCGCCTGGGTGGCTCAGTCGGTTGAATGTCCGATTTCAGGTCAGGTTGTGATCTCATGGTTGGTGAGTTCGAGCCCCGTGTCGGCTCTGTGCTGACAGCTCAGAGCCTGGAGCCTGTTTCAGATTCTGTGTCTCCCTCTCTCTCTCTGTTCCTCCCCCACTGGTGCTCTGTCTCTGTCTTTCAAAAATAAATAAATATTTTTAAAAGTTAAAAAAAAAAAAAAAGAATCCCCAAACTGGAAAGAACCCATAAGTCTTTCAATGGGTGAGTGGTTAAACAAATGGTTCCATCCATCCTGTGAAATACCACTTAGCAAGAAAACACAATGATCTGGTCCATGCAGCACCTTGGATGGATCTGTAGGGCATCAGCAGTGGAAGAAGCCAATCTCAGAAGGTTAGTTACTGGAGGACTCCATTTATGATGTTCTCAAAAAACCAAAATGATAGTCATGGAGAAAAGATCAGAGGTTGGGGGGAGGGTATGACTATAAAAGGATAGGCTAAATGAATGTTTCCCTATCCCGAGTATGGTGGGGGTTACACAAATCTATACATGTGTTAAAATTCATAGAACAGCACACCAAAAGGGAAAAATACTTCAAAAAATAAAGTAGGCTGCCTTTGAATGAAGGCACTGCTCCTTTTTAGCTATTTGACTGAGGGTCAATTATTCCTTCTCTAAGGCTTGGCTTCCTCGTTTATAGATGGCAAGGCTAATCGTGCTCAACTCAGAGAGCTGATGTGGAGATCACACGAGGTCATATGTGGGAAAGGGTCAGGCATGGAGTCAGCACTCAGTAAAGTTAACTTCTTTTCTTTCTTTTCTCAGGGGTGGGGCATCAGGTCCCGTGCTGCAGTGCAGGGGTCTGTGTTTTATGGCTTTGATTTCCCTGAGTAACCAGAGAGGGGAGTTTGAAAAGAACAAGACGGGGAAACTTCAATCATAGTAAATAAAAATTTAAAAGAGAAAAACCTTTCCAGGGTAAATCAAGGACAAACTTCTCCTCCTCCTCCTCCTCCTCCTCCTCCCCCCCCTTCCTCTCCTTCTTCTCCTTCTCCTTCTTCTTCCTAACACTTCTTGAAGGTATTTTCAGATGAAAGGCCAATTTCAAAGTAATCTGTTCAGGCTTTACATATGTCTTTATAGACAGATGAGAAACAACCCACTTCTTAACCCTTTGCATTCTGTTATGATGGTCTGGCCTTACCCGGAACAGATGGTACCTACTAGAATAGGGTGCATCAACTGAGGGCAGGGAGGAGAATGCATGCTTGCTAGTAATTACTGCTGGGGTTTCTCAGAGGGAGCCAGCCAAAGGCCTGGTCCTGCTTCTCTGAAATCGAGGAACCTGGCCATCTGGGGGCCTCATGCTCCCCGTGGCTCTCTCGCTTACACAGTTCTGTATTGAAATGCATACATATGAGAAACCTAGGGTGTTTAATTAAACTTGACTAAGGAAAGGAATTGCAAATGCAAGGAAATCGTGTGTGCGTGTGCGCTCACATGCACGCACATGCGCGCATGCATTTCTGTGTGTGTACATAGCCATTTGGGTATTTTAAGGGGATACTGGAGGGCTAAGATGCCTGGGACCTCCACATCCTCCAATTTGATGAGTACTGTTGGTGGTTTTCTCCCCAGCCAAATGGTTTAGCATTTGGGGAGATGTTTATGCCCCCTTCATATGTTTTAAATCCACGCTCTAATCAAATGCCTCTGCTCCCATCTGATACATCTGTGATGAGGAAACGTGAGGCAGATGCGTGTGGGATGGGCTTAGATGGCAAAGCTCAAAGGGTGCTCTGAATAATCCCAAGAGTATATATTCCTGTTATAGTTTCTTTATCACTGATCTCAAAGCTCAAGGGCCCAGTGCATGAGGAAACAACTCAAAGCCTTCATGGTAATTAGGTCATTGGCTAAAAACAATTGCACAGCTGCCCCCCAAAAGGGGGGAATACCTTTCTAAGTCCTATTGATATTGGGCCATGAGACTTACTTTGGCCAATGGGATATTACAAGATATGACACAGAGTACTGAAATGTACTCAGGAGGGCACACTGCTACATTTCTGCCATTACAACTACCTGCTTCTGCTAACCCGCTGATCCAAGGATGATGAGAGGCATGTGGGGCAGACCCATATTCAACCGATGGCTTGAGCCTTGATTGTGACTCCACAGCAACATGAGTGAGAAGAGGTTACTGACATTTGAAGCCAGTAATTCGGTCTGTTACACAGAGCGAAATTTGGTCTGTTACACAGCATTATGGCAGTGACAGTTAACTGCTAGAGCCCTATTTCAGCCTAAGTGTGACACAATGCATCGGATGGGCACAAGATCTTTATGCAAAACCTCGTGTCCTTTTGGCCAGGAGGCCCCACCGTACTGCTGGCAGTCAGCCCAGTATGCCCCCTTTTCCTTTCTTCCAAAGATGCAGCGGTCCCATATCAACATTCCATGGCTCTCCTTCTCTTCCTTGCCAATATCCCCTGCACTAAGATGCCCAAGGATCCCCAGTCTTGCGGTGATGTTGTAATTGTGAACCAAGCACACCATGGCAAAGGCTGCTTTTACTTTTTCATCCCACTCTGTTCTTTTTGAGGAGATCTTAATTTAGAAAGAATTCAGGGCATTCATTCAGTCAAAATTACACCCTTCTTAACTCTCTCCAGAATGGAACCATAAGCAACAACAAAATATTCGCCCTGGCAATATTCCACAAATGTCATGATCTCTCTCCAGAATCAACTTTGGCCAAACCTAGATTTCAGGAAAGCAGTACTTTTCTCCAACACGTGATTGTTATAGTTATTTAGGTAACAACGAATGACCAAAAAAAGTGACTCATGAAAATTTACATTATTAAAGCTCCAGGTGTTAAAATGATCCTTCCCACAGGCCAAAATGAACTTCTTGGCTGTTGGTAAGACATGAAAATAACTAAGACATCTTTATTTTATAAAAATGTCATTTCCACTCATGTGCCTGGCACGTGGTAGACATTCCACAAATATCTACTGAGCTACATGGATAGCCTTCCTTTTTCCAGGGAAAAGGAGCCTACTCCTGAACAGCAGAAATAAACTTAAGGGTCTTCCTTCCCCGATTCTACCCCAGTATCCAACCATGGTTGTCTCCCACCTCACAGATGAGTTCAGAAACACTGAGAAGCAATCACAGGTATGTTAGTCATTAATACCCTTCGCCAAATATTTCCAGCTTTCTATCTGCCGAGCACATGGAAGGATGGCATCTCCTGCTCCCCTGTGGTTGGATGGAACAGTGGGTCAGGGGGCTCTGACCAGAAGCGGTAACAGGTCACTTCCTGGCCAGAGCATTTAATTGCCAGGACAAGACTCTCCGGGGCTCTCTGGCCCTCTGTCTCAGTGATTAATGACATTCAAGATGTGGATGCTCAGCCAGCTTCATCCCGAAGTGGAGCTGACCCTGAACTAGCTGGGACGGCCTTGTGGTATGAGCCATAAGTAAGTCTCAGTTGTTTATGAGCCACCAAAATCTGGGGGTTGCTTGTTACTGCGGCACAGCATGGCCTAGGCTGACTGAAAAGTATCTGACTGGAGTACTTTGCCATAATCTAGCATGTGTTCACAAACCACAAATCACCAGATGAAAACACAGACAGCACTTCTCAGGGATCTCAAAGATGAAAGAAATCATCATGGCGTCCATGTTTTACCCATGTGGCCCCACACTGCTTTGCCCATCTCCCTTTCTGTGACCAGCAGGCTAGAATATGGGCGGAGGTGACGTCTTCTATAACTGGCTCCTGGGAGTGAGCACCTTATAGAAGGGCTTGTGGCTAAAAGGACACTGCAGGATTCTTTCCTAGCAACACGTGAACCCTCTCTCACCCTGAGGAAAACAGCACAGGGTGAATATGCTGTCTTATCAAAAATGCTTCAGGGGACGCCTGGCTGGCTCAATCAGTAGAGCTCGTGACTTTTTTTTTAAGTTTACTTTTTATTTGAGAGAGCGCGAGCAAGCACAAGCAGGGGAGGGGCAGACAGAGAGCACGAGCAAGGGAGGGGCAGAGAGAGAGGGAGAGAGACAGAATCCCAAGCAGGCTCTACACTGACACTGGGCTCAAACCCACGAACGGTGAGATCATGACCTGAAGTTGGACGCTTAACCAACCGAGCCACCCCGGCTCCCCAGCATGCAACCTTTTTTTAAAGTTTATTTATTTTGAGAGGGAGAGAGACGGAGCAAGCGAGTGAACAGGAGAGGGACAGAGACAGGAAGACAGAGAATCCCAAGTAGGCTCTGAGCTATCGGTGCAGAGCCCGACATGGGGATCAATCTCACAAACCGCAAGATCATGACCTGAACCAAGATCAAGACTCGGACGCTCAACTAACTGAGCCACCCAGGCACTCCTGGCAACTCTTAATCTCAGGGTCGTGAGTTTAAGCCCCATGTTGGGCATAGAGACTACCAAAAACAAACAAACAAAAACGCTTCAGATTGTAAAAAACTGAAATCAGACAAGCCACAGTGAGAGCAGATGTTGGAGACTGCTTCATGCAACAATTTATAACCTGGGTATCTCAAGATCCTACAGGCCTTGTCCATCGGTCAGTCCATACTTTTTCTGGTATCTACTCTATTACAGGCTTTGTGCTAGGTGACTGGGACACTGAAGTAGACCACGCAAAGTTCCTGTTCTCAGGGCACCCCGCAGGCAGGACTGGAGAGGCCGGTGAGCTGCTGCCTCCTGCTGGCCGCCCTGTGCTCTGCATCCAAGTGGCTGCCATAGTGGGAGAGGGACTCTAGCTGGGGCTGGAGCAGCAGTGTGGGGCCAACACCAGGGAGCGCAAGCAACTCCTTAAGACGAAACAAAACAAAACAAAACAAAACAAAAGGAAGAGAGAAAGAAAAAAAGAAAAGTTCTTGTTCTCAAAAAGCTTTCCTTCTAGTGGAAGATGACAAAGTAATAAACGTATATGCAAACAAACGAAAAATGTCAGGTACCGGGCCGCCTGGGGGGCTCAGTCGGTTAAGTGTCCGACGCTCGGTTTCGGCTCAGGTAGTGATCTTACGGTTCATGAGATCGAGCCAGACATCGGGCTCAGTGTTGACGGCACGGGGCCTGCTTGGGATTCTCTCTCTGCCCCTCCCTGCTTGTACTGTCTCTCTCTCTCTCAAAATAAACAGTCCGAAAAAAATGTCAGGTACCAACACAGACTATGCAGACAATAAAATCATGTAATGATACAGATCAGGGTTGACAGACTATGACCTGTGGGCCAAATCCAGCCTGTACCCTGTTTTACTATAGCCCGTGAACTAAGAATTCTTTTTTACAATTTTAAATGGTTGAAACGAATGAAAAGATGATTTCATGATGCATGGAAATGATCTACAATTCAAATTTCAGTGTCCACAAAGTTTTATTGGAACACAGCCACACCCTCTATGATCTGCCCCGGCTGCTTCTCCAACCTCAACAACACCTGTGGCTGTGGCCCCCACTCCCCCTACTGCAGCCACACTGGTCCCCTGGCTGATACCCAAACACCCAAGCCACCTCCCTGTCCTCCCCCATGGTCAGTGCCCAATGGTTGCCTTTGCCTGCCTGGCTTCCTTCAGGGGTCTGCACAAGTGACATCGAATCAGAGAAGTCTCCCCCGCCCATCACTCTGTCTCTCCTCCTGCTTGATTTTCTCCACGGCACTACCCCTGACATGTTAGAGATTTGCTATTGCCTGCCTCTCCCCGCCACGCTTGGAACAGAAGTTCACAAGAGTCAAAACACAGTCTTCTTTCCTATTGCATTTCCAGCACTGAGATCAGTGCCCAGATGTAGTAGGCTCACAACAATGAAGTAAATGAATCGTCAAACACAGTTACATTGCAACGGGAGGCAAGGGAGATCCTTTACCAACTGGGACATTACAAACCGCTCAAAGCTTTCCTGATGCGGGGGAGGCCTCGAGGTGTCTTGTTTATCATGTCCTAGTATCTTGGTAGAGATTATAAGAACTAGTGGCAAGAGAGAGAAAAAACTGGACTAACCATAGAAGCCACAAAAGAAATGTCTTGTTTCATCTCCTCTCAGTCACATCCAAGTGGTAGGAAGAGTTATGCTTAAAAATGTCCTGGGGCGCCTGGGTGGCGCAGTCGGTTAAGCGTCCGGCTTCAGCCAGGTCACGATCTCGCGGTCCGTGAGTTCGAGCCCCGCGTCGGGCTCTGGGCTGATGGCTCAGAGCCTGGAGCCTGTTTCCGATTCTGTGTCTCCCTCTCTCTCTCTGCCCCTCCCCCGTTCATGCTCTGTCTCTCTCTGTCCCAAAAATAAATAAACGTTGAAAAAAAAAATTAAAAAAAAAAAAAAAAAAAATGTCCTCAGAAACAGGGGCACCTGGGTGGCTCAGTCAGTTGAGTGTCTGGCTTTGGCTCAGGCCATGATCTCACCGTTCGTGGGTTCAAGCCCCTCGTTGGGCTCTGTGCTGACAGCTCAGTGCCTGGAGCCTGCTTCAGATTCTGTGTCCCCCTCTCTCTCTGCCCTACCCCTGCTTGTGCTCTCTGTCTTTCAAAGATGAATAAACATTATCTCTGAAGAAAAAGGGGTAAAGGAAAAGTCTAATAACCAACATGATACACCTCCTTATCCCTCACATTACCCAGTCACATCTATGCCAAAACTTGTTTACTCTAGGCGTGGCTTTCCTTCACATCAGAAACATTTAATTTAGCGAGGGGTTGGGTGGGTTTGAGCACAATATATGTAACTTCAGTTTTTTAAGAAAAATTTTTAATGTTTATTTTTGAGAGACAAAGAGACAGAACGTGAGTGGGGAAGGGGCAGAGAGAGAGGGAGACACAGAATCCGAAGCAGGCTCCAAGCTCCTAGATGTCAGCACAGAGCCCAACGCAGGGCTCGAACCCACAGACCGTGAGATCATGACCTGAGCTAAAGTCGGACGCTTAACCAACTGGGCCACCCAGGTGCCCCCATACCTTCCCTTTTTACAAGAAACTCAGATCTATATGAAAAAATTGCTAATGGTGTTACATATAGTGCTGCCTCTTCCATTTGCAAGGACATATCTTCTGTCACCTGCAAATTCAAACAGTTTCCTCCACTGCCCCGCTAATTAGGTTCCTGTGTTACCAGTAAATTTGAACATTTTAAAACCCCACCGTCCCCGGGACACCTGAAGAATTCTTGGTGTGCAAGCTCTTTAAAAGAGCTGAACAACCTAAAGAATATGACTTCTTTCCAACAATCCCAAATCTCCTCTTGTAACTATCAAATATAGTGACGGTTCAAAGTAAAATGAAAACATTTTTAAAATCCATGGAGTAACACTGGCGTTGGGGGCAGGGGGAGAAGCTTCCAGAGGCCCAATACATCTAAAGGACTCCTGAGTTTTATGGACTTAAAAAAGGTGATCAGCCTTGAAAAGTCTTATTTGCTTGAAACAAGTCCAATTTTCGCCATCACCTGGGCTCAGAAGCGGATTCGCTTCTACTTACCATCTGGCAGGGAAATACGGAGGGCGGGCTGCGGTCAGTGAGGTGGGGCTGAATGGCTGGGAACTCTCCTGAGTGCATTTGGAGTTCAGAAAGCTAGAAAGATTTGTTTTTTCTTGGAAAGCTAGAGAGACTTTCTTGCTTTAGAAAGACATTAGTAGACTGCTACACCAGGTGGCCGCCCCTGAGCCCAGCGTTCAATCTTTGTTACAGACATACCATAGGTGTGTTTGGTCACTGTACGGACATCTGTGCTTGATACGACGGATACTAAGACTTTTTTACCCAAGGACCAATTTTCCCCGGTTGGGGGCGATATCACACCTGCTGAAGATGCATGTCCTAACAACAGCTACAGAAACTCAAGCTCATGTTCGACTGTTCACAGCCAGGAATTCCTAAATCCATAATAATTTAGCACTATTTCAGTCCAAACAAATCCAAATCATTTTCAAAATAAAAAGCTGAAGAAAACCATGTAATCTACAAAATACATAAGACTGGGCGAAATACTGCTCAGTCAGTAACATTCCAGTTAATTCTTTTGTGTTACTCTCAATTCCCCAGGCTCGGAGACTTGCCTGTAGAACTAAGGATTCAATTACTGTTGAGTCTTACCCATTTCACAAAGCAAATAACCAAACGACTTCCAAGAAAATATTTTTCTAGACGGTGGCAATGGGTAATTCTAGAAAACCAGATAAAAGTCATCTGTAGAAAGTACTGTAGTTTTGCGATTTACAAATGAAATTAACTAAACTGACTAATGTTTGCTGCTCCCACCAACCTGAATAAATGACTCACACAGTTATCTGGGTCATAAAAACAAATCAGTGCTTCATTAGAAATTCACTCTGCCATCTGCATATATGAGGAGAAACTTACCCAACCAAAGAGTCCCGAAAACTCATTCATGTTCTATTACATCTCCAGAAAAAAAACCAAAAACAAAAAACAGCATTTTCAAATATGCATGGCAAGAATCTTAGTAAGCCTAAGATCCAGAATACTCATTAGCAATGCAAGATCTATCCTGTCCACTACGAGGAGCGTTCTGCGCTTTTATATTTTCTAGAAAATGAGGGGCAAAGAAAGTCCTCTGAACAAGCCAATAAAAAAAAAAAAAAGCTGCATCACATTAAAATGATGCCACCTACCTTCACCGTTCCATGTTCGTAACTGGAGCCCTGTGCCAGGTGCAGATAAGACATCATGAAAATATTCACCACAGCCCACTGTCTGTACATTTTGAAGATTTTAATATCCACTGATTACCAAGCAGTTGACATCAGGCAGCTAGAGAAAACTGTTTCAAAAGGCATTCTCCGGAAGGAAAGGAAACCCTAAGAGTTCACATGGAAAAACAAATCATCAGTGGTGATCAAAATCCAATGAAATGACTTCAATTAGTCAAGGAACATTTCTGCACAATCTTATGGGGGGAGAGAGATGAAAAAAATTTTAAATGCTCTCATGCTCCAAAAATAATCAGAAGGTGGACATGACTTCCACTGGACATGAAAAAGCACTCCAAATTCATGTCACGTCCAGCAAATTAAACAAACAAACAAACCTCTCCACCCTATGCCCCGGGTTCTAGTTGCTTTGTAAGGAGGTGGTGCGGCCACCGCTGTTAGCAGCTACAAGAAGCCTGGAACCCAATTCTGGATTCAAACTTTTTTTTTTCACAACCCTCATGGAAGGTTGCAGAAGTATGTGTCCTAAATCTGACAGATTTTGGCAGAAAATGCAGGGAAGTCTTGGCTGTAATCCTGTCGCGTCCCTACCAATAGCAGGGCAGTTTTCAAAACTGACTCAAACCCTCAGGACTGCTGTTCCTTTAACGCAGATAACCTGTAACGTGAAACCTCGGCTGCACACAGGCGTCAATGTTGCACCACAATGCATTGTTCAGGAAGGGACCTCAGATGGTCACACATCTACTGCCAGGGACACGCAGAAAGCAATCAAATATGCTTAAAAAACTTACCTGTGCACAAAAAAAGCACATGAAAAGCCAAACATGCACAAAATGACTTTTTTTTAACAGAAGCTTAATAAGTTAGGTCAAATGAAGAACACTGATTTTTAAAGAAGCAACAATTAGGTTTATTTGCATGTACCGGGAAATACCTCACGTGCATTGCTATCAAAACCGTGTTATCACTTTAGTGTGCAATTCTTTAGAAGCACTGGCTAAGTCAGCTTTGGAAACAGAATATGCTGAATGGATGGATGCCACAAGTGGCAAAATTCTAGGAAGTACTGAGATCTGCTTTTGTGCTCTTCACTAGTTTCCAATCTTTGATTTCCAGGTTTTGGCTCGTTCAAACCCATTTTTTGCATTTCTGAAATCAAGGATGGCCTGAGAAATCTCTTCATTGGTGTTCATCACAAATGGACCTAGGGGAGAAAGAGACATTCAGTAAGTTCTGGGTGACGATAATATTTTCTTCTATCACTATAAAGGGTATATATATCTAGAGTTCTTTTTAAAAAAAAATTTTTAATGTTTATTTTTATTTTTATTTTTTTTAAATTTTTTTTTTTCAACGTTTATTTATTTTTGGGACAGAGAGAGACAGAGCATGAACGGGGGAGGGGCAGAGAGAGAGGGAGACACAGAATCGGAAACAGGCTCCAGGCTCTGAGCCATCAGCCCAGAGCCCGACGCAGGGCTCGAACTCACGGACCGCGAGATCGTGACCTGGCTGAAGTCGGACGCTTAACCGACTGCGCCACCCAGGCGCCCCTAATGTTTATTTTTGAGAAAGAGAGAGTGAGAGAGTGAGCACGAGCAAGGGAAGGGCAGGGAGAGGGAGACAGAGGGAACCCAATGTGGGTCTCGAACTCACGAACCTCGAGATCATGATCTGAGCCGAAGTCGGACACTTATCCAACTGAGCCACCTAGGCGCCCCTGTATTCCTAGAGTTCTTAATCTGAAACTGACCCAGGCATATCTAAACAGTAAAAGGCTATTTTGCAGCATCCAATCCCTGAGAACTAGAATACAAGTTTCTTGACCAGGACTGTGTACGACTATAAAGACCAAACTCCAGATACACAAATGCAATTGCATCATCCACTCACCCCTGGGTTTGGTCCTATCAAAATCATTTTTATAGTTGTTAGTTTTTCTTCTTCTTCTTCTTTTTTTTTTATTGAGGTGTAACTGACAAACAACATTAGTTTCAGGTGGACAACGTAATGATTCAATATTCGTGTATGTTGTGAAATGATCACCACAGTAAGTCTAGTTAACATCCATCACCACACACGGTTATAGAATTATTTTTTCTTGTGGTAGGAACTTTGAAGCTTTACTGGAGTTGCTGGTTTTATAGCATTAGCTGATGTCAAGAACTGAACCGATCTGATGCAAGGAACTGGCAAATTTCATCATGGTTTTGGGGGTCTATGCAGTATACAAGGCTGCATACTTACATGAGGAGTTTAAGTCATCTTTGGACATTTGCAGCAACTCACTGACAGTAAATAGGAGGTTATAAAAATTACAAGTCAGGGGGGCTGGCAAACTTTTTCTGTAAAGGGCCAGACAGTACGTAGTTTAGGTTTTGTGGGTCAAACAGTGCCTGTCTCAACTACTCAGCTCTTCCGTTGAAGTGCAAAAGTAGCCACAGACAATAGGAAAGTGAATAGAGATGGATGTGTTCCGATAAAACTTTATTTACAAAAACGTGCAGTTTGTTGGCACCTTTGTCTAATTCCTAGGTTTGGAGGATGGGGGTACAGTGCTAGAAGGAGGGATCGAAGGGGGAAAAGAATGAGGCGCCTGACAGGCAGGAAGAGGGCAGACTCCAGTAGGCTTTGGATGCCTTCTACGGGCAGAACTGTGGGGGTAATTCTGCAGGTGATCAGGGGTCACCCGAGGGTTAAGCAGATAGTAACGTCATCTGATTTGCAGTTTTTAAAGATTTTGGCATCAGGGTAGAGACGGTGTGTGGCCTAAGAGGCTGAGTTTTGGTGGTGGAACTGTTAAGGGCAGCTGGGATACAGGACACAGGAGGCTGTGGGTACAGCAAGGCGTTCGGCTCTGGATACTGTGACATGAAGGTACTGGAGACAACGGAATGGCTTCCTGGCAGAGGGACTTGACATATTGTCAGAAACATGGATCTGGGGCTCAGGAGAGAAATTTCATCTGGAAACAGACACTTGGCCTATATCGGCTAGGAAAGAATGAGGGAGCCCTGATGTGCAAAATAAATAATCAGTCCAAGAGGGCACCCTGGAAAAGCCAACTTTTAAAAGACACACAGAAGAAAGGGAGATGGAACTCAGAAAATGAGAGCAGATCCTGGGCCAAGGACCAATTTCTCGCACAACATAATATCACGACAGTTTGGACTCGTGGAGCACCTCTCCTGTCTCCCAATTATTTTTCTCTAAAAATGGTGCACTTCTGGGCTTCCATTTTGACACTCCCCTGGGGTATTCTGCCGTGCTTCTCAATTCAGAATGTGCACATGAATCACCCGGGAATCTTATTAAAATGCATATTCTGATTCAGGAGGTCTAGAGTGGGGTCTGAGACTGCATTTCTCACTAACTTTCTAGTGATGCACATACTGTTGGTTCATGGACCACACTGGGAGAAACGCGGGAAGCAAGCTTGGAGCCCTCCAACACCGAGCTGAGGGAGCTTGTCTCCTCAAATCCTTAAGAAGGAGAAGAAAACTATAACCAGAGAGCAGGTTTTTGTTTTTCTTTTCCCTTCGTTTTTTGCATACTGTATCACTAAGTTTCTTATTTTTTTAAGTCGAGGTATAATTGATATACCTTGTATTGGTCTCAAGACGGACAACGTAATGATTCGATATTTGCAGATATTGTGAAACGATCACAATAAATCTAGTTAATATCCATCAGCACACACAGTTGCAGATTTCGTTTCTTGTGATGAGAACGTTTAAGGCCTGTTCCCTTAGCAACTTTCTAACATGCACTATAGTATGATTAATTGTAGCTGCCAGGCTGTACATTCCATCCCCCAGAAAGCATGCTTTTCAATTGATCAACTCTACGGGTTATAGACATGCAAATTATTTGATAGTTATCAATAATCTCATAAATACTCTTTCAAACTAGTTTTCATCTTTTCTCTAGTTAAACCTTTACACTGCCTCCCGAGTAATAAAAATGGTGTGAGTTCAATCTCTCGTTATGTAGAACCTAGGTGTGGAGGACAGCACAAAACATGGGGTCAGAAGACCAGGGTTTGAATCCCAGCTCCACTACTAACCATCATTTCCCATCAGGGAAGCCACAGGGCAGAGCAACGGGCAACCCAACCTCCTAAGGTTGTCCTGAAGAGTAGGTGAATTTGCGGCAAGCACTTGGACCAATCCTAGTAAATGAGACATGCTACCCAAGTATCTGTTAGGTAAATAAATTAAGTATATTGATTTTGTTTCCCTCCCTTATAAAAAGGGCCAGGACTACATTGATGCTGAGGACATTTCCTATTCCAACATTTGACGACATTCCATGCTTAAAGGTCCTTAGCTAGTTCATTACACTGGTACACTTCCCAAACAGCCAGAAGATGGTTGTGGCTGTCTTTAAATGTGCACAGGTAAAAGAAAAACTTTCTGGGGTTTAAAGAGTTATAAAAAAGAACTAGCCAGCCAAACAAGATGCTTTGCCTCTCATTAACGGAGATGTCAAGGGCCGTATCTATCTGGTCTGGTTACTCGGAGTTTGAACGTACGGGCACATGCAGTGTTCCTGAGACCCAAGCCTCTGAGACAGGCGTCGCCTAACACAAATGGAGGACGGCTCCGAGCAGTCCCAGCGCTTTGGTCTGTCACCGAGTTTGGTCAGACTCTGGGTTTTCCTCGTTGGTGCAGAGGAGATCTTTAAACTCAAAAGCCTCAGATCCCACACATCCTTTGCGCACCTAAATTCTAGTTGCTGTTAATAAACATCGTGACTCCTCTCAATCTGTCTTCAGGCTTTCTCCAGAAGAACAAACTATTTCAGCCCTCTTCCAGCAAGATAAAAGGAAGCAAGAACCATGAGCCTTTGGAGTGGAAATTGAAGCATGCAAAATGGAGGTCAGATGCTACATGCTTAGTGGAGTACAATTTAATGTTTTTCCTGTAAGTCATTAATCGAACAAGAAAGAATATTAAAAAAAATTTTTTTTATATTTTTAAGTAATCTCTACACCCAGTGTGGGGCTCGAATTCACAACCCTGAGATCAAGAGTCGCACATTTGGCTGCCTGAGCCAGCCAGGCACTCCACAGAAGAATAGTTTGTAAACTATCAGTGTTCTTTAAATGTATGACCAGCTGGGTTGTTTTTTTTTTCTGAAATCATGGTTTATGTGTGGGAATTCATGCAAGGCAATATAATGGGATTTTAATGCATGCTAAATTTAATAATATATGTTTTATAGGCATTTATCTAAATAAGTTGGCAAAATGTTTTTTAAATTTTTTAATGTTTATTTATGAGAGAGGGAGAGAGAGAGCCAGCATGAGTGGGGGAGGGGCACAGAGAGAGGGAGACACAGAATCTGAAGCAGGCTCCAGGCTCCAAGCTGTCAGCACAGAGCCTGACACAGGGCTTGAACCCATGACCTGAGACGAAGTCAGACGATTAACTGACTGAGCCACCCAGGAGCCCCGGCAAAAACATTTTTTAATAAAAATGAACTAATAATATGTTGGCATCTACATCCTTTCTCATTTAATAAAACAACAATATTATGAGGAAGTTAAGGCAAAGAAGTGAGGTGACTGGATACTTATTCCAGGATTTTCTGCCTCTGTTTTTTTTTTTTTTTAATACTGATTCAAATAATTCACATACTTCCAAAGGAATATTTTTAAGTGGTCCCTATTTTTCACAAAAAATGCAATAGACTACAAATGGTATTGAAATCACTGTTGTTTTTAGTAAAGATAAAAATGATATTCAAGCAGCAGGCCACAAAACATTTCTTTAAGTTCAAGTTCCCTATGACGCAACGCAAAACACCGTTTTTGTTTTCCCCATAGTTCTAAGTTCAATGTCGTCCACATGATAGGTACTCAGGAAATGTCTCTTTACAAGAAACGGAGAATGAATGTAGAAATAAGTGCCATGTATGTATTTTCCTCCTACAAAATCTTTGCAGATAAAGAGACAAGAGGAAAGTAAAGCTACTCTTCCCAGTAATAATACTATATTGGTACACTACTTTCAAAGGAGAAAATCACCCAGGAAAATTGCCATCATTTGGGGCTTACCATGCTGGACAACTGGTTCTCCTAATGGCTCCCCAGCAATTAGGATGAAGTGGTTTCTCTCAGGATCCTCAAGTCAAGGAAGAAAACATCAAACAATAAACATGCATACTTTTGAATGTCAAATTAGAAACAATTTGAAGCCGACATGCTGGCCAAATGGACAACGTTCCTAATTCCTCTTTTTTAAGTTTTATTTACTTAAGTAAGCTCTGCAGCCCTCGTGGGGCTCGAACTCAGAACGCTGAGATCAAGAGTCACATGCTCCTCCGACAGAGCTGGCCGGATGCCCTGGAAACACTTATTCCTTAAGATGATTGGTAGCAATCACCACTCAAGACTAAGCCCAAACCACCAAAAGGTTAACCTTCTCAGATAAAGGAGAATGCAAATTAAGATTTTCTTCAACCGGGAACACCTTTAAGACAAACTATGTAATTTACTTATCTTATTACAGGGTTTACAACCTCCCATTAACAATTTTTAAAAGGGAGTATTATGCAAATCCAAAAGTAAGATTTTATTACTTTTGACATTTCTTCATGTAAAACGTGCCCCAGAAATGTTGCACTAAACAGAACCTTATAAAAACATCCAAGTGGCATCTGCTCAGGTAAATTTCTCTCCCAAAGAGTCCTGTTATATTAGTCTCCAAAAGTTTTTCTTTAGAGGGGAGCCTGGGTGGCTCTGTCGGTTAAGCATCTGACTCTTGGTTTTGGTTCAGGTCATGATCTCACAGTTTCGTGGGCTTGAGCCCTGCATCGGGCTCAGAGCCTGCTTGGGATTCTCTCTCTCTCTCTCTCTCTCTCTCTCTCTCTCTCTCTCTCTCCGCCCTTCCTCAACTCACGCTGTCTCTGTCTCCCCCAAGATATAAATAAATAAACTTAAAAAAAGTTTTTCTTTAGAATTAAGGTTAGGTTTTTTTCCCTGAAACTGAAAAAAGTAGTAATTATAATATCCAGTGTGAGTGTGGATGCAGGGGAAGATACACGTTTATATCTTTGGCAGATTTTTAATTGACACATCAATCCTTCCAGAGAACACTCTGAAAATATGACTTCAAGCCCCCAGTATCACTGATGTCCTCTGACCCAGTAATGCCAGAGAAACCAGCAGAAGACCCCTCCCCCACCACACTTGTGAGAAATAGTAACTGTTGTAAGCCATCAGGGTTTAGGGTGATTTGTTAACCACTAATAGACAATTGAACAGTATGTAATTCTTTTCAGGCACCTCTTAGGTTAATCTCATTTAGAATAAAATCATAAATAAAGCAATAATGATCAGGTACTTTAAAATAAAGCCTTCAAGGGGCGCCTGGGTGGCGCAGTCGGTTAAGCGTCCGACTTCAGCCAGGTCACGATCTCGCGGTCTGTGAGTTCGAGCCCCGCGTCAGGCTCTGGGCTGATGGCTCAGAGCCTGGAGCCTGTTTCCGATTCTGTGTCTCCCTCTCTCTCTGCCCCTCCCCCCGTTCATGCTCTGTCTCTCTCTGTCCCAAAAATAAAATAAAAACGTTGAAAAAAAAATTAAAAAAATAAAAAATAAAAAATAAAATAAAGCCTTCAAAAATGGTTTAAAACTTCACCTTACCCTAATAATATAGCATATTTCTAAATGTGTGATATAGTATACTACATATTACATTTATATGCTTCTAATACAAAGCTCTTTTTAGAAAATTAATTTAATATTTTTTTAAGTTTTAATTTTTTTTATTTTTGAGAGCGTGTGTGTGCGCAAGTGGGAGAGGGACAGAGTGAAAGAGAGAGGGAGAGAGAGAGAATCTCAAGCAGACTCTGCACTGTCAGTGTGGAACCCAATGTGGGGCTTGAACCCATGAACCTTGAGATCATGACCTGAGCCAAAATCAAGAGTCGGACGCTTAACCGACTGAGCCACCCAGGTGCCCCCCTAATACAAAGCTCTTTAATTGGAAATCATTGTAATGTTACTAGTACCAGAAAACTTATCACTGGATTCAATAAAAATAATGAATTCTTTAAAACTTCCATGTAGTAAACACACACACACAAACTCCTATTATACAGGACTCACATTGGTTTCTCCTTCTGCCTCCAACTTTAAAATATTAAAAGGTAATTTGGGTACAATGATTTCTGCAGAAGTCTTAACTTACTCCCTACAGTCCCAGGGCTGGTGTCATTTAGTACATCTACCCAGGGGATGCTTTGCGGTTATCAGGTCTATAAGTCAGAGCTGGAAGACAGAAGAGTGCTACTACAGAGGAATACAAGAAAATAGCTTAACGTCCATGATGGAAATGGAAAAAAAAAAAACCAACTACGGAAAACAGGCACAGAAGCTTAGAACTTAGTCTAGGACCACTTACTGTAGAATCCAACAGGCTCTAAAGACATCATCATACTTTACAGCTCAGGACAATAATATACACGCTGATGATCCAAGGAAAGGGTAGGGTTTCTATCTGAAGTGATTTCTTTTTCTTCAATATCCTGTTTAAATGACTAAAAATTCAACTTAAAAAAATGCAGTTATCAACAAAGATTTATTTCCGAAGAGCTCTGGAGTGGTGAAACTTTAGTGTGAATCAACGGACATTTGAAGGAAAAGTTAGAAAAATAGTTCTGATCCTCCGGACTACACCATGTATAATTTAATCAGAAAGATGTCACTGCATAGTGTTTTGAAGTGCTTTTTCAGAGACACGCTTGAGTTTTAGGGTCAGGAGGCAGAGGGGAAAGGGTTGGGGGTTAAGGAAAGGGGGAGAGGAAAGGCCGACCTAGTGTGCCATGCATACACCGACTCCTCAGAATGTTTCTTTCTCTTCCTTCTCTTTCTTTCTTTCTTTCTTTCTTTCTTTCTTTCTTTCTTTCTTTCTTTCTTTTCTTTCTTAAGAATGTAAGTTTCTTAATTCAGACAATGCTTCTGTTGTGGATGGCAGAATATCCCACAGTTTACACATTTAGGATGGTGATAAAAGTTTAAAAATAAAAGTGTTGCTTCTTTTGATATTATTCAGATAAAATGATGACTTTCCATTTATAATTTGGACAGTAAAATAAAAGGGCCCTGGCATTTGATCTGAAATGAAAAATGGTTTCATTGCAGGGTGTTGAGGAGTTCAGCACTTTGCTTTTCCATTTCAGAAACCTTAAGGATGGTCCAAGCTTTCTTTAATGCCTTTTCCACAAAATTAACCTCTCAGTAGCCCCTTCTCCTTTATGCTAAACCAGATGTTTGATGTCCTTTTCTTGTTTCCTAAATGTATCTTTTTTTCTGTCCTTACCTAGCCCTCTTTCGTGAAAGCTTATAATCTTTCTGGATATTCAGTAGAGTGCCAATGTGGTTACAAGCCCCTATCTTGAAAAGTCCTCATCTACAGTGACCTTGTGTAGAGTGTCAAATGATGAAGATCATGCACAAGGAAGGAGAATGAACAGCTGCTTCAGACATGAGTCCCTGTGAGGACCTAAGTAAATGCCTTTTGGGGTTTGATGAAAAGACCCCATAGAAAGATGACAGAGGCCCACTTACGGCTTCATGTCTAATTACCCCAATGGAAGGTCATGATCTTTTAGGGCCCAGACCATGTCTTTTACTTTGGTGAATCTTCTCAGACTCCTTAGTTCAGAGTTAGACCCTTCTGGGTTTACTGAATAACTTACGTTTACAAATTGCTCATTATCTCATAAATATTATCGCCAAGACATGCCTTGAGTTTCAGTGATGCTGACAATAAACGATCAACACCCAGCTGAAGGCCCTATGATTCATTTAAGGTGCTGATAACTTCTACTAGTCTTGAGGATGTCCTCATAGTTGGATTGATTCTGAAGCTGGAGATGGCAGGAGGACTCTGAGGATGAATCTGAGAGCATGCTTTAGGTTTAAGGACACTTATTCTAGTGATACATTACCTGAAAACAACTACCAGAGAGAAACCGAGTTTTTGCATGACTTAACTGCATGCAGTCATTCTTACTGGATTTCACTGTCTACGCTTCTTAGGCCAATTGAAAGATAAAACAATGAACTATTGTCAGTTTTTACAAATTAATGGTCATGAATTATTACACATAAGTAAGCAAAAAAGTTGTCTCTGGTTTTCATAGGGTGTTTTATTTCTGTCTTTCAATCTTTAGTTTAACCAAATGTCGATCTGTATTAATTTTAGCAAGGTCCCCATGAATGGTGCCAGTTAAAGAGTACCATGACTCTCAAGTACTTTGAGGGCAGCTAATGAAGAATTAATTGTCTACCTTGACAAACTACAAGTGAATTTGCTAATCCATGAGGCTAAGGGTTTCCTCAGCAGGACATCAATATAAACATACAACTAAAGGTGACATCGAGCCTTTCCTATCAAACCTATGTGCTCCTGATCAGGGAGCCATGCTGGTGACAAGAGCACCAACTATGGGCCAGAGCAGCACAGGGACCCTTAGCCCCTGAAACAGAGTCTGTTCTAGGGTGACCAGAACCGTCCAGGATTAAATACCCAGAGAAGCATGGAGCTGATCCTAATCTCTAAGAACTCTGAAAAAGCTAAGACTATTTTGAAGCCATCGTTGGGAGTCTGGGCTTCCTCCAAAAAGTCAGAGGGTCTGGCCTAAAGACTCTTAAATCTAGCATAAACCAAGCCCCATGTAGTTGCCATCTGCCACAGAAGACTTCAGAGTAAGGGTCACAGAAGACAATCCACCCTTGGAAAGAAGACAGGGGTCCCTGAAGCCTAAAATGTGCTGACGTAAGACAAGTCAAATGCTAAGATGGAGCAGGAAACCTGGGGACAGAAATGACGTGAATGACATCAACCCTTGCGTGCCCTCCTCTCCCACCCCAGAGGGTTGGTTACTCTAGAGGAAACCACCCATATGTGGTTAACCGGGAAGACAGGCATGATTGCAGAAGACTCAGAAGTAAGGAGTAGCGAAAGTCCTAGGAGCCAGGGAGTATACCAAATCCTTCTTCTTATTCTTTATGTTTATTATTTTGGGGAGGGGGGGGCAGAGAGAGGGGGACAGAGGATCTGAAGAGGGCTCTGCACTGACAGCAGAGAGCCCGATGCGGGCCTCGAACTCACAAACTGTGAGATCGTGATCTGAGCCGAAGTCGGACGCTCAACCTACTGAGCTATCCAAGTGGCCCCCAAATCCTTATTCTTGACCACAACTCAGTGCAAATGGGATTAAGGGGAACATTAGGAAGTCATATCTTCCTTCTCTAATCCTCAGGCTTTAGTTCCACGTGAAGATAACCCTTGCCTGGGGCCTGGAGTGAATCAGAACACTTAAGAGGCTTTTACTAGCTGTAGAAACTGCTATGTGCCCTGAACCTTACGGCCTAAAGTATAAATCCTCATTAGGTAACATGTATCTGACATGACTATCTGTTAAATTAGGTGTTTAGATCAGTGAACCTTCTGGCTACCATTATTGGGCACCCATTACATACTAGACCAGGGGTTAGCACACTGTTCCTTGTAAAGAGCCAGAGAATAAGTATTCTAGGCTTTGTGGGTCATCTAGTCTCTGCTGCAAGCACTCAACTGTACCGTTGTGGTGTGAGAGCATCCACAAACAGAAAGGGATGGGCGTGGCTGTGATCCGACAAAACTTTATTTACAAAACCAGGTTTGAATTTGACCTACTGGACATAATTTTCCAATCCCTGTGCTAGACCTGGAGTGGACTCTTGACATACGTAATCTCACATAGTCTTTCTAGCAACTCTATGCAGGGGGCATCATTATTTTGATTTTGTAGACAACGAAACTGAATCTCAGAGAGGTTGAAAAACATCTCCAAAGTCACACAGCTAACAAATGGCAAGACCAAGATTCACACCTTCACGATCTCCTTCCCGTTGTAATCTAAAGGGGACTAACTATTTCTTCGTGGATAGAAGCATCACACACCCATTGAAATACTAATTTTTAACAATAATTTTCTCATAGAGATCTTTCTAATGCCTGGATGGCTCTGGCTATGTTCATACCCAGCAATAATTACAGAAGTCTACACAACAGAGTGGTGTCCCTGGAGCCACTGAACTGACGCTTTAGCCAACTCTTTGTTATCCCAGGCTGCCTCCTCTTCCCCCGCCCCCACCCCCCTGGCCCGCCGCCTTTCTGGCTCCCCTCAGCAACTCTTTCTGGTGGTTCATTCCAGTTTCCAAATCCTTGTCATCTGCAATGTGCCCTCTGCTAGATTATAGGAAGAATCGAGGTGTCAAGTTAAACCCAATAATGTGACAAACAAATCCACGACCAGTTGGCTCTGGTCTGTGTGCAGCTTCTGGGCCTCCTTCCTGCACTGGCCCGAAACCATTTCTGTGGGTCCAAAGTGGCAGTTTCAAACAGTTCAACCTAATAATCGAGGTGCATGGACCCCGATATGCGCATTTTCTCTGATGCTCATGAGGTTTCCCTTCTATTTACTCCATAGGTGAGCTGCCACAAAAGCGGGCGAAGATGCCGTAATTTTTCAAATCCACTGCATTCCACCACCGGGATCAGAGCGGCCCGAGGCAGGCAGATTCGCCTCTCTGCCAGTCACCTGCACACCGATGTCGTTTCCACCCCTACTTTTCAAAATTCATCTTGTCAGGAGCTTTTGCACAACCATCTCTTCAATCCTCTTGATTAGAATGACACAAAGCCATCAGACTGGCTTATCAGGCTCACAAGAGAGTGAGATAATCACTTAAGGGAATGAAATAGAAATATCGGAAACTCTACCTAAGAAGCAGGGGTTCAACACCAAAGAACTATGAAACGCATCATATGCTCCTCTCAGTTCGACTTGCAAAGGGCTCGTTGCGAGCATGGAGATCTGTATTTATACTCCTAGATGGTTGATCCATTTTCACTGACAGCACAAATAAATCAATTGTATAAAGAAAGAAAATTAAGAGACAAAGAAGCACATGTTGCCTCCAGATTCAAATTTCTAGGGATAAACAATAGAGACTTCAGGCGATTCCTGACGATGAGGGATCGGCATTGATAAAACCTTAAAATAAACCAATAGAAATAATAGATGTTAATGAAAGGTGTTGACAAATTTGTGGCATAGTTTCTTTGCCTAAGGAAGACAGAACATTTTCCAGCCACACAGAAGAGGTAGTAGGCATTTACCTGTCAACTGGTACAAAGTGCAATTTAAGAAAACAAAAGATTCTTAATACTTACCCTGTTCTGCACCTGGACACTGTCACCCTCCCCCAGCACTGCCGTGTGATGAGGTTCTATTTTTTGTTGTGCATCATCAGGCCCTACAAAAGAGATGAGCCACAAAACTGAATGTTCTTTATAGGACGTTTATCATATGGTTACAAATTTGGTTAACTAGATAGCGCCATAATTTTTGTTTCAACCTCAGAAATAAGAGACTTAGGAATCTTGGGATGGTATGGTTTCAAATGTCATTAGGGAAACACATGTATAACTGCACCATAAACTTCTCCTTTTAACATTTTAACGACTTCACTGAATTAAAAAACAACAACACTGTTCAGAGGTGGGGACGTGGCATATGACAAAGGGTTCATGGCACAAAAAAGATGAAGGACCTCCGTCCCCGAAGCGGTGGCATGCCGGTCAACGTTTAAAAGTGGCTTTGGGAGAGAAGTGGGAGAATGAGGCCGATTTTCGGTGTGTGCTCATTTCCGTGGTGGAAATGCTCCCACTGCGGCCAATTTCAAGCTACCGGACTTGAGGCCAGGGAAGAGGTGCGCAATCGGCTCCCACGAGCCGGCAACAGCCGGCCCCAGTGCACCCCTAAAGGTTCCTTCTGTACTGAAAATTCAGGTCAACAGAAGTAAACAATAGAACTCCACTGACTTTCTACTCATGCACGGGTCTGGCAATGAAACAGAGGTCTGGCAGTCTAAGAATAATCTCATTTAGATCTCAGTAATATCTTTAACTGTGATATGGAGAAGCATTTTATTAAGTGTGCTTTATGGAGATTCCCTGGGAGCAACGGATCGTGTCTTTTATCTTCGACTCATTCATACACAACACCCATGTACATTATCCACACGGTCTACTCCTGGCCCCTCATTTTGTCATGCAGATGTTCCATCATACATAAGCCAAAACAACTTATAAAGCCCCTTCACTGCCTTTACGGAGGGAGCTGGCAAAAGGCAGTTCTCAAATAAGGCTGAATTGAGATCCTCTGTACCTCCAAGCAGGAGAGCTTGCTTGACTGTCGTGTTCACCAGTCTGGGAGCAAATCTGGATTTAGATATCAGGGGTTCATGTTTTTCTAACAGCGTCAACCCTAACTTTATGCGGAGCCCGATTTCTGCCCACACTCTTTGCTGTTCTAGGAGAGGAACCACAAGGCTGATTCTGAAGAGGCCATATGATTGATATGTCTCAGCCTAGGCAGACAGTTTTTATAGACACTAGGGTCAGGTTTCCAGGTCTGTCATTGTAAGTGTAACTTGCTTCTGTATTATTTTATGAAATGGTGTTTTTAATGTTTATTTTTGAGAGAGAGAGAGAGAGAGAGAGAGAGAGAGAGAAACATAAGCATGCACACATGAGCACGGGAGGGGCAGAAAGAGAGAATCCCAGGCCAACTCAGAGCTTGATCTCAGGAACTGAATCACGAGATCATGACCTGAGCCAAAATCAAGAGCTGGATGTTTCACCGACTGAGCCACCCAGGTGCCCCTATTTTACGAAATGTTTAAAACAGGATCCCCGAAAACAAAGACTGCTTCTATATTCATATCATTTCTACGTCATTTCACCCACCTGGTTATCTCCTGAACCTAAAATAAGTCTCAAAGAAAAGAAACTTTATTGTTTCTGCCTACTTTCAATTATAAACGGAGCCAAATCAGATAATAAATAGTTTCCATTGAGAAGCTTCGCCAAGAATGTTAAATCTAATAGCGCAGTTAAGGAAGATTTAACTGAAAACAATTGAATTGCAAATATTTTTGTTTGCCTAAACAGTCCTCAAAGGGCAAAATACTTTAAAACATATTTTCAAGTTAGTGCTGCAGCTTCAGTGTGTGATTGATCTCGGGGCAACTCTCCCCCATATGCCAGATTGCCTTTCTCTTCTCTTTATAAGAACTGCTGCCGCAGGGCTAGCCACTTCAGACATTCTGGCACTTCCAGTAGAGTCTGATATCATCGATTTTATAGGTACAAAGCTCTCTTATCTGATGCAATCAGGGTCATTAACTGAAAAAGACAATCAACTGCCTCCAACATTTTAAATTAAATTTTTAAAATGTTTATTTATTTTGAGAGAGAGAGAGAGAGAAAGTGTGTGCAGGGGAGGAGCAGGGAGAGAGGGAGAGAGAGAAGCCCAAGGAGGTTCTACACCGTCAGTGTACAGCCTGACACGGGGCTTGATCCCACAATGCAGGGCTCGATCCCATGAACCATGAGACCACGACCTGAGCCAAAATCTAGAGTCAGACGCTTAACCGACTGAGCCACCCAGGTGCCCCTCCACATTTTAAATTAAAGTGTAAACGTGCATACATTTGCCAATATTTAGAAATACAGTGAAAGTTAGTTCGCTGATTAGATTGAAGCACTGTCTTTCTAAAGCAGAACCATAATGACTATAACCACTGAAATCCTTCTAGATGATTTGTTTCCCCCAATCTTTTTCGGTCATTTCCCCCATACATTAGCAATTCACTTTTACAAAGCATTTGACTTCGTGGTTCTAGAAATACCAACTTTTTTAATGCTTACTTCATTAATTTACATGTGGTTTCACTGAACCACATAATTGCAATTATTACTGCAACTGGCCTAACAGATCTGAGAACAAGCACAGCTGCCTTGAAGTGCACTTGAATTTGGCCTGAAGGAGTAGCGATGGGCTGGCAGACCAGGGTTGCTGATCACCCTGGGTGTCCAAGAACCTCACGCCACATGTTTCTGTGAAATGAGCACATTGCTTAGTCCGGTTCATTCTAGGTAAGTGTAGGTCAATTCGGAGGGCTTCTGGTGTTTCTGCACCTCTATTGAGATCCGGGGGCTGTGTGAAACTTAATACTCCCCAGAACCAGAAGCAAAGGGCTGAGCACATACTAAGCATGAATAATTACTTATTTAAATAAGTCTGAAACATCTCACTACCCACATAAGCCAGTTAGGTGTCATTTCAATAACCACAAATATTTTTAGATTTCTAAATATATTAAGTTTATTTTTGAGCGAGAGTGAGAGAGAGAGAGACAGAGTGTGAGTGGGGGAGGGACAGAGAGAGAGGGAGACACAGAATCCGAAGCAGGCTCCATGCTCCAAGCTGTCAGCACAGAGCCCAATGTGGGGCTCAAACCCACAAACCATGAGATCCTGACCTGAGCTCAAGTCGGACACTTAACCAACTGAGCCACTCAGGCACTCCTCTAAATCTATTTTCTAGGCCCAAACAGTATACCTGATACTGGCCCCTTTAGGAGGCTGACATCCAAGCCGTAGGGATATAGGATATGAGTTGCTCTCCCCTTTGATATCTGTGTCAATGTGTAACGTCATTCTCATCTCGGCTGCAGGCAAGGGACTCGGTGTTAGTATCCTGGGGATTTATTGGCTTTCTGCCTATGTGGTTTTTAGTTTTTAGTTTTAAAAATCATATACTGCACATATTTCAGCTGAGGGCTGGGCAAAGGACCTGTTAACTCTGTAAAAGATTGTCGTCGGAGATCTCCGGCCATCTCTAACGTTAAAGCCTCCACCTGTCCTTTTTCACAATCTACCAGTGTCCGTCTTTTAAGAACTTCCTGCATCAATTAATATTCTTTGAGTCCTCCTACATCTCCATTTTATGGAATCTCTCCAGATTACTTTCTCAACCCAAACTGCAGTCTATTTATTCCAGCCCCACGCACATTTATAACATCGATTCCAACAGAACGGAGGTACAGGACATTTTGGAAAAGACAATTACTTGCTTATCAGTTCCTGCCATCTGTGGCCGGCTGGTGCCATCCTGGCTTTAAATGCAAGATTAAACTGAGGCAGTTAAATCAGAAAGTGTTTTCTAGATTCTCTCTTACAGATTTTATACGTGAGTACATACTTAATAACCATCTCTGCTTTGTCTTTTTTCCTTTGATGATTTGTTCTTGCCCTTTTGTTTTTCTCATGAACATCTCTATTAGGGGGGTGGGTAGGAGGAAAAGAAGGAGATAAAATTCAATTGAGGTCATTTGGCCAGTCACTCATTGGCTACAGCCCAGTCCCAAGAGGCCAGTTATGCGAGCTGGATTCTCTCCACGGTCCAGTTTACCCTGGACAGATGCAAGTTCGTTCCAACGCCACAGACCGTGACCCCATTTCCTGCCAGATGTTTTGCACTTGTGGCCCATGGTCATGAGAGGTGACCAGGCCAGTGAATAGAAACGACTCCGGAAACTCCTGCCTCACCTCAAGAAAAACAAGTGGATGTACCGGTCATTCTTATCCCTCCAATTGCTGAGCTTTTCACTTGTTTAATTCTTGGACTGAAGGTCTGTCAGGAAACAAAGCTGAAACTACTAACTAAAACAGGTTTTGAATGCCAGAGGGGAGGAGGCAGTGGGGAGGGGGGGGTGATGGGCAAAATGAGTGAAGGGGAGGGGGAGGTACAGGCTTCCAGTTATGGAATGAATCAGTCACAAGGATGGAAGGCACGGCACAGGGAATACAGTCAGCGGTGGCACAATGGTGACAGACGGCAGGTACAGGTGTGGCGAGCACAGTATCACCTGCAGACCAGGCGAATCACTGCTATCCACCTGAAACTAACGTAACATTGTGTGTCAACCATACCTCAATTTAATGAAAACAGGTTTCGAAGATGATTTGTTCATTTTTCTCCGTTTCATCCTCCACACCACCATTTAAACCAAAATAAAATATGACCTGTTGTAGAGTCCAGAAGCTAAGAAAGGTTTTTACATTCTTAAATGGTTGAAAAATATCAAAACAAAGGCATTGCATGACCCGTGAAAAATCTATGAACTTCACATTTCCGTGGCCATCGAGTTTTATTAGAATAGCCACCCCAACTGCTCACATGTCACTGTGGCCACTTTTGTGCTACAAGGGCAAGAATGAGTCGTTGCAACTAAAACTGTATGGTCCACGAAGACAATAATATTTATTATCTGGCCCTTTGTAACAAGTTTGCTGCCCCTGACCTTTCTCCTTCTACACAGGCATTTCTGGTATCCTTATCACCTCAGAATTCACATGCTTTATTACTTTCCATTTGTGCAAATTATTTTGTTGCTCTTGAAACCACAAGTCAATGGCGCTACCTCCATAAAAATGGTTTTTACTCTCCATTTGTATAAAGTTCTTTGTGACACTCAAGATTTTCAAAAGATCGTAAGACAAATGATGCTTCATCTCTTCCAGATGGTGAACATAGTTTACGTGTGATCCTTGTGATACCACTACATTTTTTCCATCCTTTTTCAGATGCTAAAATAAATGAATTTTGCTTCTGGCCCATCACTGAAATGCTATTCAGTGAAAGAGGAACGAAGGCCATTTTTACTGTTATAAAATCAAAATACATGGTTCGTGTTACCACTATTTTCCAGAAAAATAATTTGAGGCGACTGAAGCCTGCTTTTGGAGATTATAAAGAATGGTTTAAGTGGTTCTGGGTATCACCTTCAAGTCTAGAGCAGATGTCATCAATAAAGCAGCTGTCTGGGGCTGGCAGTGTATCACCCACGGAGATGGCCACGTCAGGGTCACAGGAAGACCACTGACGGCTGAGGCCGCTAGCCTGCGGGAGATGGGGTGGAGGGCACCCAAGCCCAGAAGGTCTCCGAAATGACAGTGTTGGCCTGCCCCACCCCCACCCCACCACCCATCGCTGTCACGAGGGGCAGGGAAGAGCCGAGAGGAGGCTGGTTCCCTTACTTTACATTGTCCCAGAAGCACAGCCCGAGATGTTGAAGTACGAGTTTATCTGGCAGGCGGACACAGGAAACAACAGGCCAGGAACCGAGTCAGGTAAGGGAGACAGGACAGACCAGAGTGTCATCAGGCATGTGCCCACCGTGGGCGGCTTGGACGGAATCCCACCGGGCACCGCTAGGAAAAGGCCTCACACGCAGGCGTCACTTAGCCCACCGGAGGGGTGACGTGGCCTCTGGGAATGTCCAGTCACCAGCACTCTCGCCCTGCCCTGACCAGGGTGGAGCAGCGTTCCCCGGTTCAGAGAAAGCCTCGGGCCGTGACACGCAGACGCCACTGGCAGGGTGGAAGGCGGTCGGCGGGCCCGCGGAGCTAAGGCGTCCGAGGCGTGGGCAGGGCACACTCAGAATCCGCCCCAGCACTCGTCCGGCAGTGCCACAGAGAGACCGACCCGACGCCCGTGCCGCTTCCAGGAGGACAGGCAGGGCGGCAGTGGACGCGGCCGGAGCCCGCCCGCTCTGCAGGCTCCACTCCGCCACCCGGCCGGCTCCTTGCTGCGGGCCTGGCTATGGAGCGCAGGCCGGAAAAGACGGGGCGGACGACGCGGTTGCCGTGTTGTCGTTGTACAGAGGTGATGCAGTACGTCACGGCAACGGGAGCGGGCAGTCCTCGGTTCCGGTCCCAGGCCTACCGAGGCACAATCCTGGCAAGTTAACTAACTTTCTTTAGACTTTACTTTCCTCATGCATAAAATGACGGTTGGATCTTGAACATCCCTCCCGGAACCCACTCAACAAGAGACGCTTATACAAGCCTTAAAATAAGGGCAAACCAACTTTGAGATTTCTCAGAGGCGCCTGGGACGGCAAATGCCCCTCCTTCCAGCTCCCAGGAGACAGATCCCTGTTCCCCTGCGCCCGTTAGAGCTACGTCCCTTTATCAGCATGGAGGTCGCCAACCTCTCCCCAAGATGTCAACCCACAGGAGCGTGCCTAGATCTTACATCTGCACAGAGGCCACAGTAAAATGGCTGCTGTCGTGACCGGTGTTCATATTCTCCTCCCTCACTGAGCATGCTGGAAGCTGAGAGGTGCCCTGTCCTGGGTGTACCAGGATGTACGAGGATGGAGAGAGGGCTGGTGCCAGACAGAAGGCGGCAGAGTATGTGACTGCATGAAAGGCTTCATCTTGCTTTTCCTCCCCCTCAGTCATTTAAATGATAGTGCAATTGAACCCAAAGCAGTCATCACTTACCAATATACACATTTCCAGATATGGTATAAATGAAGCTTGTCCACCCTGAAAAAGGACCAGCAACGTTAAAAGGTTAGTGTCCATAACGCCAAAAGGAACAAAAATGTAATAACATGTTTAACAAATATCTCTGAAATATAAATGCTGTACATAAATTTATAGAACAGATACAAAAGATGAGACAAAATCCTCTATTTTCTCTTAGATACATATTTAAACGTTTAACTTCCGTGAGCCGTTTAAAACACACGCTGTCACTTCCACACGCACACATGTATGGAGACATGTACACACATTCCCCTAACCCTAAATGACGTGGTCCCAAATGCCCTAGAGCCATTTGGCTCTAGTTGCCACTGAGCTCACTCCTTTTCATCTCTCCTAAAATAGAGCACCAATTCCAGGGACGTGGAGCATGCATCATCTTTGGGGGTATGAATGGGGTTCAGCTGGTCCGTGCGCTCCCCGGAGTTGCGTACACAATTTTCCAAGTGCGTACACTTCTCTGTGAAGATATGAGTACACAGCGTTCACCAGGTTCCTACTGTGACGCACGGGCCCAAGAGCTCAGGACCACAGACAACCTGCCACTTGCTCTCCCGGTGACTTCCATGGGTGTCTGTACCCACAGCCCAGAAGGGATGCCGCGGGGCCACTGGGAGACCTGAATCCAGAAACAGCCAGCTCAAAACAGAACAGGGACATCACTTGTGTGCCTTAGGTGGAAAAGGAGAAGATGTGGGAAGGGAACGCATGGTAGAGTTCGAGGTAGAAGGGCAGGGTCCACCCTGGGGCGTCTTTGAGAGTCAATGTGACACAGTGAACCAAACAAGGGCAGGTGTGGAGGATCACGGGGGACAAAAATGCACTCTGGGGATGCAGCTGGGATTCCAGGTGGGCTGAAACACACACGAAAGGCACAAGAGAAAAGATGTAACTGACAACCATCAACATCAACGGGGTCTGGGGAAGAAAATCCGAAGGCTGGCGGAACAAACCAAGACACCTGGGTGGATGCCAGAGGATATTTCGTCACCCTCCCATACCCCAACTGCTCCTCTCGGAGGTTTTACCAGACCAAGTTTAAGGCCTCTGGAAGTAATTCTGCTTGCTGACAGCTCGCTCATATTCGTCCTCCCTTGGTGCCCCACAGGCTCGCTCTGCCATCAGCTGGTGAACATCACTCCCTCCCCTGCATGCCCTGTGGGCGGAGACTGGGAGGAAGAAGGCCCAACGGGGCTGCACAAGTTGTGCAATTCTGGGGAGGGAGGTTTGGGATGCTGAAAACAGGCCAGCAGTCCACAGCCCAATTCCACGTGTCTTATCCGGGCGGACCGGCTCTGCTTCTCACAGATGCTCAGCCTCCCTGGTCCTAGTTGGCCTGACTTGTAATGAGACTCTGTAACAAAACCCCTTTCTTCACTGCTTTAAGACAAAACATCGCCATTGAATGCTGTCTAAATTGATTTTTCAAAGTGCCAATGTCTTCACTGTGTTTTTCTGATTATAAAAAGCTAATACACATAAATTGAAGACATATTTTGAGACTGTGGAAGTGTGTAACCCCTAAACTAAAAATCTTTCTGCAGTCTTCAATTTGCTATTTATGCTTTCGGTTTCTTTTTTGTTTTGTGCACTATATATCATTGGCTAAAAAACCAGAACACACTCAATGTTCTATTCCATGTCAAAACAGAGAAGTAACTTATCCTTGGGAAAGCCTGCAGAGTGGTCCATTGTGAGGACACGTCACGATTTACGTAACCAATCCCTTCTTCATGCTTGAAAGGCACTAAAAAATTAACGGCTTGTGAGTTTGACAAAACCTCAAAGCTCTCGATTGCTCAACCGGGTTTTTATTCAGGACAATTTCGCTTGTTCTAATCTCATCTCTCCTCCACCCTCTTTGGTTCATTCCTGCTCACCCTGCAAACAGAAAACTAGTCCACACATACTTGCCATGCCTTGTTTTCTTTTCTGTTTTCTTTTGTACAGGATCCAGAACGACCAAACCTGTGCTCAAAGATGGCCAAGCCAACATATTAAGTGCCCCTTGTAAAAATTTTCTATTAGCAGCTTCTATTAGTGAGCCCATCCTCACCAGTAATAATAAAATTCATGTTCCTGGTTGGAAAGCACAAAGCATTATAGGGAATGGACTAAAAATGGGAAAATTGCCTTTTTCCTCCTTCTTTTTAACACATCGTCCAACTGCACTTGCTCTGTTAAAACTGAGACTTCCAGCTACCTCCATTTTGACCTCAGACTTTGTAATTGATTAAGTTCTTCTTTTCAGCCAGTCTCTTGGCTCAGGTGGAAGAAGCTGAGGGCGGAGCGCCCCCCGATGGGCCCTAAAACCAGCGCCTCCAGCAGTAAGGTCCGCTCTGAGCCAGCAAGACCCTACCCGTGATTGATCCCAAGACCCTGACTGATTTGGCCTTCACAGCCCACCTGCACGGATCCACCCGCCTTTGCCCTACATTTTCCTTCTGTAAACCCGGATGCATTTTCAGTACTTTGGAGACAAGTCTTTGAGATGCTGGTCTGCTGCACTCCCAGCGGTGGTCTCACTGAAACAAATTGCATTCTTGTTTCACCACTACTTGTTTTTCTACCTTTGGATTTTGTCAGCGACGAGTGGCCAAACCCGGTGCTCCTTGCGCACCAGCTACACACCTTGTTTAATTTCCACCATTAACAAGAAAACCACAGACCCAAGATGGAGTCACTAATGCTAGGCCAAGTCCCCAAACAGGGGCTTGATACCCAACTGAATTGTAGTTTCAACCTCCTCCAGAAACACAGTCTTAACTGGGTCAGTCAGAACTTTTCCAGTCAGCACCACTGAGGTCATCCCCACAGGGGTCCCCTCCATCCCCCAAAGGAAGAGGAGATGATCTGCATGATAAGACCCCTTGCTCTTCCCACCCCCCCTTCCCTGGGAAGGTGACCTTGTCTGGAACCATCTTTTTCTTTTGCCAGTAACTTTCTTGCCCCCTCCTCCTTCCCACAAGAAGCTTCCATTTTGTACCATTCATAAATCATTTAACAAAGCCGATTCAAACTTCAAATTTAGCCAGTTGAATTGTTTTTAACAGCATTAAGCATTGCTTCTTAAAACTACAGTAAAACAAGAGCCGAGTGGCGTGAACGTTTTCTATATGTTTAAGAACTGCTACATTTTATTAGGATTTCTTCTCTGCGAAGAGCAGGATTGCAGAAGCAAAGAGCTCTTCACGGAGATTTGCAGATCCTTCCTCCTCCTGCCCTCCTCTCCCACCCCTCCTCCCGCTCTTGTGTCCTGCAGTAATGGATACCATCCCCCCATTTTTACGACTCCAAGGTCACAGGCCCTATGGTTGCCCTTTTTCCACAACCGAGGTCTCCAAGCTACTGGCTCTTTGCAGCTGGGAAGCTCTTCCCGTCCCTCAGGCAATGACAAAATAAGTTGGGATGGAGGTCACGTTTTACCTCTGGCCCTGCGGGATGGTTTAATCAGCAACACATTTAAGTCAGACCTCCTTCAGTCAAACATCAAAAATGTAAGACTTTTAAATATGTAAATCACTTTCTGTGGCTTCTGCTCTCATTTTCAGGGAGGCTCCCAATTCTTATAAATGTCCCTAGTGAGAGCTTTTCTTGGCCTCCATTTCTTGCCTTAACCCAGCTCATTTTCCTCCTGCTTTGTCTGTAGAGTTCACCCTAACGATGAACTTCACAACTACTCCTTATCTATGTATGCGTAGAGAAAGTCGAAAAAGAGAAACTGCTGACAGAGCAAGTCTTTGACAAAAGTCAACGCCGGGGAGGGAAGGAGAGAGGGAATAGGGCTAAGGAAAGAATGAGCCTCTCCCCAAACTCTGGGTCACACCGGTTGCCAGATCCCAAAGCAACACTGGCTCTAAAAGCCTCCTGTAGAGAGCAAGACACAGTCACTCCTGTCCGGCAGGGGCCTGTGTCGAGCAATGATACGAGCGGCTGAGGGTACTAACAACGATGAGCTCTCCCCGAGACCGGCACCGGCTGACGACGCCCCAGAACCGATCAGCAGCAGAAGCAGGGGAGGGGTGCAGGTGCCCAGGACTGACCAAATCCCTTTAAAAGGGGGAGGGCTTTTGCAGCGGTCGGGCCCCACAGACGTGACCCTCTGCGTCTGAGCGCCTGAAAAGGCAGCTGCCGCCGAAGGCTCCGGCCGAAGAGAACGGAGAGCCTCCACCGCTTGAACGGAAGGAGCGGGAGGGCCGAGCGCGGACCCGGCCCGGGGCCTCCTCTCAGCTGCGCGCCCGCACACGGACTTGGCGGCGGCCTCGTTCACTTCCTACCGCCTGTGTCATCTTGATCGTCGTGTGCCTCCTCTTAGGTCCTACGCCGTGTGTGGGGAAGAGGCCAAGTTAATCACGGGCTCCAATGTCACTGGGTTTGGAATCCTGAACCCGCTTTCTCATTACGTTCACCTTGCTTTAGGACTGAGCACAGCTGGTGCTGTGCAAAGACCCAACTCGTGTGTGCGCCTTCACGGTGAGCTCGTGACACCTCCCCGACCCCTCTATGCCCCTACGCTCATCTTGGGCAGGTAGCTCCCTCACCGGGGACTTCATGCCTGGCGATCGGGGACGGGAGGCAGACCTGCCTGGTCCTCTCCTCCCTCTCCTCATTCAAAAATTATGTTTTTGATTTTTGTTTTGAAATAATTTCAGACAAGCAGAAAAGTTACAAAAATAATAATTACCATATACCACTCACCCAGATTCTCCAAGAGCTAATGCGTTATCACAATATGCTTTATCATTCTCTCTAGAAATAGGTCTCTATTTTCTTCTGAAATATTTGAGATTTATAGATAGGATGTCCCTTAATGTCAAAATAATTCAGTATCATTAAAAAAGAAGTCCAAAATGGAATCATTTTTCCCCCATGAGAAGCCAAGACGTAATCACAAGCTTTAACTTCTCCCAGGAATGTGACCTTTTAAGAGTCAACCTGAAATGGCCTGAGCACCACTGGTGTGGTCATCTGCCTGAAGAAAACCCTGCCGGCTCCCTTCCTCGCAAAAAGAAGACGTCACGGGCTGAAACAATCCTTTCTTTTCCTTTGCTAATATCTTACCCCATCCTTCTTCTGCCTATAAAAATCTTCCATTTGGTACAACTCCTAGGAGCCCCTGTCTACTTACTCCATGGGATGCTGCCTGAATCATGAATTGTGGAATAGAGTCAAGTAGATCTTCAGACTTAACTCGCTTCAACTTTTGTTCTTTGACAGTATATACTTCCTAAAAACAATGATAGTTTCCTACATGAATATAGGGTATTGATAAAAATTCTGCAATTGATACAATACCAATGAGAAAATACAACACTATTACCTATGTATGGATATCCAAAGTGTGCCAATTGCCTCAGTAATGCTTCTTATGGCAGAAAGAAAGAAAGAAGGAAAGAAAGAAAGAGGAAAGGAAAAGAAAAAGAAAAAGATAAAGAAAAAGAAGAAGAAAAAGAAAAAGAACCCAAACAAACCCCAAAACAAAAAGCGGAGGCTGGGCTCTAACCCTGTTCACAGGCTGCATTTAGTTCTTACATGGAATGTCCTTCCATGGGAGACACTTCCTGAGTCTTTTCCATTAAAAGCACAGACCAGTTATTTTGTAGAATGTTCCTAAGTTGGGATTTGTCTGATGTTTCCTCATCATCAGACCAAATTTGTTTAATCCCTCAGCTTTAGAGAAGAGTTTACTTATTTTCCATGCTTTAATTTTTTTTTTAATTCAGAAGGGTGCAAAGGAGGAAATAATGAACGTCCACGTTGCTGTATTTCCTATCTTTCTTCTCTTTTACAGATGAAATCTTTAAAAAAAATTTTTTTTAATGTTTATTTATTATTTTGAGAGAGCGAGAGAGAGCAAGAGAGAGAGAGAGAGAGAGAGCACGAGTGGGGGAGGGACAGAGAGAGAGACACACATACAGAATCCAAAGCAGGCTCCAGGCTCTGAGCTGTCAGCATGGAGCCCGATGCGGGGTCCAAACCCATGGACTGTGGGCCATGAGATCATGACCTGAGCCAAAGTCAGATGTTCAACAGACTGAGCCACCCAGGTGCCCCTACAGATGAAATCTTATAGGTGATAGAAATGTCCCCTGATTGCCTTCAGTCCTTGTCCTACACACAATGAATGGGGCCTTCCACTTAAAACCCTTCAATGGCTCCCTGTTCTCCCAGGACAAGCCCAGACTCCTGACCCTGACATGCATACCCTTCTCCAGCATTGTGGCCCCTCTGCTTGTCCCACCTCTCTAGTTAGTTCTAACCCAGTAAACCCCTCCGGGGGAGGAGGAAGCAGAGGGCAGTGGCAAACCTTACAGGGGCCTTGTGGTGCCATGGAAAACAAAGCACCTGTAACTATAAAAGAGCAACAAAAATCGAAGGTACATAATCACAGGCAGAAAATACAGGTTTAAAAATCAGCAAGAGACACTCAGGGGGGACTAGGACCAGATTGCTAGCCTCTTTGAGGCAGTTTCCTGGTTTGTAAAATAAGGAAATAATATGTACCACACAGGGCTGTTGTGCTGATCAAGTGACACTGTGTAGCTGGTACGTACATATTTACATATCTACGTATATATGCACCCGCTCGATGTTTTTCACCTTATCTACACAATGCCCTCAGTAGGCATTTCACAGATGCCCATTCCCTTTCCTGTCCCTTCCTTCTCTTTCCACTTTCCTCTGACTTTATACAGGTCAGGGGGTTGCAGTGACTGCTATCTATGCTTCCGGTAAGCTGTGGCCCAGCCCACAGAAGGGTCACTGTCACAGAGATGGCCCCACGCTCTTGGAAGCACCGCCCTCAACTCCAAAACGGAGACAATGGATCCTTGCTGTCCTCATCAAGAACGCTGTGGCACTTAGGATGTTGTCTGTGTCCCGCTGAACACCGCAGTCTAGAACTAGCAGCATAAGGTGGGCTTTCTGATCAGCCAGCAGCTGACAGCTCACCAGGCCTACGAGCACAGGCGTTTAACCCCCATCTCACAACTAAACACAAACAGCAAATGAGGTGTCAATGTCACAGGCCTGCAAAAGGGGTAGGAAAAGAGGTAGGATACCACATGACCTTGTAGGAATTCCAGTAAAAGAAAAGAGAATGCCCATTTTACCAAATTTGGTGAGTGACATCAGTAATAAAACGCCCAATGATATTGCATAGAATGTTACCAACACAAAGACACTTGAGACGACTGGCTTTCCAGAGCAAGATATACTCAGAACATGTTTCCTATATTCCAGAATGATCATACTACAGTCTATGTTTATAAGCCATAGGCATGTAACATTAAGGGCCATTCTAAAGATACTATATCTTTTTACAAAGTTTTTGGGGCGCCTGGGTGGCGCAGTCGGTTAAGCGTCCGACTTCAGCCAGGTCACGATCTCGCGGTCCGTGAGTTCGAGCCCCGCGTCGGGCTCTGGGCTGATGGCTCAGAGCCTGGAGCCTGTTTCCGATTCTGTGTCTCCCTCTCTCTCTGCCCCTCCCCCGTTCATGCTCTGTCTCTCTCTGTCCCAAAAATAAATAAACGTTGAAAAAAAAATAAAAAATAAAATAAATAAAAAAATAAAAAGCTTTTAAGTTTATTTTGAGAGACAGAGCAGAGGAGGGGCAGAGAGAGAGGGAGAGAGAAAATGCCAGGCAGGTTCCATGCTGTCAGCATGGAGCCCGACGCGGGGCTCGAACCCATGAACTGTGAGATCATGACCTGAGCTAAAACCAAGAGTTGGATGTTTAACCGACTGAGCCACCCAGGCACCCTTAAAGATACTACATCTTAACAAGAACAATTGCAACCTATAAGAAAACCTTCCCCTATAGTTTGGTCCACCATTGATAATACTGAACATTCGTTCACTGCACCAGTGCCTAACAGAAAAACTAAGAAATGAACAAAATTTAACATTTTGAATGAGAAATGTATTAGCAACACAAAGTCTCTGGAATGGAAACTCTCAGAAGACAGGCTTGTGTGTGCCCAGAATGGAGCCTAGCCCTCTGGAGGACAAGTTCTGCTGATTACTTTCTTGCTAATAAAACAGCAAGAAGAAAAATGCATTAGAATCCCCTGGAAGCTTCCTGATCATTATAGGCTAAATCTACACTGAAGTTTTCCCACCAGTGAGACATTTAATGTGGTAATTTTTCACCAAAATAGTACGTGTTACTATTATTACTTAGCTTTATTTGAACAGACTTTTTTCTCATCTTCAATTATGCAGTGCTCACAACTGGGTTTTAATTGTTCAGAAAAAATCAGAAAATAATTCAAATATGTAGTTATAATCATAAAATTATACTGAAGGCTATAAAGTAGAAATGGCTTTAGGCATCGGAACTTAGACTAAGGCCAAGACAATTAAGAGCCAAAATACACACCACTTTAAGGATTAAACAAAGGTTCGGAAAACCACAGAACCTGAAATAAGCAGAGAATGTCATAATGTGCATATTTTGGCACCTGACTTTTTTTTAAGTTTTATTTTATTTATTTTTAGAGACAGAGAGAGAGGGTGAGCAGGGGAAGGGCAGAGAGAGAGGGAGAGAGAGAATCCCAAACAGGCTCTGTACTGTCAGCACAGAGCCCAATGAGGGGCTCGAACTCACGAACCGCGAGTTCATGACCTGAGCCAAAATCAAGAATCAGACCTAACTGATGAGCCACCCAGGCGCCCCTTGGCACCTGTTTTTAAGAGAACAAGATTTTTTTCTAACGTTTATTTATTTTTGAGAGATAGAGTGCAAGTGGGGGCGGGGCAGAGAGAGAGGGAGACACAGAATCCAAAGCAGGCTCCAGGCTCGGAGCTGCCAGCACAGAGCCCGATGCGGGGCTCCATCTGATGAACCCCGCGATCATGACCTGAGCCGAAGTCAGACGCTCAACTGACTGAGCCACCCAGGCGCGTCAAGAGAACGAGATTCTTCAGTAGGACCTGAAACTATGGGAAAAAATAACCCCTTGTTCAAACTGAAATGTGTCTGAATTCTTAGAATGGTTTCTTACTTTGCATCGATTATTAATTTAATCTGTTCTCTCTTAAAAATGATTACAAAAACAATATAATTTTCAAACTGGGGAGATTCACTCAAAAAGTTTCACAAATTGGGGGCACCTTGGTGTTTCAGTTTATAACAGGTCATGATCTCATGGTTTGTGAGTGCGAGCCCCACATCGGGCTCTCTGCTTTCAGCACAGAGCCCACTACAGATCCTGTGTCCCCCTCTCTCTCTGCCCCTCCCATCCCCTCAAAAATAAACAAACATTAAAAAATTTTTTCAAAATTGTTATTTTTTTAAACCTATCTGCAAAGCCTTGGGTTTATTTGCCAATATTCCCAAAGCACTATCAATGGGGTTTTGGCCCATTAACATGTCTGGACCTTAGTGGTTAGTAGTCATAGTGAAAGTCCAACTGTGTAAGGCAGAATCGCATCCCCAACACTCCCTGGCTAGTCGACCTTGAGTTAGTTTAAGTAAGTCACTTTGCACCTCAGTTTTGTCACCTGAAAAATGGAGTAATCACAGACCTTACTTCATAGACTCATGAGGAGTGCAGGAGTTGATACAGAGGGAGTTCTCAGAGCAGTGTCTAAATACATAATAGGGCATTTACTAAATGTTAGCTATAGTAACTATTATTACTACAGGATGATTCAGTGAACTGTGAGCTCCCAAAAATGTTCATAAGATTCCCTATTAAGGGTTTTTGCTACAAAAGGCAAACAACAAACCATCTATAATTGAACATTTTCATGATCTGGAGCTGGGAGAGATTATTAAAGAAGCCACAGAAAGCATACACTAACCATTAAGGAACAGAGCAATACATTTAAGAAATTTGTATTTATTAATGTATAGAAAAATATGAGTGAAAAACAAGGCAAAAGGGGGAAGATATTTGCATCACAAGTAACTGACAATGAGGAGCATTCAGAATGTGTAATGAGCCCCTACAAATCAGTATTAAAAAAGACAGACAACCCACCCAAAGGAAAATGATATGAAGCTTTCCACTGGATAATTTGTTCAGGCTCTGGTTCATGTTCATCACTGCTCTGAGGACTTATTGATTGACATCCATAACCATTACGAGCACATTCTAAGTATGGGGGGCATGGTGACTGACTACTTTAAGGTACTGCTGGTAAGTAGAGAACATGAATTAAATCATGGAGTCTGTATAGTGGACAAAATCAGCCAGCCTTTGTTCTATGAAACCACCTGAAAATCTAAAATTCCACATGAATCATTCATGTTTGGGGCATTCTCCCTTAAAACGTAGATAATGACAGTGAAAAGGCATTTAGGCAGGAACTCTTGAGAATTCACCGTGCCTTCCATTTGCAAAAAAATAACAACAAGAGAAATAGTACTTTTCGAGTCACTGACCATAGGGGGAAACGTATGGCACTGTGAACCAAGATCATAGGCTTGGCAAGTTGACTCCGAGACGCCCTCTGCCTCCTGGTATTCACGCCCTCGGTAAGCTCTTCTCTGAGTGTGGGCTGCACCTAGTGGTGTGGCTCTAACTGGCAGAATCGGCACAAGTACTGGGATGTCACTTCTGAGACCGGGTTACATGAAGACTCTGGCTTCCACTTGCTCATTCCTTCTTACTCTCTGCCTCGTAGGCTCTGATGAAGCTAGAGGCCATGCTGTGCACGAGCTGCCCTATGGAGAGGCCCACGTGGCAAGGAGGTGACGGCGGACTGCAGCCAACAACCTTCAAGAAACTGAACGCCTGTCACCAGCCACAAGGGTGTGGGCTTCGAAGCGCATCCTTCCGCGTTGAGCCCTGGGATTGCCACAGCCCTGCTGATGTGTCCACCGCAGCCTTATAGGAGTCCCTGAGCCAAAGACCACAGTGACACTGTGAGATAACAAATGTTATCTTCAGCCACTACATTTGGGAGTAATTTGTTATGCCACAATATAGATAAGTAATACAGTGAGATTGATACCTACCAGGATTTACTGAGTAGCTACCGTACGTACAGCATTAGAATCTACTTTTTAAAAAAGTGTTTTTGAAGCAGTGATTTCTATTCCCCTCCCCAATTTTATTGAGAGGTAATTGACAGGGCTCCTTTCTGTTTTTTCCTCCCATGAAAGCAAAAATACATTGACAATAAGAGAATGTATTTTTCCTATGGCTGCTATAAGAAATTACCACACTTTGTGGCTTTAAACACCACAGACTTGTTATCTAACAGTTCTGGAGGTCTGGAGTCCCAAAATGGGTCTCAACAGTTTAAAATCAAGGTATCAGGGTGGCCTTCTTTCTGGAGGCTCTAGAGGAAAATTCATTTCCTTGCCTTTTCTACCTTCTAGAGGGTGCCCCTATTCTCTGGCTCGAGGCCCCCTTTCATTTTCTTTTAATTTTTTAAATGTTTATTTTTCAGAGAGAAAGAGAGACAGAGTGTGAGCAGGGGAGGGGCAGAGAGAGCGGGAGACACAGAATCTGAAGCAGGTTCTAGGCTCCAAGCTGTCAGCACAGCGCCTGACATGGGGCTTGAACTCATGGACCACGAGATCATGACCCGAGCCAAAGTCAGATGCTTAACCGACTGAGCCACCCAGGCGCTCCCCCGCCCTTTTCAATTTTAGAGAGAAAGAGACCACACAAGCAGGGTAGAGAGGCAGAGGCAGAAAGAGAGAGAGAATCACAAGCAGGCCCCATGCTTAGTGCGGAGCCCAAAGCGGGGCTCAATCCCACAACCCTGGGATCATGACCTGAACCGGAATCAAGAGTGGGACGCTCGACAGACTGAGCCACTCGCCACATAGGCACCCCCCACCTCCATTTTCAAAGCCAGCAGGTGCATCACCTGGACCTGTGCTTCCACTGTCACTTCGTTCACTCCGACTCTTGCCCCCTTCACGTACCCAGACCCTTGCAATTATATTGGGCCCACCTGGACTATCTGGGCTACTCTCCCCATCTCAAGATGCTTAACTTAATCATACCTGCAACATCCCCTTCACCATGGAAAGTAACATATTCACAGGTTCCAAGGATTACAGTGTGGACATGTTTGGTTTTTTATATAACTTTTTTGATGTTTTTTTTTTTTTTTTTTTTGAGAGAGAGAGAGTGAGAACACGCCAAGGAGGGGCAGAGAGAGGGAGAGAGACAGAATCCCAAGCAGGCTCCACGCTGTCAGCACAGAGCCCAACGTGGGGCTCTATCCCACGAACTGTTGAGATCATGACCTGAGCTGAAATCAGGAGTCGGATGCTCAACAGACTGAGCAACTCAGGCACCCTGAGTGTGGACATTTCTGGGCCTACTCTTCAGCTTACCACAGTGGGGTAGGCCCTATGTTCTCCAAAGAAATTGTTTGGATTGACGTATATATACTGTAAAGAAAACTAAAAGGTTGGGGGAAGTGAAAAGAAAAAACTTACAAAATTAAGTTTTTCCAGGGGCACCTGGGTGGCTCAGTTGGTTAAGTGTCTGACTTCAGTTCATGTCATGATCTCGTGGTCTGTGACTTTGAGTTCCACGACAGGCTCTGTGCTGACAGCTCAGAGCCTGGATCCTGCTTCAGATTCTCTGTCTCCTTTTCTCTCTGCCCCTTCCCATCTCACTCACTCTCTCTCTCTCTCTCTCTCAAAAATAAACATTTAAAAAAAATTTTTTAGGTGAAGTTTTTCCATACCAGAACCATCCTCCATTTTTAACATTCCAGATGATACTTTAAAATACCTACTAGCAGAGACACTGTGAAGGAAGATGGGGAGCAACAGAGTGGCTGTTGAGGGCCAAACTGTGATGCAGTCAGAAGACAAAGGGGACGTGAGGACCAGAGGCCCAAGTTTCTTGGGCAAGACTGATATTTTCCTAGAAATACAGGTTTATGTCCTTCTGAATGAATGATACCAGTGTTATCTGTATGTCAGTTTGCAGCAAGGAAAATCAGATTGCTTTGTAAGAGATGGTAAAAGTCACTGCAAAAAAACCCCCAAAAAACAAAAAACCACAAACCCAAACCCAACACAACTACTTATTCCTGGTTTAGCCAAGAGCTAACATGAAAAATGTGCGGCCAATGGGAAAGGAATGTGGTGCTGTCAGAGACCTGACAGATTGGATTCTTTGTAAGTGATGCACTGTCCAGCTCAATTCCTGGTATCAGCTGCCTTCCCAATCGCCACGGCATGAAACATCTGTTTTCTGCAAGGTTGGCCCAACTCCACAGAAGTGGGCCTTAACCAAAGGAAAGAGAAGAGAGAGATGCTAAAAATCAATTCTAATAACTATTTAGGGGAAAGAATTCAGATGAACCCAAGTCTGATTCACGAGAAAGCTTTCCAATGTCCCTTAACTGGATGTCCCTTGAGAAACATGTATTTTCCTGGTATCAGGGATGAGATGGTAGCAGTGTATGCCCCTATCTCTATCCCTCTACTCCGGTAATGATACAATCATGTCGACATTAAATTAGTGAGATCGCAAAGCTTATGCCAAAAGCCAAACATAACCCAGACGTCCATGTCAAATCCCCTTACCGTGAGTAACAAAACCATCAAAATATTGTAAACGAAACATGTCTAGGACCCTGCCAGTGACAAAAGCATTTCAAAAAATATCTGATGCAGCAAAGCACCCAAATAAAATGAATTTAAACAGTCCTTCGGGTTTATAATGGAATTTGACCTGGAAAGGTGGTTTAAAAAAAAAAAAGACAAAGGGTCATCTTGACTTAAATGACTTGATAATAAAATTTATGCAGCATAATTTCACCAGCCAATATGGCTGATTACAGACAGCCCAAACTATCAAGTCTGTAGGCAGTAAGTACTTTATAATATCTGAATTAAACTGTTTGTCTGGTACTGGACAGAGATGCCCCAAACTTTGGATTTGTCACTTAATGTAATGTGAACATGGGTGTGTGTGTGTGTGCGTGTGTGTGCGCGCGCATACGTGTGACAGAGAGACAGCGACACTGAGAAGAAGAGAGAGGACGCTTCATTGCTGGGTTTATAAGAGACTTTTTCCAAATGGGTTTATATTGACTCGATGATGCACATGCATTTCTAAGCTACTGGCTTTTCTATCCCTCCAAAAACGTTTTTGAAAACAAATCTCAAGTTTAGAATTTATAAAGACAAAGTAGAACAGAAGTGTAGCCTTTTTAAAATTGTTTTAAATCTTTATTTATTTTAGAGAGAGACAAAGTTTGAGCAGGGGAGGAACAGAGGGAGAGGGAGACACAGAATCCGGAGCAGGCTCCGGGCTCCAAGCTGTCAGCGCAGAGCCCGACGCAGGGCTCAAACTCATGAACTGCAAGTTCACGACCTGAGCCGAAGTCGGACGCTCAACCAACTGAGTCACCCCAGAAGTACAGCCTTTCAAAGTGACATATACGCATTCTCTCATTAGGTAACATAGAGTGGTGCTAAGGGTAGAACAGAACCTAACATGAACCATACACTTAGTGTCAGTGGGGTCATGGAGAAAGTGGCACTCTCAGATACTGCTGATGGAAAAAGTATAATTGTGTTTCGGGATCGCAGCCTGACAATGTGTTTTACTTATTTTTTTAATGTTTATTTATTTTTGAGAGAGAGAGAGAGAGAGAGAGAGAGAGACAGAGTGTGAGCTGGGGAGAGAGAGGAGACACAGAATCCGAAGCAGGCTCCGGGCTGTCGGCACAGAGCCCCACACGGAGCTCGAACCCACAAAGCGCAAGATGACGACCTGAGCTGAAGTCACTCAACCGACCGAGCCAACCAATCACCCTGACGTGTTTGTTTTAAAATCAAACGTGCGTATACCTTGTGACCATCACTGGAAATCTACTGCATCAAAATAAGTGCCATAGGGAAAGACACGTGTATAAGGGTGTTCACTGCAGACCAGTGTGCAGTGGCCGAGCTCTAGGAACAAAGGGAGTGCCTGCTGACAGGCAGTAGGCAAACGCATCACAGTCCACCCACGGCACGGCATACCGCCATTACTACCACCACCACCGAGAGGAACAGACTCAAATACAGAGAACAAACCAGTGGTTGCCAAAGGGAAGGAGGACGGGGAGATAGGCGAAGGGGATTCAGACGTACCATCTTGCAGTTATAAAATAAGGCACGGGGATGAAAAGTACAGCATAGGGAATGCAGTCACTAACACTACAACGACGCCGTGTGGTCACAGACGGTAGGCAGACGTACCGCAGCGAGTATACCGCAATGTACACCGTTGTCGAACCACTATGTGGTACAGCTGAAACTGAGATGTCAACTATACTTCAATTAAAAATTTTTCAAAGTCAGGGTGCCTGGGTGGCTCAGTTGGTTGAGCGTCCGCCTCTTGATCGCAGCTCAGGTCACGATCTCATAGTTTGTGAGACTGAGCCACACGTTGGGCTCTGCACTGACAGCACAGAGCCTGCTTGGGATATTCTCTTCTCTCTCTCTCTCTCTCTCTTTTGTCCCTCTCCCACTTGCGTGTGTACACGCATGCTCTCTCTCTCTCAAAAAAGTCAACTTCAAAAAATTTTTTAATTAATTACTTAAATAAACAAAGAGAGCCCCTATAAGTAGATTGGGAAGGATTCCCATGAGGAGCTGTTTGATCAAAAAAGATGCAAAAATGCATTTATAATATGGTTCCATTTTAGTAAAACAATGACAAAACAATCCTGTATAGGGGTGCATTTCCATGCATATATATGTCAGTGTAGAAAAGTGAGTGTGGAGAAAAACACAGCAAGATCTAATTTGAGGATCTGTGTCGGCTATATCCTAGAGCTGCGATGTATAGGGAAGGTACTGGAAGGAACTGGAGGGAAGCAAACTCAAAAGCAGAAGAAAAAAGCACTGCACTCAAGGTTAAAGCATATGGGCTTTAACACTTTCACACTTATTGTTATAAAAATTATGTATAAGGGTAGGCATATGTTTCAGAGAATTAATCTGAAGAGTTTTTCTATACTCAAAAATAGCCAGAAAAACCCAAAGAAGAAAATAATGGCTCCAAGGTTTCTGCCTAATGATCTCATGCAACCATTTTTAAAAATGAAATTGGCCTTATACACTTGGGAGTTTTCTAAGTATGCTTTTGAACTTAGAAGTCCACTTAAGGGTAAGCCCTCCATAACAGGACCTTTTTCAACAGATACCAGTATCTCATTCAGGAATACACCTGTTCATAAGTCACAAGGTTGGAATGTGCCTGCAGGAACACTCTGAGTCACCAGTGGCTAGGAAATCAGAAGATGCAGGTGAAAGTCCTGGCTTGTCCAGCAAGTCTTTACGAGGACGTGAGCAAGTAGCTCATCTGTTGGATCTTAGTGTTTCCACCCATAAAACGGGGGTGGAAAAAAACAGGGCCCACACAGTCCGGCCCTAACACTCTATGAATTCTTCCTGATCTTCTTTGCTTGAAAAGCCCCAGGAATATTTGTTAATTTAAGTGTAATTACAGATTCAAAAATGAGCACATTTCAGAGAAAGCGGTCCCTTTTTTCTGATCACTAAACCCCAGAAGCCACCATACCTTTAGGAATAGGCTGGGAATGCTTTGCTCCGTGGTCCAGTTTGAAGTCCAAATATAAGGTCGGTGTGCGAGTGTAAATCTTAGACTGAAAAGGAAAAGGAAACCATCAGAATCTTTCCAAAAATAAAGTTCTTCTTCACTTCAGCTGGGTGCTTCTCTGATGGGCCTGGGGCCTGGATGACTGTATTAACAACTCCTCCTTGGCAAGTGCTGTTAAAGCAAGGGGATGGGCTACCATACAGGCCCCTCTGAAGGGTCTTCATCTAAAAGTTAGCCCTCCTAGCTTTACAATATGGTTGACAAACTAATTTCAGGATGACAGCTATCTCCCTCTAACCATTTCTCAAATAGGGTCCCAGGTTAATAGTTTATTGGCCAAGGCTTGCCTCCAGCCTTCCACTTGATAATAGCAGGGTAGCTCATGTCCCAGTGTGCGCTTTTTCCCGAGGTCTCGATGAAGCCATGTCCGTTAAAAAAAATTTTTTTTAAGTGGCCAGTAAATATTTGTATTTGTTCTAACTCTGCCCTCAGGCGAAAAAAGGTCATCCGCCACCACTGGCTTGAAAAAGCCACGACTTCAAATGCAAGAAAGGCCAACTTCTGCAAGATTTTCCACTGTAAACAGTGGCTTCAATTCCATCAACAGTTAAGCAGAGCTTGTGAGCCGATAGGATACCATGTTTTGAATCACTGGCACAGACCAAAATCCAACGGATTATCGCTGTTGCTATGAACTTTATGATGTGTCTCACTGTTTATCACAAAGCCCCGGTGGTTCTGTTTGACTTTTTAGAAACTGAAAACACACACAAAAATGAAAAAGCACGTAACACCAAATGTGGCAAGGATGTGGAAAAAATGCAGCTTTTCATACACTCCCGGTGGGACTAGAACTTTGTATAAACGCGGTAGAAAGCTGCTTGGCAGTACACGGTACACGTGAATGTATATGCATGACCTATGTATGACCCAGCATTCCATTCATATGTGGACCCTCAAAAGAAATGTTCACCTAAAGACAAGTATATGAATCTTCATAGTGATACTGTCAGTAACAGCCCAAACCTGGAAATATTCCAGATGTCTTTAACGATAGAAGGGATAAATGAATTGTAATCTACTTACACAATGAAATACTATACCGCAAGGACAGTGAATGAACCCAACTATATGCAACGACTTGGATGAATTTCACGATCATAATACTGAGCAAATGAAGGCAGATGATCATATACCATATGATTCCATTTCTATAAAGTTCCAAACGAGGCAAAACTAATCTATGATGTCAGAAGTCAGAAAAGTGGTTACCTTGGGAAGCTTAGTAACTGGAAGGTGTTAAAAAGGGGACTCCTGGGGACGAACAATTTCTGCCTCTTGACCTAGCTTCTGCTTCCATGGGTGTGTTCACTTGGTGAAAATTTTCTGAGTTATACACTTGATTTGTATACTTTTCTGTGTCTATATTATATTTTAATAAAGAGCTGTAAATAGACTGTGTAAATAGACCAAAAGAGAGAATCCAGAGCCCACAATTATTCACTACCCTTGATAAATGCATCATTTTGCAGAGAATAATTATGTAAATGCTATGAGGACAGGAACATGGCTGCCTTTTTCACCCAGGGCCAACCCATGCTGCCTATCACACAGTAGGTCTTCAATAAATAGTTATTGGCTGACTTTCATAATGGAAAATCCCATGAATAATAAATTTATTTACAGTATACATAAGGTATTCATCAGTATCTTTACCTACCTGTAGCAAAATGCCTCTCTTCAGGACACGTGATTTGGTATGGTTAAATTGTATGTCTGTACATTAAATTTTGGAATTACAGAACTGTAAATAATGCTATCAGAAGACTGTTTCCTTTCCTATGAATGTCTCATGTATTAAAGCTTCGGGCTTTAAAAGTTCTGGCAGGTGGATTTATGTGGCTTAGAAGGCCACGCTGCATCAATACAGCTTCAAAGACTACAAAAGCAAATGCCCCTGTGCACACATAAATGAAACCAGAGAGACCTATGGCATCAAGTACCACCTCAGGCCAAAGACTCACAATCAATCTGAAGACCTTGAAACACATAAAACAAGGGCAGTGCCCATGGGACACAGGATCAAATTCTCTACAACCCTTAGATGTATATGGCACCATCTGGAAAGGATCTGGTTTTGTCTGATGAGGACTTCTAAAATTACCTCTGAAAAGATCAAGCGTAGGGGTGCCTGGCTGGCTCCATCAGTGGAGCATGCGACTCTTCATCTCAGGGTCATGAGTTTGAGCCCCACGTTAAGAGTAGAGATTACTTAAAATTTTTTTTAATAAAAAGATCAAGGGTAAACTTCATCTAATATCGATGACTCCCCTGCCCAGGCAATATTTGGCTCTCTTCTAGAAAAAGAATCCCTGTTTGGTTCAAGTGTCTTTCCTAACCTCTGCTTCAGTGGCTGATGCAGTATCCCTGCCTCCAGCCAAGAGATTAATCACAGAGAGTCTCTTGGTTTAATTTTCACTAGAATTCGCCCAGAAGGTAGTCATAATACTCTTGAGCTGGAAACCTGGAGGCTTTGATGCTAGCATGGCTTTTCCTGCTGACTAGCAAAGCACTTATCTTCTTCTGGGCTTAGTTCACTCATCAGAAAATCCCATGATAGGACTCACTGACATTTAAATTCATTGCTGGTTCTAAAATCCTGAGTCAGAAAATTAGTGTTTTCCCCCACATTTTAATTTTGAACATTCCCTTCTGACTTCTCAGACTAGAGCTGTTGAGAAGGGAGAATGTGGCTGGGGGCAAGGAAGGACAACTAGAACTGTGTTAAGTAAGAAGGGGGCCACTGGTTAATGGGCTCTACTCTTGCCCTCAAACTCAGTCATCAGTCTTGCTCCCCTGGCTAGCTCTTTTGCCATCCTTCTTGCCTCTAGCTTCTCAACCTGATCCATACTGTCCAAATACCAGTCACCTCTCTAAGACTGCAACGACACAGACACACATGTGTGCATATACACACAGATTTCTGTATTTATGCACTCATTTACAAAAATTTAAACAGAAACCAACGAGAGACACTATAAAGCCACAGATAAAACCTACCATCTTACAAGTGTGAAAAGGGCTAAAGGGGATTTTTTTTACTCATTTTTAAGTGTTTTCCACATCTATAGCCTAAAACAGGATTCCAATTCTAATATCCTTTTCTGTACTGAAAATGGGAACGTTAAAGGTTTCAATACAACACATCTTGAATAATCAATACCCGAAACATAAATGTACACTGTTCTATTTCAATTAATCCATGATGAGATAAAATCAATTTGGAAGCTGTCCCCATGAGTGGGGGTATAGGTGTATACATGTATATATACATGTACATATATATAGACACACATATCATGCGTTATATATACGCATAGTTTTTGAAAAGCAGATAGGTTTTTAATTTTGACCCTCCGTGGTAACTGTTGAAATAGCAAATGTAAATTATGTTCATTTAACACAAGGATAATGCTAGCCTCGAATGCACTTTGAGCAAACCTAGCACATTCTTAACTGTGTTCTGTTTTGTTTATTGTTATGTATAGTGTTAAACTATTAATATGGTCCTCAAAAACAGAATGAGAATTTAATTAAACAAATCATTCTTTTTTTGGTTAAAACTTAGCTATAATGTATATCTATTAAAATAAATCGGTCCATGACAACCTAAAATAAAACACTATTCCACAAATCTGTTTCAGCATGAACAGAACTAATGCACTTCAAGTCCATCAGTGAAATTGTTTTCTTTTTCCTTTTCTCTGTTTTGGTCCTGATCAATAGTGCCTGTACAGGGACTAAAATCCAAGGCTATTCCTCTTTAGTCTTTCTTCTCATTTCATAGATTAAAAGTATTTAGGAAACTTATCTTTGAAGGTTTTAGTCTGCATTTGAAAAATCAAATGTCTTAAAAATCTTAGATTTCAAATATGCAGGGAAGGGAACAGAAAACTCTTCAGAAAAGGTTAAGGGTAAATTCTGGCTAGCCTAGACCAACAGCGGTGGCTCCCCAATCCAGACAACCTGGTCTCTCTTTCTCTAGAAATATGTCAGAGTCAAACCTTTAACGAACCTAACATACCGCTCCAATAATGACCACAAAACACCCAAGACCAAACAAGATCTCCGAAATCACTTCCTTCCGAACCCCAGCTACCTTCATCTTCTATCCTTCAAAGACTTCCTGCTTGCCCTGGCTTTTAGCATGATACCCTTGTCGAGCTGGCTTCCTGCCTGTACGTTTATTCGTAAATGTGATCTTAATTAAGGAGATGAAATCACTTCCACATGGAAGCCATATGGCTCAAAAAGTCTTCCCAAGAAAGAGAAAAGAGCACACTGTTCTGGCTGTGCCGTGTGAGCGTGGCAAAGGGCATCTCTCTCATTTTGCCTCTGCTCCTTTCACAGGTAATCGGAACCCATCTATCCCTGAATGCTGCTCATTTTGCCACGGTGCTGGCCTTCCCTAAAAGCAAGTGACAGCAATGTGTCACATGGCAGAGCTGTCAGAAATGAATGCCCATTTCTTTTTGGGCATGATTTCAAAATCCTTTTATGATTTGGTGATTTCTCAGGAAATGCACTCAAATCCTCAATCTTACTATACGTTGCTTAAGCAGACTCCTCTAAGTAATTGTACCAACGAGTGTAAATCCTCAATATCCGAGAAGAGAAAGAAACAGTATTTTCCTTCTACCTATTCCTGGACCCTCACCCTCATGTTGGATAATCTCCCTACTGTCAGAGATCATGTTTTATGGTTTGTTTGGGCCTTCTTTTTTGCATCATTGCTAACTTTTGATAAATATCTTTGCACACAAATCTCTGACCACATTTCTCTTTTTTTCCCTTCAAGGTGAAATTTGGGGCCTGAAGGTCTAGACATGTTAAGGGCTCTTGGTGTATCTGTAGGTTTATGGCTAAATGTGATGTGGCCAAAAGCAAACTGGTCAACACAATCAAGTGATTAAACAGCAATTTTGCTGAACATGCCTACTGTTAGTCATTGGTTGTTCTAGTCTTCGTAATTTTGCTATACCACAGGGCAGTTTTTCAACTCCACATGCTCTAAATATTGGTTCCCCCCCCCCATTTAACCCCCTATTGTTAGAAAGCTAACTCATTCCAACAAATCACCTATTGTTGCACATTTAGATTTTTTCCCCAATGCGTCCTTGTCACAAACACAGAAGGGAAGGATTCATTTCTGGAGGGGAGGGAAAGGAAAGGAAAAGAAAAAAAATCTGAAACTCTTGGGAAAAATAGACAAAAAGAAAAAGTAAGAAAAAAAGCCTAACCTACAAAAAAGTTTAAAGGCATGGCCTCCATAGTACAAACACTGACATTTGGACAGCCAGGGTCTAGCAGCATTTGTTTTTGAACACAAAATCATTTTTACAAATTCTTATACTAACTGAATTGCTTTCATCCAAATTGTCAAATCGCTTAATAACTGCCTGTACAAAGTGCCCATTTCATCAAAATGTTGACCATATTATATATTTTTATTTATTTAATTTGGGGAGGGCAGAAAGAGAGGAAGAGAGAGAGTCCCAAGCAGGCTCTGTGCTGTCAGTACAGAGCCCAACATGGGGCTCGAGAACCCATGAATGGTGAGACCATGACCTGAGCTGAAATTAAGAGTTGGGACACTTAACCGACTGAGCCACCCAGGTGCCCACCATCACATTTTTTTAATCTTAGCTAATTGAAGAAGCAGAAATTGTTATCTCCTTGCTCTTTTAATTTTGCTATTAGTTTGGGTGATATTACTATTAACTTAATAAATACTATTAAGTATGATTACTGTAAGAATAACAATAGCTAAGTATGTCAGGGCTTCATATGTACTAGGAACTATTTGGGGGGTTATGTATCAATTAGGACACTTGTACATCACTTTTTATGAAATACTGCTCATTACCCATTTAAGTTTTCACTCATTACTTAGTTCCCTCATTCAAGATATACTGATTGAGAGCGTGTAGTGTGTTAGTCACTGGATGTGCATATTGGTGAATGAATAACAGATCTGCTAAGCCTTTATGGAGTTTACTTTCCAGTGAGGAAGACAATGTAACAAAGTAAATACAAAATTACACATGCTATAAAAGAAGTAAATAGGGTGCAGAGAGAGAAAATGAGGAGAGTAATAGATGGCCCCAAATGAACAGAGTTGGGGGTAAGTGGTTTCCGGGCAGGACAGGAGTATGGCATTGCAAAGGCCTTAAGGCAGTAAGAAGAGAGTGATATGCAGACACAGAGGTGGCTGGAGAAAATGGCACAAGATGAGTTCAGAGAGTCAGAAAAGACCTGGTCAAGTGCAGGCCACTGTAAAGTATCTGAGATTTCCTTAAAAGTACAACAGGAATGGCGTGTCTGGGTGGCTCAGTTGGTAAAGCGTCCAACTTCAGCTCAGGTCATGATCTCGTGGTTTGTGGGTTTGAGCCCCGCGTCCAGCTCTGTGCTGACAGCTCAGAGCCTGGAGCCCGCTTCAGGTTCTGTATCTCCCTCTCTCTCTGCCCCTCCCCTGCTCGCCCTCTGTCTCTTTCTCTCTCTCAAACATAAACATTTAAAAAATTAAGTAAAAAATAAAAAATAATAAAGTACAACAGGAACATGCTGATCCAATTTTTATCTTAGATGTCTTGAGCCACTATTCGGAGAACTGGAAGGGAGTAGAGAGCAGCCCCCTGAAGAGGCTGCTGCAGTGGGCTGGCTGGGACTGGGCAGGGGACAGGAGTGAGGTAGATACATTTCAGGTAGATTTCAGAAATAGAAAGGTTTTGCTGAGGGACTGGATGCGGGTGGGGGAGGAAAAGGAATAACGGTGACCACCATGTTTCTTCTTTGAGCAGCGCATGCCATTCATTAAGATGGAAAAGACTGGAAGAGAAAGGAGTTCTCATTTGTTTGTTGTCAAGACACATGGGAATAGGGGGAACAAGACTTCAACTTCTGCTGTTTATTTTTTTTAATTTTTTTTAAGTTTGTATTTATTTTTGACAGAGACAGAGTGCGAGCATGAGCTGGGGAGGTGCAGAGAGAGAGAGGAGACACAGAATCCGAAGCAGGCTCCAGGCTCCAAGCTGTCAGCACAGAGCCTGACGCGGGGCTCGAACCCACGAACTGTGAGATCATGACCTGGGCCGAAGTCGGAAGCTTTACCGACTGAGCCACCCAGGCTCCCCCAATGTTTTAAACATGACAGGCCTGGGAACACGAGAAAAGAGGTGCCTGAATGAGTCCACAGAGCTCAGAGGTGAGGCGTGTGCTGTGAATATCAGCGTGGGAATTGTAGGACTATAAATGGCCTCTATGTTCATGGGATGGACAAGACCATCCTGGAAGATGATATTCTACGAGAGAAGACTCGGCTGAGATCCAGAGAACTCGTGTGTGTAGGGGTCTGGTAGAGGACAAGGGACTTACCTGAGAAAGGAAACTGAAGGAGCAAGGAGCACCCAGAGATGCAAGAACCCACCATCTCGGAGACCAAAGAAAAGAGAGAGGGTGACGAGAAGGAGGAAGTAGTCAAACCATGTAAGGAAGAGTTAATGTGAAAAGAAAAAAATGACTTCTGAGTTGGGCCACAGGGAAGCCAGTGGTGACTCTAGGCACTGATAGGGGTGGATGCCAGGCTGAGAGCATCAGGAAGGTGGGGGAGTGGACACAACATGTGCAGACAAATCTTCTGTGGCTATGAAGAGGGAGCCGAGAATGGGGGTGGGTGTCAACAGAGTTTGGTGCTTCGCTTATCAATTTACACGAAAGGGTTTTTTTTTTTTAATGTTTATTCATTTTTGAGAGAGAGAGAGATGACAGAGCACGAGCAGTGGAGGGAGAGAGAGAGAGGGAGACACAGAATCCGAAGCAGGCTCCAGGCTCTGAGCTGTCAACACAGAACCCAATGCAGGGCTCGAACTCACAAGCCACGAGATCATGACCTGAGCCGAAGTCGGATGCTTAACCGACTGAGCCACCCAGGCGTCCCGAAAGGTGGGCTTTTTTTTTTTAATGTTTATTTTGAGACAGAGATAAAGAGCGTGCACAAGCGGTGGAGGGGCATAGAGAAGGAGAGAGAGAATCCCAAATAGGCTCCATGCTGTCAGCACAGAGCCCAACTCAGGGCTCCAACCCACCAACCGTGAGATCATGACCTGAGCTGAAATCAGGAGTCGGAAGGTTAACCGACTGAGCCACCCAGGTGCTCCTGAAAGGTGCTGGGTTTTTTTTAATATATATTAAGGCTGCTAGTCTTTAATAACAGTTGCTGTAAAAATCTCCCAGTTTGTTTCTGACTTTAATTTCATTTACAGCAGTTTTAACATGGGTCAGATCTATCAGTCTTTTCCTTCTGATGCTTTTAAACTTAGAAAGTCTTTCCCCATCCAAAGATCACGTAAATGTCTTCCTACATTTTTCTAGTTCTACATTTTAACATTTAATTCTTTGATCTCTGTTGAATTTATTTTGCTATGAGGTATGAGATCATGAGTTAAACTGCCATCCTTTTATATTGAATGGTGAATCACTTGTCCCAGCTGACATATTCTCGTCTTTTCCTCAACTAATGATAGTCTTCTGGAGTCTTTTGCAGGTAGGTTCCCTTTCTGCCCATCACAAGGAAGAGCCTTAATGCAGACAACTTCACAAGTAGCTCAAGAGTCCAAACTAATCAACGAAGATCTACTCCATAAGGAGTTCTTGTCATGATCTAGTACACTTCCCACTGGGCCTCCCAATCTCCTTGTCCTTCCACTACTTCCCTACTCTCACGGTCTGCTGGGCTCTGCATGGGGGAGAAAACCCATCAGCACAGACCCCTTTTCTCTACCACGAACACCTTCACACACACACACTCAAGAAACTCACTGCCAGAACCTTTGGCCCCTGTGTGGAGAACCATACCTTCCTCTGTCCCCTGGAGATCCTAAATCTTTGAGGAAGTGAAAAGTACATTTACCACATTATTTAAGGCAAACTTCTAATACTCGTTGCTCAGAATAGGCTGAAATGGTAAGGCTTCTGTCTCTAATCCAAAGCACTCGGATTTCTGAGTTCTTGATTATTCTAAAATATTCTGATAAGGGGTGGGAAAGATGAGTTTCCATCCTCAGTGCCAAAGGTTATCATGGGGGGCTTAAAACCATATAATCGTAGTTTGACATATACATGAAGTGCTACACAAAGAAACGACAAGGAACACTTGGGCAAACCGCCAACAACTCGTATGGGGTGAGAGAGAGAGGACCAGACAACATTTTTAACTTCTATCAAACATAAAGGATTGTGGGAAATCTCAAGCATCAAGCTGTCCAGCTGATCAAGAATTCCGGACATAGTCAAATTATTCTCTAGTCCTTTCCTCGACTTTCCTCGAGCAGCCCTGTTGTCCATAGTAACATTCTCAGCCCTCTCCTCACCTTCTATTTAGGAGAGGGGTAGTGAGGAGAGAAGAGCGAACGGGGAAGGGAATAAAGGTGCTGACAGGGCTCGCGGGCCTGACATTTAACCGGAGGCATGTTGACTGTGAAACTGGTCTCGGACTCCTTCACTCTTTGAGTCAGCATTCTCGCCTGAAGTTGGGTTACAGATGTTCTAACTTTTTGGAAAATTAAAACCAGACGAAGAACAAATACCCATCCTTTATATGAGTAACCCATCCATAATTTTACAAAGGCAACAGTACAATAAAACCACAATGACCTCCAAATATGCCAACAGGGAACCTTTCTATCCCTTGTCTCCTACCCATGGGTAATATGTTCCAAGGTTGAGTCAGCAAATCTATTAACAGATGCTAGAATATTCCTCACAGGGCTTTTTAATATTTTTTCATCGCTATTAGTTACATTTGGTATTTACTAAGATGCTTTTAAGGGTTCTTGCAAGAAAGTGCATGAATAGGGTGTCTGGGTGACTCAGTCGGTTAAGCATCTGACTTTGGCTCAGGTCATGATCTCACGGCTCAGCTCATGAGTTCGAGCCCCACGTTGGGCTCTGTGCTGACAGCTCAGCCTGGAGCCTGCTTTGGAATCTGTGTCTCCCTCTCTCTCTGCACCTCCCCTGTTCGTGTTCTTTCTCTCTCTCTCAAAAGTAAACAAACATTTAAAAAAATTAAAAAGAAAAGAAAATGCATCAAGATGGGAAGCTGTTTGGCAAAGATAAGACTTCACAGAGAGCTGGAACGGATACCTCTGGGCAGATATGATAAAGGGGGAATTTATTATGGCACAGGGCTTCTCCTACGTGATCATTTGAAGGACAATCTGATACAGTCAGGGGTATCTGCTTGTGCAGACATATACCTGAAGGTACCTTTTTGGTGTCGAAAGAGAGAGAGGGAGGTTCACTCAGAAGCTTCCTTCCAGGAAAAAGAAACAAGGCATTCCCAAAGTGGGAAGAGACACACTTAGTAAGTTTCTGCACGAGGGCCCGATGGCAGAGGTACTGCACACATAAAAGGAGGCAAAATTCAGGAAACCTGAGTCCGGGCCTAGGTTCCTTCCACAATGAGCCGTGTGACCTTGGAGAAGACCTTCACCTAGGTGGGCTGATCTCTCATGTCTGTTGCTGCCTGACATTCTGACCCCAACAGAAGAAAAAGGAAGAGTAGGTTTTGGTTGGCTCTGCAAAGCTTCTCATTGTATCAGGAACTCTAAACTCTTGCTGCCCTAAGAACTTCACTCGTAGCCTAATACCCCATTACAACAATGGAAGAGGTAAATGAATGGGAAACTTCCTGTCCACCTGCTACATAAATAGGCCGCAGACGGACCCTATGTTGTTTAGTCCAAAGCCTGATGAAGCCAACTCGAATTCTCATGCATCCGGTTGCGTTAAATATATTCCAAATAAACACATTCTGAGCCATTTAGAGCCTGCCTACCCCGCACATGCCCTGCGAAATTGTACCCACCGTCTGCTAGCAGTAAGCAACACCCTGCAGCTAGAAAAGTCCTCCACCTGCTGCTAGCGTTTGGAGCCCTCTGACCCAGAGACCCTCTACCTTGTTGCTGAGTGACATCACCTAGACAGGTAAGCGCCTTCCCTGATTTCCCCTACTCCCCCTGAAGGTCCCTTGCCCTATTCCCCTTATCGTGTCACTGTCTCCAGAAGGTCTCCAGCCGTGAGGGACTTACTTTCTCAAGCAAGCTTGTCGACACATCACCCAAATAAAGCTTGGGTGTCACGGCCTGTCTCACACCTGTCTCTTCCTTAATCAACTTTCAAATTGCCAAACTTACTACACCAACCCTTCTAAATGAAGTAAGTATACAAGCAGGCTCCCAAAGTATTAAATTTGGCCTCCCCTCTACCCGCAAACAAAAAAGGAGGTTCCCTACTATTCAGCAACAGCTCCACAGAATTGAAGAATTGACCAAATCAACTAAAGGGCTGAGACCTATGGAAGGGGTCAGTACTTACCTCCCACGCGGGCGAGTAAGCAGTGGTCGGCTCCTTAGGAAAATTACTGATTGGTCAAGAACTTCCTCTGAACCCTTCAATAATCCATCTCTCCTCTTAGACCTCCCTGTCTTTAAAGTGTCCACAGATAGGGGCACGTGGGTGGCTCAGTCAGTTAAGCGTCTGACTCTTGATTTCGGCACAGGTCATGATCTCACGGTTCATGAGATCGAGCCCCGCATCAGGCCCTGTGCCGACAGTGTGGAACCTGCTTGTGATTCTCTCTCTCTCCCTCTTTCTCTACCCCTCCTCACTCGTGTTCTCTCCTCTCTCTCTCTCTCAAAATAAAGAAATTTAAAAAAGAGGGAAAAAAAGTTTCCACAGATAAAAACCTGCTCTCGTCAGAAAGTCTGTTTTATGTTGGCTTGTGCCAAACTGGTAAGGACCTATGAGCGTGTGGCTAAGAGCCCAAACTGGAGCCAGACACCTACCTAGTTGGAATGCCAGCTCTGTCACTCACTAGATGCACAGCTAGTCTCACTAGCCTCCCTTCCTTCTCTCGTTATGTTGCTGTGAGCATTTGTGAGAACCCAAGTTAAACCACGTAATATGCCTCCTCAGAGTCTCTCAGCCTCGCTAGCTCCTGAGCCCTTGCCCACCCCACCCCCCCCCCTGCCCCCGCCACACTGACTGCCAAGTTCTGAATGGCGGGAGCTGCCGCAGCTCCAGAGCTCCTAGGCTTGACCTGACAGACCCATGGAAGCTCTGGATCCAAGCCACTGGATGTGGTATGTGCCCTCCTCAGAGAGGCTGCCCGAAGTGGCTGGGTGACACAATCCAGAAAGGAAGGGCATTAGCTTCAGTGGGGCCAACTTTGGCCGAAGAGGGATGGAAGATGTGGAATGACAGGAAAATTCGTCTTTCTCCGTTACAAAGTCCCGAGGTACAGTTTTCCATCAGGCATCCTGTGCCTCCAAGCATCTGCCTCATTTCCCTTCTCCCTCACACTCGCTGCCCCGGGATTGTACAGAAGTCCTGCCTTAGGCTCTGTCTTCAGAGAACCCAAGTTAAATTGGGAGGAAGAAAACGCGTAAAGCACTTGAACTTCACTGCCCAGTACGGTTACCACCAACCATATGAGGCGAACGGAGACATGCCGTGAGTGTAAGAGACACACAACATTTCCCAGACTTGGTCCAAATGATGTAAAATAGCTCATTATGAACTTACATTGATTATATGTTGAAATGACAATATTTTGGATAATTGGACTCAGATATATGATTAAAATTAACTTCATCTGTTTCTTTTTACTTTTTTAAAAATGTGACTACTGAATATTTTGAATTAGATGTTGCTTCCATTATGTTTTTACTGGACAGCCCCTAGAATTTAGTACCTCACAAGTCCACGAAAGATGTTACCATTTTCATTTCCATTCCCAAGAAGTTCTAGACATTTGCCGTCAATAAAGCCTGATGATAAAAAGGAATGTGGGAATAGAAAGGGAGACAGATAGGGAAAAGGGGACAAATATGTATTAAGTACGCTTAATGTCACTAGACACATTATGTATCACACAAATAACTCAAAAACTATTCGTTATTATCCCCGCTTGGCGGATAAGGAAATAAGGGCTCAAAAATAGTTTTCCCAAGGCAACAGAGGTATTAAACAACATAGCTGAAAACTGGACCCAGGTCAGCTTAACTCCACAGTTCATGCTTTTTTTTTTTTTTTTTTTTTTGATCTATCATACTGTCTAAGCATTGGCTCTAATGGTACGGTATGGTTTTGATAATGGAGGCTTTTTGACATATGTTAGGGCTTCCCAGAATTCCCTTAAATCACTTAATAAGAGGTCAACTACACTAACCAAGTTAAAAGCTACTGCTGAACACAAATCAATCGATATTTACCCCACCCCCTCTCTCTGGCCTTGGATGCAAGAATTGGGTACACGGAATGGAATTCAATTGATCATACATCACAGTCCACATCACATGGTCATCGTACATCCATGAGAGGCCCCGCCTTGTTTTGTATTTTTCCCCATTATCCCTAATTTCAATCCCATTCTCCCACTGGTTCTTGGTTGGGCATCCGTAATGAAATTCCTCTCAATATACCCTTCATATGTTTATTCAAATATATAGGTGTCCTTGAAAAATAAGTGATATTGTGGCATAAATGCTTTCCTGTTCTGACTTATGCCACATTATTTCCTGAAATCTAATAATATGGATAGAATTAAATACAGTCTATTGCTTCTGGCAGCTACATCACACTCCATTATACGTAACCACCATATTTGACTTATCCATTCCCGAAGTGGCGAACACCGACATCATCTCTGACTCCTTTCTACCACCCAGGATGCTGAGATGATCACTGCTGTGTCTACTTGGTGAAGTTTTGCTGGAGCAAATATCCAGGAGTAGAATTACTGGGGCACACTCCATATTCAGTGTTCCCTTCAGTAAGCAATGCCAGTTCACTCTCCACAACAAATAGCTATACTCGCGTGCCACGCATGAAGCCTCTATTTCTTTCCATCCTTGCCGGCATTTGCCAATACCCAACTTTCTAACTTTGGCCAACCTGACGGGTGTTCGGTAGCAGCGTATTATTTGAATTTACATTTCTCTGCGTGTTGGCTAGAAGAACATCTCTTCATATTCTTATCAGCCTTCAATAGTTGGGTGGAGGATTTTCTTAAGACCTAGTGCCTGGAGTTGCCACCGACACAAGCATCTTTTCACAAGAAGACAGGAATGTTTCACTCCAAAGGGTAGAGGCACTACAGAGACATGGCTTTGTTCTCCCAACTATGTTAATGTCCTGGACTGACCACATCTATCAGTTTTCTGCAGCTATAACTGCTCTAGGGCTTGGAGATTTGGTTGTGTAATGAAATCTCATGGAACTAGGGCTGGTATTCCAATAAATGTGTCTCTTACTACCTTCTGGGTCTACTTTCAAAGTGAGATGAAGGAGAACTGGTGTACAATGAATTCAAGTTGGGAAGTCCTGATGGAGCCACATCCAGCCTGGGGAAAAGCCAGGCTGCGGTGCTTATGAAGAAGAGAGTCTGTACCGCACCCAAGCAAAGCAGAGTTAAAGTTGGGTAAGGATGCTTTGGGACGTCATTTAGAAAGTACTTAGAAATTACAATTTCTGTTGATTTGGTTTATAAAAGCAAGGGGGTTTAGATCAGGAGCTTGGATTTCTTCTTAGAAATTTGATGATGAAGGAGATGTGTGTTCAAGACTAGGACATTTTAATTTTTTTTAGTGTTTCTTTTTTTTAATTTTATTTTTTATGTTTTAAAATCTACATCCAAATTAGTTAGCATCTAGTGCAACAGTGGCTTCAGGAGTAGATTCCTTAGTGCCTCTGACCCATTTAGCCCATCCCCCCTCCCACACCCCCTCCAGCAACCCTCAGTTTGTTCTCCATATTTATGTGTCTCTTCTGTTTTTTCCCCTCCCTGTTTTTATATTATTTTTATTTCCCTTCCCTTATGTTCATCTGTTTTGTCTCTTAAAGTCCTCATATGAGTGAAGACTAGGACATTTTAATATTTAGGTAATTTTGATGCTACTACTTGGGCTTCTCACACACCTCTCGACATAGCTGGGAATAATTCAACAGGGAACTAGGATAGGGAGTAAATGTGCAGCATAGAATAGGATGTGCCTTGGTAATTATTTAATGAAAATAACTGTCTATATTCATTTCAGACCCTTCTGCGGGTAAAATTTATCCCAGAGAGTTGACGTTAGTTTCGGTGAAAGGAGGTCCACAATGACAAACTTCTCTCCTTCCCTGAGGCTGGTGGGGGGGTGGGGGGGAGGCAGTCACTGCTAAATAGCTAAGTGTCCAATCCAATAGATTAACAAAACAAAATGCTGGGGAATATTGGGGGAGCCTCCAGACCCCTCTTTAATGTTCCCATAAGGCAACATCCAGCTGCTCTCAGCCTTCCTCATCCATTCCTGGGGGCGGAGGAGAGAGGGAAGGATGGGATCCAGTTGGTGAGGGCCATTCAAGGAACTGAGCCTGCTCAGCTGGGCTAGTCCCTCTCCCTCTCTGTCTCCCATGAGGTAAGAGGCCAGCCTCTGAGAAGGATGCCTATAACTGTAAGCTCTGCCTGGACATGCTTAATGAAGTAGAGAAAGTATTAAAAAGCTCACAGGATCTCAAGAGACCAGTCATGTGTACTTATCCAGATTTTACTGTAATAAAGATGATATTTGGATCCCCATCTGGCTAACTCCTCAAAGTCTACATGTCAGTTCATCCTGAACTTGGGAGGGGAAGAAACGATAATTACCTCTTGGTCTTCTCTCTACCTCAACTCCCTACATTCGACTTGTACCCAATTCGAAGTCCTCTTCTGCTTTTGTCTGGCGGACAGACTCTCACTTAAAACCTATGACAATATCTCGTCACAATCACCAGGAACTCTTACTCGAAACTTGCACTGATCAGTAACAGATGGCTTTGAATCAGGATCTGATGTCAGGGAAAATCGACCGGCCAAGCTTCAAGAGTTACTCAGAGACACTCAAAGTCCCCAAGGCACACAAAGACGTAAGTGGGTACGGACCCCTGACAAGCAGAGCTGCCACAGCCCAGCATGGACACTACCAAAAAAGGAATCTGGCCGGGAGGACTCAACTGGCAGAACCTCTAATAGGTGGTGGTGATGGGGTGGTGCGAGGCAGGCGGGTTTATGAGAAAGCACTCTAGTGGAGAGGACGGAAAGGCACAAAAATCAATGCTAAAGGAACTGGGATGGAGTGGAAAAGATGTCAGGGTCTTTATGTTCCTCCTTTTCATAGCCCAGCTCTCCTGCTCTTGTGGATTCCTTCTTGTCATCAAAGAAGAGCAGGTGGGGAAGGGAAGGGAAGCCAGCACTGTTCTCAGAGACTAGGGATGAGAGGGAAACTGACCATAGGTGGTTGTCTGAAGGTGGTGGGAAAGAAGAGTCTTGTGGTCTGGACTTCAAACTGATTTCCTCCAGAAGGATGCATTTAAACTTCTCCAATTGCTACCTACAGTTGGACCGATAAAGAAAAATTTTCGTCATCGTGCTTTCCTTCCATAATGTTAAAAATGAGGGGCGCCTGGGTGGCTCAGTTGGTTAGGCGGCCGACTTCAGCTCAGGTTATGATCTCGCAGTCTCTGGGCTCGAGCCCCGTGTCGGGCTCTGTGCTGGCAGCTCGGAGCCTGGAGCCTGCTTCCGATTCTGTGTCTCCCTCTCTCTCTGCCCCTCCCCTGCTTGCTCTCTCTTTCTCAAATAATAAACATTAAAGAAAAAATTTTTTTTTAAAATGACCCACCTCTATGGAAGCGAAGAGAACCAGGGGGCTTTAAGATTTCATAAGACAGAGGCAAATTACCATTATTTTATTCTTCCGTGAACCTGGACGAACTGGATCTGAACCAGTTCATGTCCTGTTCCAAATGGAACAGCTCTATTCTCAACATGGAGGACTCCCATAATGATACAAAAGCATTGCACCTTTGGAATTTTGTACTATTTTAATTTTGCTCACTCAGAGGGAGAAAAAAGGCAGAGAAGACAGAAGAGCAGTTATTCCAGGTGAAACACTATTGGCATATTCAAGATAGTTCTAAAGACAAAAGAAAATGAAATTGAGCAGCGCCCGGGTGTCTCAGTCAGTTGAGCGTCCGGCTCTTGGTTTCAGTTCAGATCCTGATCTCACAGTTCATGAGATTAAGCCCCACGTCAGGCTCTGTGCTGACAGCATGGAGCCTGCTTAGGATTCTCTCTCCCCCTCTCTCTCTGCCCCTCCCCACTAGCGCTCACTCTCTCTCAATGTAAACATTTTTAAAAAAGAAAAGGAAATTGAAAAGTTAAAAAGATCTTTGTCCTATCAGCTGGCTCCTTGAGACACGGGCCTGCTTCTCCTGAACCTTCTGATTGTGTTGAGCCTCCTCTCTATTCTGCCTTCCGCTAAAGCCACCATGTTCACAAGCCTGGTGACTCACCACACGGTATACTAGTGTTAGCAGTTGACGTGCCTGTCCCTTCCTTTGACCGTGCCCTTCCAGCTCCCTGATTCCTTTCATCTTTTCCCCTCATACCTTCACAGTGTCATGCACGCGGTTGGCCTCAATACCTATTTGCTGAGCTCAACCAAACTATAAAGGCATAGATACCTTTCTGGGAAATCCTTCCAATTCCCCATGGCCAGTATGGAAGTCCCTCCAGGAAAGGGAGGATCAGAACGCTTCCTCATCTCATTTTACTGAGCCAAGGGAATACCAAACAGCCCAAGGGCACGCAAGGGAGGATAAAAAGGATCCCCCTGTGGTTTTAAGACCACAACATGCTCTTCCTTTAATAGAGTAAACCCTATCAATGATTTAGAGCCCACGTGAGTTGAAATTTAAAAATTCTTGTCTGAGAGGACTTACACCTAGCCACAGGAGCAGAATTCTTAAAGCTTCAAGTAATCAGAATTACATCTGACACCACATTTTCTCATCACGTTTTAGCCTGAGTTTGGTCAAGCTGTTTATAAGCTACGTGACCCTAAGCGTCTGTGCTTCAGTCAAAATAAACAACCGTGTTTGGAGCTCGCAGCAGCATGGCTTTATAGACACCAATAGCAGTCTTTAAAATACTGCCGTTTACCTCATTTATATCCACAAGAGCTCATCTTCCAATGCAACGTCCAAGAGCCTCCGAAGCTACCTGAAGCAGTCCTGTAGCTTTCACTCTGGTTAGAGAAACACATGTAATGTGTTCCTGGGGAAAGACTTCTTACATCCTAAAAGTGCAAGCCTTGACAGTCGACCAAGTGATTACAATGAGCTATAAAGTGTCCACTCACTTTTATTGAAGGCGACGCCTTGGTTTTTTATGGCTTTCATTATACTCTTATTCTAAATTTCCTTGCTAATCTGTACTCCTGATTACCAAGGCCAACGATGTAAGAATGGCACGGGATGTAACATCTGGTTTAAAAGCACACCTATCCATTCTTCACGTATTGCCAGAAAAGGGCTTGTTACCACCACTGGAATGTACTTCCTAGGTCCGCAAGGACATCGTGAAGGAATAATAACATCTGGCACCCTTTGTGCACACCAAGAATGCTATTTCTGGGGTGAGTGGACCGCCCTGGGCAAGAGCAACCTTTCGCACAGCTGATTTGAGCAAATCCTGACCACTGTTTACTTGAACATTCCTCACTACAAATGAAGTGCCTGTCTTTGAAGTTGCTGGATGCATTTCTTTGGTGTCCTCCTCGTTACTAAACAAGACCAACAGACCGAATTGTGCCTATTCTCAACACTGAATCAGAACCAAGTTTTGTTCTTGTGTGTGGAATGATGCAGATCATCTGCTCGGGCTACATGGTCCTTTGGGGCAGCCGCTCCTACAGAACGAACTGCCTTGTGAAATTCGACAGGACAGCAGACTGCATGCAGCGCTCCACCCTACCTTATCCTCAAACCACGCTACTGACAACCCTGGGAGAGAGGGATACTGGAACACATACAGCCAACATCAGCCATAGGCAAAATCCAGGAGTAGACAGACTTGGTCTAGGAGTTCCCTCCAGCCCAGTACTCTGCACCATTTCCTTCTGCCCCGTCACAACCCCACCAGGATCTGGTCATCCATGCATCCTGACATCAGGATCCCCAAAGAGTTATTGCACTCCTACCATCCATGCCTTTAATACCGGCCATTCTAGGACATGACCTCTGTCCCCCTCTCTTTTCTTTCTTTCCCTCGCTTTATGCACACAAGCAAAATCAATTGTCCCTCCTCCGACTGCCATGGAAGTTTTGCCTACTGCTGGTTTAGCTTCTCACGTACCACATTATACTGTCGACGTGTGTCAGTTTCCCTCCCCAGTTAGACCGTGACCTTATTTGAGAACGGTGGACATTCCTCATTCACATCGTATCTCCAGGGCACTGCATGATGGGCACACAGCTGGTGCCTAACGACTAAATGAACAGAGCTCACAGACAAATGGGACACATGGATTAAATAACTGTCTCCAAATCCCCTGGGATTGAAGGTAGATGGTTGTGTAGATCTAGGGCAGCTGAGAAGGCTTCACTGAAGAGAGGGGACATAGGCTGGACCTTGGCGAACAGCAGCAAGGAGGCAGAGGTGGTGAAATCCTCAAGTTCACGTTTCTACAGGACTGTACTTCACCATATCCTTTCCCCGCAAATGGTGTTTCCCTCATGCTATGTCAAAGGAGACCAGAAGGCTGCCTTATGCTGGTATTTCGTTTCCTCTCTCCCTATACCCATCCACTATTTACTTAAGGTCTCAAAAGGGAAATTCAGCCATGATTCATTTGGGTGATTGTGGTTTTCTTAGGTGGAACTTTAATTTAGCCTCCCTTATAGCATCTAATTAAACGTGGACAGTAATAAAAAAATAAAATAATCAGTGGAAACAAAAACCAGAGGAAAATAAAGACCTTTATCAGAAAGGAAGATAAAATTACATGATTAAAAAGCTTCAGATTCCTAAAATGGTCAAATCATATTAGGTTTCCAGAAACTGCTTCATAGACATAATGGCCATCCATTTTTTTTTACATGTCCACTTAGTGTTCAATGTAATGTTGAACATTAAGTATTTTTCTTAGCTCTTTCTTTTATATCTATCCCTATTTTTTTCTTACAGTGAGAACCTTGACTCCTCAAAATATTATCAAGTTAACTCATTTGTTTTATTTCAATATACGCGAAAAATTTTAAATTATAATGCCAACACTAACAATAAACTATGGAGTCAAGTTTAAAATCTTTGTGCCTTTTTTTTGTCTTTAGAAAGTACATTCCACTAAAAATGTATCAGAGACCTATGGTTAAAAGCCCTGAAAGTAAATACTTTCTCTGTGTGGTTATGTTGCTGGTATCTTTACACAAATTTTAAGGTCTTCATCTGTTTCTGTTCGGTTTTGATTTTAAGATGTCGGTTTTGTTTTCCTTTTCTGCTTTGACTGGTTATTTTAAATGTGTAATCATATACAGCTTTCAAAACTGAAAAGAAAAAGACATATGGAGAGAAGGGTCAGGTCCGTCCTTATCCCCCAGCCCCATCCCAAAAGGAACGGTTTTTAAGTATCCAGTTTTCAAGCCGATCACAGAGCGCTCCGACTTATAGATCAAATGAGTGAACAGAGAAGGCTTCGGAAGGGACGATTCCTTTCTGGGCAAGTGTCTTTTCTGTCTTCTCACTCTCTGGGGCAGCTAAAGCCTGTTCTCTCGCGTTCCCTTCGTCAGAAACACACCATGCCACGCACCACCTCTGCGATCAGGAGAATATTTGTCATTCTTTTTCCATCTGCGCCCATGAACCTGGTGGAATACTTCAAAGACAAAAAAAGAAAAAGAAAAGAAAAGAAAAGAAGAGAAAAGAAAAGAAAAGAAAAAAGTGGGCCCGTGCCACCTGTTTCCATGATTTAATAGTGTTTTAAATGCTACTTTGAGAAGCCGTTCTGAGCTGAGGAAGGAAGGAGAGGCCAGCTCTCCCCACATCACAAAGTGAACAGAGGCAAACTCAGAAGAGAAGAGGGGCAGGGGGAGTGGAGACCTGGGGGAGGGGGGTCAACCATAAAGTCAGCAAGATCCATTGAAATGTGCCAGATGTAATCAGAGAGTTCAAATTATCCCTGAAATAGAGAAATAGGTACAACGAAAAAATGTTCTAAGTTTACTATCCAGTATTATGATTGCCCAAAACCCACACCTGTTTGGATGTGCTATCACAGTACTTCCCTGAAAGCCACGTAAACTACACACACACACACACACATACATACACACACACACACACACACACACACACACACACACACACTTTTTAATCAAACTAAGGTAGAAGGAATACTAACAAAATTGTATACTGGTGATGAAGTATTTCAAATGACATTAGGCCCTTAAGGTTTCCCAGATGAAAACCAAAGCTGGCAAATGTGGTGGGTGGCTCTTTCTAGCTCTGGTGTCGGAAGAAGTGTGTGTGTGCATCAGTGGCCGGGTACACAGCCTAAAAACCCCCATCGGCTCTCTGCATTGGAGGTAAGAATCAGACTTGGTTGTAAGTCATATGCCAAGCCACAACCAACACAGGCTGATTAGTGGGCAGGTTGCTCTTTTGTGGAGAGACTTGCCCAAGGGACACGGGATCTTCCAATGCCTGCCGGGGCAAAACTGAAGCCAAAAAGGGGGGCAGATATCACAACAGGGTTACAGTGAAATCTGGGAAGTATGTCTCCCTACTAGAGATCAAGCCACACCTTGAAACCCCACAGGAAAGATGCTAAAGCAAGAAGACACGTGCCTGTGGACCCCTAAGCCTCCACACCTCTGCTCATCATTGTTGTCACTGCTCGAATTTAAGAGACCTGCAGGGAACAATGTGGGTCTTGCAAAACAGCCTAGTATTCACGTTTAAAGAAAAAATGTATACTTTTTTCTTTTCCTAATCCCTTAGTTTAAAAATACAATTTAGCTATTTTTACTGTTGTCTCAACTTTTTAGTTAGCTCATATTAAGTTTATTGCAATCATTCTTAATCCCTAATTTTCCACCTTACTAGTTCACCCATTTCTCATATTCCAGCATTCATTTACATTCTAATGATTTCACTTACGCACCCAGAAAATGTTTATTGTCTCGTATGTATCAGGCAGTGTGTCAGGTGTTGGGGCACAGTGGTAAGATCTCAGCGAATTACAGGACATGCTCGGTCAACTCTTTTTGGAAAGTGAATTTTGAAAATTTTGCTCATCGTCCAACACATGCATATACAATCTGCCCGTCAAAAGGAAGATCCTTGGGGCACCTGGGTGGTTCAGTCGGTTAAGCATCCGACACTGGTTCAGATCACGATCTCACAGTTCCTGGGTTCAAGCCCAGAGTAGGTAGGGCTCTGTGCTGACAGCTCAGAACACAAAGCCTGCTTCTGATTCTATGTCTCCCTCTCTCTCTGCCCCTCTCCTGCTTGTGCAATGTCTCTAAAATAAATAAACTTAAAAAAAAATTTTAAATAAAAAAGAAGATCCTTTCTGTCATGTTTGTAGGCCACATGAACACAGTACAAAGCTTTGGCAAGTAAGAGCCGTAACCTCTTAGAGCTTATTCTGCACCGGGTATTGTTCTAAGTTCTTGACATATATTAACCAATTTAATCCTCTCGAGCCATTTTACAGTTGAGAACACTTGGGCCCAGCAAGCCTAAGTGACGTTTGCAAAGTTACGCAGTAGTGGAGCTGGCCTTGACCGCAGGCAGTCTGGCTCCTGATTGCCATTTTTGTGACCCCAGTGGGGCTGAGGCCTCCTTAAGGTCTGCTTTCCACACAATGGAATTTACAACAGCAGGAGGCAAGTAGAGGCATTTGTGGCAGAAATTATATTCCAATAAACACGGCTCATGGCTCATCCTGATAAGGATGGAATGGGCTTTGGAGAATTTCATACGGTCGTGAAAATAAACATGTGATTTTGACCTTCCAGAAGTGACAAACTATTCAAAGTATCCCATTTTTATCTTTTCCTCGTTTCTTCAGCCTTCACTTTAGATGGTGATGTCCTGGCAGAATTTGGCTCAAAACTGGCAGTGGCTTCCCAACCTTAAGTGCAGAGACACATACAACCTGGGAATAGGGACACGTCTACCTTTCAAACTAAAAAAAAAAAAAGACAGTTGCGCTGCTTGCAAAAGCTTATAGCATCCTGCACAAAACTCCCTCACCTTTTTCATGCGTGTCACAACCCAAGTCCAGAAAGGTTAAGTAAGGTTTGCCAAAAGCCACAGAGCTGAACCTTAGTATCTTCTCTAGGCACATAATCAACCTGTTCTTCCTGATGAGTCAACTCCTGCATCTTGGGTCCCACAGTCATTACAGGTATTACAAACGCTGGTCCCTAGACCACAGCATTGGCATCATCTGGGAGCTGGTTCACAATGAAGACTCGGGCCTCACCCGAGCACCTGCTGAATCAGGTGATCCATATGAATAAAGCTGGAAAGGGGCTGGGACGGTCACTAATTCCGTTTTCTAGATATCGTAGTTACAGGAGAGGAGCTGTTGTGGACTAGAAACACATCAATCTCTTGAAAGGTATTTTCCCAGCCTCACCTTGTAACCGAGCTTAAAATTATCTTCCCGATGCAAAACAATCTGCAGTTTGATTTAAGGTACATGTAGGCTTTTTAAGGCTCAGTCTTTCCTTGGTGAGCCGATATTAAGGCTGCAGATGTACAAAACTATGTTTCTTAGGAGACCCAAAAAGAAATGGCCAATAGTCCCACCATCTTTACAACGACTCATGCTGGTATCTTTTCTTCAGAGCAGGCTGACGGTCTTTCCCGAATCCCAGCGAGCCTCTTTAGCACAGACAGCAAACATAAATCTCAGCCCAGCTCCTGCCCCAGTTAACATGAAGTAATCAGATAGTAACAGCTACCACTTACATGGTGCTTACGATGTGTCTGGTGCTGTCATGATAGATTAAATAGATCAAAAGCTCACTGAATCTTCACAGCAACCCTATGTTACAGAGGAGTACAGCGACGCAGAGAGGTTAAGCGGCTTACCCAAAGCCACACAGCTAATTCATGGCGCGGATTCGAATTCAGACTGTCTCCAGAGGCCATGCTGGTGACCAGAGCACCACGCTGCCTCTCAAGATTCAAATTAATGCTGCCCAAGGTTCCAAGAGTCCCTTATTAAGACACTCTCATGATAAAGACTGATCTTTTACTTAGGAGAATGTAGTTCACTTCCGAGACCTTACTCGACAAAACGGAAAAGAGGGAGGCCGGCAGCGCTATGAAGACGCGATTTTACAAAGCTAAAACATTACCTCTGGTCTCTCATTCTTGGTGGTGATTGCAAGACCAGGCGGTCTGCTGCACGGAAGTACTTTAAAACGTCCTTCTGCCTGTGATTGGAACCGGCTCCAACATTAAAACTGCATCGTGTTTGCCATAAATGAGAAGCAGTTGTGAACTCTAAGGATTCGTGATATTGCCGGCTTTGCTTATCTATCAAATCTGTGGTCTAATTTCTCTTTTTTAGCTGCAGACAGCTCTTTTTCTAAAAGAAATCTTAAGGACGATTCCAATATACGTGACTGCACAAGACCTTGTGGTTTGGCGAGAGTGAAGAGGGAAAATGATCTCGACCTCCACCCTCCACCTCGGCGTCCCCTGAAGGCGTGTCCCTAGAACTCTAGAGTCCTGGACACGCAGAATGAAAACTGCCACAGGCATCAGAAGGAGCCGCTTAGCATGTGCCCTATTCCAGCTCTCCTTAGGCCTCCCCGCCTGACCCCACACACGACGACGTCGTTCGCCTTCTACCGGGAAGACTGCACAGCATCTGAATTCTGCTGTGGAGCTGAAGGGAAGAAAAGTCTTGACGCACATTTGAACAGCGCACTGTCCAGCGTTTGGCAAAACAGAAATGGGTCACAGAAACACAAGGAAGGGTCACATTTCCAACCACAAAGTAAGCCACAGGCGTGCTAGGGGTATAAACAGTCAGATATATATATGCTCAGTGGAGAGCAAATTTTGATTTTTGTTCTTCAGTTACTTCTGTCTGCCCTGGAAACACAAATCAAAGTGACGCAACCGACAATCCTGACCAACCTGTTCACCACAACACACACAACACACAACACACCCCGAGTGGCTGGCTAGTCACCACTGCCGAGCCATTATCCTTGTGGGCGCATATAAACAAAACTGAAATGTAGGTAAGGTAGTATTTAAGGTAGTTTTAAGCGCTGACCACCCACAGGGAGAATGGCAAAGTGGTTCCCAATATGGTGGCATTTGTGGAACCAGATGTCAGAACCTTCAGATCCCCCAGGAACCCTGTGAACCATTTCCAGCCACCCCCGGCCCCAAACTCAATGGCCTTTAAGTAATGCCTTTGAGTAAGAGAACATGAAAGCCCAGCTCCCTTGCTCAGGGTGGGTCAGGACAACTTTGAGACAGACTGAACCTTCCAGAGTCCCTGTCCTCTTTGGGACTTTGCCTGACTCTTGCTTGGCTCCCTTCCCCGTCCTGGTTCCTTCTTCTGTTCTCCTAGGGACACTTCGTTTATAATCACTTGCACATGAATTCCCATCTCAGGGTCTGCCTCTGGGAAACGCCACCTAAGAGACCACACCACCCTGCTCACTACGCAGCTGGCCATCACCACGTGAATCACGTGGCCTCCCCAGTGGTGGCTCTGGCGTGCAGTTAATTAACACAGTATCTGCCACACCCTTTTCCTACCACAAGTGTGTCCAGAATCTTTAGCCTAAATTGATCTTATTTGATTGAAAGGGTGGGGCCCTAAACCTAAATATTATACAGTCTCAGTTGAAAAGAAGGTATAGGGCATGGCACGTTTGGGTTAAATAAATGTTACATTAAAAAAAACAAAACCCTCCCATGGTGCAGTGGTGTGTTTCCCTCACCAAGCTGGGCATAAGTGCTTTAAATAAATCTGTGGAGAGTGGAGTTGGTCTCTCAAAGGTCACAGACTTGCAGTACCGAGGAGCCATAAAACCGTACTAGAGGTGAAAGGTGAGAACTCGCACGTGTGTTAAGACAGACCTTGAAAGCTTTTTATAAAGAAAAAAACGTTATTTTTCGAGAGAGCACGAGAAGGGGTGGGGCTGGGGGGGTGGGGGACAGAGGATCTGAAGCGGGCTCTGTACTGACAGCAGCAAGCGTGATGCGGGGCTCAAACTCACCAACCTCGAGATCATGACCTGAACCGAAGTTGGATGCTCAACCGGGCACCCCCAAGGTTGCTTTCTGACCAGATTTTTTCCACGAGCTTACTTTCTTGTAATTCTCCTCACTCTGTGGGTTTGCACGTGGCAAAAAATGCGTGGGTTCCCTTGGGTTCCACTTATTCTGACACCTGTGAAGCAAGCCCACCCTGTGGGATGTGAACCGTGATCAACCCAGGGGGATGCGGTGACCCGGATGGGGCCGGCCTCCCTTCACTGCACACCTGAGCTTCCACAGACACGTGACAGCGCGGCTCACCTTTACTCCCAGGGCTTCTCCAGAAATGACAGCAACCGTCACGCCATCCTTACTGGGTTTAGGGATTTCTTTACTTTTCAGTTCCTGGTACTGAGGCTCCACCATCTTCTCCGAGCTTCTCAAATTAACCCACAGCTGTAGGCCGTGGGCTGGCTCCTCCGAGCAAGGCATCTCCGCGTGCAGAATGCCCCGGCCCGCGGTCATCCACTGCAAAGGGGAGACCCACGAGAAGGAAATGTCACCCGGCCTCTAAGGAGCCTGCAGGGGGGGGCAGTTAGGTCATGGGGACGACACAAGGCACCTTACAGGTGCCGCTTTCGGAGTCCCTGGGCGTCGTGAGGAGTAACCAGGCGACAGTGACCATTGCTGAAGCCTTTTCCGGGATTCCAAAAGCTTCCCAACCTTCCTCACTTAAATTCAAAGCGTCAGCTCTGAAATTCACACAAATGGAAGAATCTTCTCTTTGGGATCCCCGAGTCTTCGACTGAGCTCTGGGATGGGGGGAGGGCAGGCAGAGGGCACACCGGGGTGCACTCTGGGTAGACACACCTTAAGTGAAAAACAAGACCCCATCGGGCTGCGGGAGAAGCCAAGCGGCGGCGCTGCGGTTACGGCGGAGGCCCCGGCCGGTCCGACACGGAGCGCCGGCACTGGGGGAGCCTGCACAATCGTCCCAAACCCAGAAGAGGCAAGCGGGCTTTGCTGTCCCCACACCGGCAGACCGTGAGCCGAGGGCCACCCTCCCTCCGTAGGGAGAAGTGCCCGGGGAGAGGCGCTTCCTGCGGCAGAGGGCAGTGCCTGGCACGGGCTGCAGCTGGCAGCCGTCACGCCAGTACTCGCGGCAGCGGGAGGCCACTCCCGCGGGCCCGCCGCCACGTGCGTGGGGGCCTACGGCTGCGTGGGGGGGCGAGGGGGCCTGCCGCGACGCGCGGAGGCTCCCGGCATGCGCTGCGCCGCGGCAGGTGGCTCGCGGCTGCCCGCTCGGTTCCGATCAGGGAGCCCTCGCGGCGTGGAGAGACGCCCGTCGCCTCCGCTGTCGTGCAGAGTCTTCGAGCGTTTGTCCGTTTCTTTACTGAGAGCACATCAGGGGCCAACCCGAGACGCCAACCTGGGCATCTGGGGATGAAGGGATGGAACGTGGCCGACAGGTTTCCTGCCTGTCTTAGCTTGCCTCCGGCCACAGAAATCCTGACAAAAGGCCTTAAGGCCAAGTATTTATTGGGGGGGGGGGGGGGCGGCGGTTGCTGCAGGAAGCACAGGTGACGTGGGAAACAGCGAGCTAGGCAGGAGAGAAGGGTGTGAATGAGCAGGGGACATCTGTGGGCATCTGGGGCTCGGCCCCACCGCGAGCGGGGCAGACGGGTGCACACGGGGGTGGGGGAGGCGAGCCGTCTACCCCCCAACTCCCGACCCTCTTGGACAACAGTTCCTCGGGGGGTGTTTAATCCCCGGCACGCCCGGCTGCCGAGAAAGCCCTCAGGCAGAGCAGCGGCACGGGAGACGGGCGGCCACGCACACTCATGGGGACTGTTGCCACCTGGCCTCAAGCGGGCCAGACGGCGAGGACGCAGGCCGCCGACAGCGTCTTCCAGACGGCCACGGTGGGGGACAGAACTCCATAAACAAATAATCGCCCGCATATGCTTGCACCTGGGGCGCTGGGGGGCACGGCAGGTGTGTGTGAGAGCACGTGGAATGACCTGCCTGTTCCAGGCAGCTCGCCCGAGGGTGCAAGCTTCAGGCCGAGACCCGGACAGGGAGTGAGAAGTGACCAGGGTTAGGGGGAGAGGGAGGTATTCCACACAAGGGGAACGGCACGCGGAAAGGCTCTGAGGCAAGAAGGAGCAGGATCAGCACCAACCTGCAAGCAGGCCGGGACACATCTAGATTGATTTCCATCTTCCATTTGAGAAGACCGATTAAACTTAGCCCAGGGGTCTGCAGACTACAGCGCAGGGGCCAAACCCAGCGGGCCACTTGGTTCCCTACGTTCAGTTTTCCTGGCGCACAGACGTGCCTGCTCACGGACGCGCTGCCTGTCTGCTTTTGTGCCGTAAAGGCGGAGTTGAGGAGCTGCCACACTTCGGGCACTATGACCACAAAGCCTAAAACGTCGCCACCTGGTCATTAGAGAAAGCAGCTGCTGCCCCCCGCTCTAAGGCAGTGAGGGAGATCTCCGTGCCCTTCCGTGCCGCACGGCTTCCATCTGACGGCAGCCGGTGCTGGTCCTCAGGGATGTGTCCTCCTGTTTGCTTTCCTGTTTCGTTTATGGCTCAACTCTCCATATTTTCGATCTACTTTTTGTACCTTCTTCATCCTTTTTTAGGCACAACCTAGTTTGGCAGCAACTTTCTTAATACGGCCCACCTATCAGATTTGGAGGGGGGAAGAACAGATTTCCCTTTTTCTTTTTTATTTATTTTGAGAGAGCGAGAGAGAGCGAGCACAGGCACATGCGGAGGAGGGGCAGAGAGAGAATTCCAAGCAGGCTCCACGCTGTCAGCACAGAGCCCAGTGTGGGCTCGATCTCACAAACCATGAGATCATGACCTGAGCTGAATTCAAGAGTCAGACACTTAACTGACTGAGCCACCGAGGCACCCCCAGATTCCTCTTTTCAACCTCACCATTTACTAGCTCTGATGCCATGGACATCTTTTTTTTTAACATCAGTAAATCCCCACTCTCTCATTTTAAAAATGAGGTAAAAAGAATACTTACCTTAGAGAGATTATGTGTATGAAACTGCTTTCAATTTCGTGTTCATGAAACACCACGATGCAAATTTCTGCAGTTATCACTCCACGAGATATGTAAATAACCCCAGAAAGTTCCTGACACAGAGTTCAGACTTACAAACCCAGCAAAGAACACCCAAGCATTCCCTGGAGATTGAAACGTGTCTCAAACAAGCCCAGGATGGCGGCAAGGTTTGGGTCATCGTCTTAAGTGACACCACCGAACCCTGCGAACAAGTTGGCAGATAAACAGTGCAATGTTGCAAATGCAGCAGAAAGGTCTAGAAAGATGACAACTGAAACTGGTATGCCGACTTTGGCAATGGGGACATCATGCGTGACCACTGTCTGAATGGCTTCGGCAGGGGTCTGGGTGGAGGTTGTGAGGCCAGCACTGATTTCAGTGAGTGAAGGATAAAATGGATGAGGAGGTTAAGATAATCATTCTTGATTATGCTTTGGAGAAACTTAAGAGAAGGACTAGTTGGGAGCTAAAAAGTGATTGAGGGGGGTCAAGGAAAGCTTGAGAGAAGAATACAAGACACCTGTGCAGGTTTCTAGGCTAAGTGGAAGGATCCACAGAAAGGAAGAGGTCAAAAACACACAAGAGACGGGGAGGAAAGCATGAATGTACTAGAAGTGGGTGAGACGAAGCATGTACACCCACAGATGATTAAACCACCAGCAGTTCCATGAACTTGGCCATACCTGCAGGTCTCCTGGGTTCATCTGACCAACATGTCCACAGAAGTCTTCATGGGCCATGCTGCCCCCTTCCAGGAGGTAAGATACCTTTGAGAAAACAAGCAGAAGAAAAAGTAGGTGTTTGGCCAGCTGTGAAGAACTGTTCACTTTTTCCACAGAAAACGTGGTGAGGAAAGTGTCAGGAGCAACGAAGACAGTAAGGCAAGCTGAGGGAATGAATCTCAGTGAAAGGGCCGTGCTAGCCCATACGACGCCTTTGAGAGAGGGGGGAGGGAGGGAGGGAGAGAGAATCCCAAGCAGGCTCCACACTGTCGGTGCAGAGCCCGACACCAGGCTCGATCTCACGGTTTGTGAGATCATGGCCTGAGCCGAAATCAAGAGTTGGACGCTTAACTGACCGAGCCACCCAGGTGCCCCAAATTCATATACGTTAAAGTCAACTTTTCTAGGGGCATGTCCATGCTAAGAACGGAAAGAAATTCTGTATTGTTCAATAGAGTAGCCATTAGCCACTAGCCACGTGTGGCCGTTGAAATTTAAATCAATTAAAGTGAACGAAAATTAAAAATTCATGGGCCGCCTGGGTGGCTCAGTCGGTTGAGTGTCAGACCTCGGCTCAGATCACGATCTCACAGTTCGTGAGTTCGAGCCCCGTGTCGGGCTCTGTGCTGATGGATCGGGGCCTAGAGCCTGCTTCCGATTCTGTGTCTCCCTCTCGCTCTGCTCCTTCCCTGCTCACACAGTGTTTCTCTCTCAAAAATAAATACAGATTAAACAAAAATTAAAAAAAAAATTCAGCTCCTCGGTTGTACCAGCCACATTTCAAGGCCAAATCCCTGCCTCTCCCCTTCCTTTTTGGTAACCAGCCTGCCCACAGAAAGCAAGTGCTTCTGGGAGGGGCCAGCCCCCATGGCAGTGGCCTTCAGGGGTCCAGCACAGCCAGTGAGATCTGAATAAAGTCTGCCTAAGTTTTGCATACAGTATTTGGAAGCCCAGCTGCATGTAGAGAGAAGCCACACTCTCCAATATCAGCTATCTCGGAAACAAAGTGTTTTTCGTGTGTCTGCCATCTTTCTCTTTCATCTTGTCAAATGGCTCAGAATTCATGCTGGGAAAACAGGCCATCATTTATTATGCCTCCTCATACCCCAAACTAAGGGCAATTAAAGACCCGACACTGTGAAGCTGTTGAAATCTTATAGTGTAGCCTTACAATAAACCCCCTTCTTCTTGAACCAGCTTCGTTGGATGCCACTTCCTGAAACTAAAGACTTATCGGGCACTTAACGACAATAGAAATCAGGGCTGGTTGACATGAGGACTCTCCACATGTCATCCTGCCGAGCAATGACAATGAGGTACACTGTGTACAGAATGGCCTCAGCAGGTGACAGGCAGATGGCTACAGAAATTGGAGGTTCTAGGTTGTGATGGTCAACGTGACTGGGCTAAGAGACGCCCAGATACATAGTAAAATACTACTTCTGGGTGCATCTGTGAAGGTGTTTCTGGAAGAGATTAGCATGTGAATCGGTAGCCCGAGTGAGGAACATTGCTGTCCCCGGTGCGGGTGGGCGTCATCCAATTTGCTGGGGGCCCAAAGAGAACAAAAGAAGGGTGAATTCTTCCTCTCTCTTCTTTGGCTGGAACATCCGTCTTCTGTCCTCAGACATCGGAGCTCCTGCTTCTTGGCCTTGGGACGCTGAGACTTAAAAACCAGCAGCAACCCCTGTCCCATCTCCCATTCCCCTGTTCCCCGCCCCGGGCCCTGCCCCCAGTTCTCAGACTTGGGCCTCAGACTAAATTATACTACCAGCTTTCCTAGCTCTCCAGTTTGCAGAGGGCAGATGATTATGAGACTTCTCCACCTGCATAACCGCGTGAGCCAGCTCCTATAATAAACCCCCTCTTGTACATCTCTATACATCCTAGTGGTTGTTTCTCTGGAGAACCCTGACTAGATTCCTACTCTCAAACCCCCACAGGGCAACTTGCTATACTAAATGGCAACAGTGCAACATTGGCACGGGACGAGAAGAGGCCCATTTGCGTGGAGAATTTATATGATGACAGCAATTCCAAATCAGGGGAGCAGGGGCGCATTTTTCAATAAACAGTATTGGAACAAAGGACTGACCATATGAGAAAAGAGAGTAAGCCCCGCCCCCACATATGGAAACATGTTCCAAATGGACAAAGATTTAAATGTTAAAAATAGGCTTCTGAGATTTAAATCTAAGAAGGCAACAAGAATACAAAATGTCAGCACAAACCTATCTTTGGAATATTTATTATAATAGCAAAAAGACAGGAGAACATTCTGCAACTGTTAAAAAGTGATGGAGATGTCTATTCACCAACACAGAAAAATGAGATACTATTTAATCAAAGCAAGTAGGTTACTGAACAGGAATTTTACTTAAAGGGGCCACATGCAATGATGAGTTTAAATGGGTTCATTTAAATAAAATCGTACCCCATCATGTTAGGACGCACCTGGAGATGCCCGGATGAACACACCAAAACGTGGACAGAGGTCATCTCCAGATGGTGGAATTGCAAACACATTTTATTATCCCCTTCCCACTTTTCTGACAGTTTGGGTTTTCCACAATGAGTCGTTTACTTTTTTATAATGGAAAACACTTTTTTATTTTACGAAAATATAAAGATATTACCACTGATCCGTGAACAAAAAAAAAAGTGATATGCTTTATTCTGCAGAGAAGCTGGTGACTATTTGTTCCCTCTTTGGGCGAACCGGGGCTGGCCAAGAAGGCAGTGAGACAGAAGGGAAAACACAGAGAATCGGAAGAATAGCGCCATCCTATGGAAGAGAACAATGTAGCTAGCTCTGACTTTCATATGTTACCACGCAGAAAAGACCTGGGACTCCTACAGAGGCCACAACAGGAATGAAGGACTTAGGACCTCATACAAAGCTTAAACATTAACAAGGGGAGGGGTGCCTGGGTGGCTCACTCAGTTAAGCGTCAGACTTCAGCTCAGGCCACGATCTCAGGTCACGAGTTTGAGAGCCCCACCCCGGGCTCTCTGCTGTCACCACGGAGCCTGCTTCAGATCCTCTGTCCTGTCCCTCTCTCTTCCCCTCCCCTGCCTGTGCTCATGCTCGCTCTGTCTCTCTGAAAAATAAACTCAAAAAAAGCATTGATGAAGAGAAATAAAAAGCTTCCAAATCTCAAACAACCAAACTAGAAGAAACAGTGTCTAGAATTGCTTTCCTGTTCCTGTTATGCATACATGTTTAATTAAAATAACTGCATAACAAAGGCAATTCTCATTCTCTTTGGCCTCAAGCTCTGGGTTCTCAAAGGAGTCTCTTTCAAATCGTATTCTTTCCATCCCCAAAGATTTTTCAATTATCCAAGCCTAGGGACTTTCAAGTTGTTAATCATCTAAAAATACGTCAGGCAACTTTAAAAAGTAAATTGTAGTGAGCATGACTCATTTAAAGATGAAAATTTATGTGGACACCAAGAGAGGGGTGTGTGTGTGTGTGTGTGTGTGTGTGTGTGTGTGTGTGTGTTGCAAGTTTTATTTTAGAAAGCGATGCCAACACTGTTTCTCAAAGACTGAGAAGGTGGTTATCCCCACCCCCCACTTTACCCCATTCTCTGGTAATACAAAAGTAAACATCATTTCTCCCATTCTAAGTACTATAAAATCTGAATTAGAGAAGTCTGGTTAATGAGGCTTTACTGAGCCCATAATGCCTACCTTTTACTTCTTAAAGCAAAAAACCATACTTTTTGCCGTTGGGAGGAAAGAAAAATCGGAAACCAAGGACCCTTTATGTATGATTATCTTTGATTTATTTCTTTGTCCGAAGTGCTGTAAATGCCACACTGAGATCTCAAGTTTAAACGAATTCCTGCGCAGGATTTTTCTAAACGCAAGCAGTGCTCTGGGAGTCAACACGATCCAGATGATTTTTTAGGACGTCACATAATCGCCAACACCTGGAGAACGGCCGTGGGTGGCTGACGGAATTGGGGGCGTTATGTTTAAACTCAAGAGTTGCGTGTGTCTAATTAAGAAATCTGTAATCAGAAACAGGTGTTTTCTGCAAGAGGGTCCATGCTGCCTGATCCGGCTGCGTCCTTTCCTCCTTCTTCATCCTCCACTTTCCATGGGTCTTCACCGAACACCTCTGCTTCCTCGTCGGTTCTTACCTCTTCGTGTGTTTGTATATTTGGAAGGAGAGAAACAAAAAGCCAAAGCAGGAACGAAAGAAAAGTGGCACTTGCGATGTGAAATTGAAGCAAGGTGTACCTCCAGGAGCTATAAATTAATCCTGCAGAATCACAGCACAAGACATCATAAAGTTTGTTGTTTCTTTCTGGTATTTAAGGAGGAGGAGTGTGCTGACCTCATTCAATGTTTTTAGATGCAAGACTTTTTCTTTAAACCAAAAAGTTGACATTATAGGTAAAACTATATTTTCTTTTAATTTCCAGGTGCCCCAAATGGTGGCTGTTTTTCTATTGGTAGCTGAGTAGGAAAAAGAGAAAAACAAAACACAAACATGAATTGAGGTCATGGCTGTTGCCAGAGGCCAGCAAGGAACGTATTGCATAACAGAAGCGGCTAGTGGGTCTTCAAGGATTCTTCAAGGATAGAAACGTAATGTTTGAACCCATGCAGTTAAGGACCCAAGTTATTTTACAAAAATGTTTTAATTAGTTGCGTAAATCACTGAGAATTCTCAAATATCACCGCACTAAATAAGCTCATCCAATCTCGACCCCACATAAACACCTTGGTAAGTGCCAGAAGGCAGCTTGAACAAAAAAGGAAAAGATAACCAACATGGTTTTTGGGTATTTGGCCAAATATTTTAAAGGCTCTCCTGGGGCCTGCCTTGCCATTTCCTGCCACAACCCTGCCTGGGGGCCAATGCTGGGGCTGGGGGGGGGGGGGGGGGAAGGGGGCGCTCTGGCCCTGAAGGCGTGGCCCAGCCTCTGGGAACCACTCAGGCTCCCCCGAGGGAGTCTCGGGTTTGTCACTTACTAGGTGTGAAATGTGGGGCAAGTCCTTTAACTTCAGGAGGCCCGGTTTCCTCAAGTACAATGTGGACAGAGGAGATGAGCTCACCAAGCGTGGTGAGTTCTCAACGAGGTAATGAGTGCAAAAGTGCCTGGCACATATCAAGTGTTCGGTAAGTTCTAGAACTGGCACTCCTGCCACACTTCCACGGGCAGAGATCCTACTCGGGGGTCTTCCCTCTTGCTTCCTGGAATGTATTTCTCCCGATAGTCTCGTGGCTCGTTTCCTCACTTTGTTCAGGCCTCTGTTCAAACATCACTGCCTAAGAGGGGACACCCCCCACCAGCCCATCACATTGGTCCGTCTATTCTTTATCCTCTGCTGATTTGTTCCTTCTCCCTAGCTTCTTCCCAGAGGGACCCTACAATATAGAATTACTTAGTTGTTCATTGCCTTCCCTAAGAAAGGGTAACCTCCCTGCCATCTTGGCGGCAACAGACGTGTTGTGAGGTCTGACGGGAGTTGCAAAAACAGCCAGGACTGCCAGCTGCGAGGACTTCAGGCGAACTGGCCACCTCTGGCAAAGAAGAGGGTCTTTGTGCTGCTGTACGCAAAGATGACAACGGGCCTCGTGGTTCCTGGGTGAGGTGGAGAAGAGGTGGGGGGGCGGGGCGGGGGACAGGCAGCCACAGGTTCCTGACAGGACGTGCTCCCAGGGTCCTTCCTTGGTGTGGACGTGGGAGAGTTCCACCCAACAATGGCTAACTACAGCGAAAAGAACTGATTTAAAGGCAATTTTCCTTTTATATTTTTCTGTTGCTCCCGTTCTCAAAAGTCTCCAAAATGCACTCATTTTCCTTTCCCTAGGAGTAAAATTTCTGACGTGCACATCAAGGTTCTTTAACAATCATTTCCTGAATCTAACTACTCAGGTGAGCTGAATCGCAGACTTCCTCAGAACCTTCCAGCTGCTTCTAGGACCCCAGGGCCAGGAATGCCCTTTCTCTTCAAACCCCACTCAGGATTCAACCTTTCGTGGAGTCTCTTCAGTCAAACTACCGCTGGCTCCTTGTGTAATCATCAGGCTAACACCACCTACATCTCTTAAAACTGTGGTCAAGCAGAGTGCCTGGGTGGCTCAGTTGGTTAAGTGTCCGACTTCCGCTCAGGTTACCATCTCATGGTTCGTGGGTTCGAGCCCGCGTCGGGCTCTGTGCAGACAGCTCAGAGCCTGGAGCCTGCTTCGGATTCTGTGTCTCCTTCTCTCTCTGCCCCTCCCCCACTCACACTCTGTCTCTCTCTCACTCTCAAAAATAAATAAGCATTTAAAAAATTAAGAAGAAAAACTGTGGTCAAGGTGTTCACGTCGTTCGTTTTACTTCCTGTGTCATATTGAAGGGGCCTCCAGGGAATGGTTTGCCGACTTCTATGATCACCCAAATTTCCTACATGCAAAAGCCTAGTGTCTGCAGCCAGGGCGAAAGTGGGTCCTTGGAAGTATTGTTGCTTCAGAGTGCCCTCTGCTGATCCTAACGATGTGTGCACACTTTGTCCTACCAGACCTCACCGGAACAGGGAGGGGGCTCTCTAACAGAGCCACTGAGAACCACGCATGTCTTCTAGCACGTGCATGGGGTCTCTGCTTCAGGACCGTGTGTCCCTGTGGCAGGCTGCCATCTAGACGTCAAGGGACCAGCTGTGTTGTGGTGTAGAGGGAAGTTTTTCTGCTCACACGGTCTCTAGTCGAAAGCTGTCAAGACAGACAGCTAACAATGAAGGTTTGGCGCTCACAGAACTCTTGCCAAGTTAGGCTTAAGGGATGTACCTCTTGGTTTACTACTTTGTTAAGATTTCATTACGTTGAATTTAATTAAGCAGCTGACATCTTTTGTTGGGTGCATTACTCTTATTCTGATTCAATTCATTGCAAGGATTTAACTTCTCAAATTTTTGGCTAACGTGTTCATTGTGCTTGAGGTTTCTGGGCCACAGGTTCTGGACTTCAAGAAGCAATAAAACATTTTATAATAAGGGGGTCTGATATAGGGATGTCATTTTTTATCTTTTGTCTTTTTTAAATTTTTTTTAATGTATATTTATTTTTGAGAGAGGCACAGAGTGTGAGCAGGGGAGGGGCAGAGAGAGGGAGACACAGAATCCGAAGCAGGCTCCAGGCTCCGAGCTGTCAGCACAGAACCCAACGCGGGGCTGGAACTCACAAACTGTGAGATCACGACCTGAGCTGAAGTCGGACGCTCAACCGACTGAGCCACCCAGGCGCCCCTATCTTTTGTCTTTTTAAATAAACTTTTCATTTGGGGGTAATTTTAAATCTCTTTTTTTTTTTTTTTTTTTGCTTTCATTGCAGCTTGCACAAGGGAAAATGTCATCAGAAACTCATAAACAGGAAGTTAGAAAGCCTCCAGAAGGAACATACTTCCCTACCTTCAGGGAGCCACCACTCTAGCAGGGGAAACACTACTAAAACATGCAGGTAAGAGAAGTGAATACTAAAAAGAAGTACAATTAGTCCCCAAGGAAGCACAGAAGATTCATTCTGATGAGCAAGAATCCGAAGGAATGGGGGCATCACTCATGAAGGAGGCAGCCCCCCAATGATTTTAAAATGTCTCATTACCGGGGAAAAGCTGGGGTGGGTGGGGCAAAAAAGTAGAGAAGGAGGAAAAGAATTTTGTGGGTTGTACTAAAAGGCCATGAGCAATGAAAGCAGGATTTTGTTATCACATTATGACTAGATCATGAGTGGTCTTGTGGCTACAAGAAGTTAAATGATTGTCCTTAAACATGCAGGCAGTTAACCAACCTAATCCATTTCCTCATTGCACGGATGTTCAGAGAGATAAGAGCATTACTTCGCACTTACAGCTGGGAGATTCGGATCCCTGAACCACAAAAGCATCGGGCCCCACAGTAAGTAACAGAAAGACCGTGAGGTGTCCACAGCTGGAGACCTGTGTCACAGGGGGTGTCATTTCTAATGTTTTTAACTTGACAACGTCTCGCAACAACATCAGATGTATAGAACGGGAACTCTGTTCCAGAAGGAGTGGTGGCATGGAAGACTGGACACATGTGGGCCCGGGATCAGATGGGCCTGCCCAATCCTGCCCTACATGGGCTGTGTGACCTTGATGGGTCACCACTTCCCTGAGCCTCTGTTTCCTCATCTGTAAAATGGGGGAGCTGACAATTCCTACTTTTCAGGATTGCTGTGAAGCTTATAAGTAATGTATAGGTGGGTGGGTGGCCTGGGTGGCTCAGTCGGTTAAGAAGGCATGTGAAACTTCTCATAAAACTGGTAGCCGATGCGGCATGGCAAATTTCCTTTAGGTTTAGTCCTATAGGGTCAGGCATTTCATTTTAAGAGTGTCTACTGAGGCAGAACTCTGAAGCAGCTTTGCTAATAGTGTTGAAGATTTTTGCGAGAAGCTTTTTATCACGTCATGGCCTATGTTCGTTTACTCTGGACTTAATTTTAGTCTCACTTAAAAAGCGTTATTTGGCGACATAAAAGGACATTTAATGACTGGTTTACACTCTTTATCACACCCCCTCCTCCAAGGAGGAGAATTCTAGGAATGTTCTCTGCCTATAATCGTCATAGGGTAGGAGTGGGACAGAGGGGGAAGTCTGCTGGGAATTTATTTGGAAAACTTTTGAAAAACAGTTAACTGCTACTTTCCTTCGTGTGACCTATGCTTCCTGACATGGACCCGGGTTGAATTCTATGCTGTGGGGACCGTCCTCTGAGCTGCAGGACGCTCAGCTGCAACTCTGGCCTCTACTCACTAGATGGCACTAGCGCCCTCCAGATGGTATGATCAGAAATTGCCACACGGACCCCCTGTAGGCAAAGGCACCCCCAGAGGAGAACCACTGGCATAGACACTCTAAAATCCAGACTTTTTTTAAAAACGTTTATTTATTTTTGAGACAGAGCGAGAGACAGAGTGCAAGAGGAGGAGGGGCAGACAGAGGGAGACAGAGAGTCCGAAGCAGGCTCCAGGCTCCAAGCTGTCAGCACAGAGCCCGACGCGGGGCTCGAACTCTCGAACTGCGAGATCATGACCTGGGCTGAAGTTGGCCGCTCAACTGACTGAGCCAGCCAGGTGCCCCATTGAGATCATTTAGACATACCCTAGAATCAAGGCATAAGTAAGAACACCCCAAATGCCCATCGACAGACAACTGGATAAACAAAATGTGGCATATCCATATGATGGACAATTATTCAGCCATTAAAAGGAATGAAGTTCTGACATGTTACAACTTGGATGAGCCCTGAGAACTTTTGCTAAGTGAAAGGAACCAGACACAAAAGACCAACACAGGATTCCTTTTATATGAAATGTTCAGAATAGGCAAATCCCCAGAGACAGACAGTATGGTTGCCAGAGCCTGGGGGAAGAAGAAGATGGGGAGTGACTTTGAGTAAGTATGGGCTCTCTTTTGGGGTTGATGAAACTGTTCTGGAATCAGAGGTGACAGTTGCACAATATTGTGAAAATACTAGAAACCACCAAATATTTTTTTAAAACTTTGTGAATATGTATTTGTATCTGCCATTATGTGCTTGTTTTCTAAGCACCGTCTTTTGGACAGTGTAATGTGAATTCTGGAATTTTCTCTGAATCAATGTAGTATGTAGAAGTAATCACTCAGTAAAATAGCCCATCTTTCCCCACAGTACAACTGAAAATAAACTATTTTTTTTTTTTAAAGAATAAAGGTATAGCCTTTGCTTTGTATACAAATCCTACACTATGCCATAATAATTCTGTCACTTTCCAACTGTCATGGAGATTATTCTATATTAGAACATATCAAGCTGTGGCATTCTTCTTAACAGCTGTGTAGTATCCTTGTATGGATGCGTGTGTTTAAACCACTAGTTCTCTACTGGGGGTCATTTGGTAGCCCTTGTCCTCCAAAGCAGACAGTTGGCAGTATCTGGAGACACTTTTTGTTGTCACCCCTGGCGGTAGGGGGGCGCTACTAGCATCTAGCGAGTAGAGGACAGGAAAGCTGCTTAACATCCTACAGTGCACAGGACCACCTGACCGGAAAGAATTCTCCTCCCAAAATGTTAATAATGCCCAGGTTGAGAAATTGGCTCAACTTTTAAAAAATGGAATAAACAGGGGCACCTGGGTGGCTCAGTCCGTTGGGCATCCGACTTCAGCTCAGGTCATATCTCACAGTTCGTGATTTCAAGCCCTGCGTTGGGCTCTGTGCTGACAGCTCAGAGCCTGGAACCTGCTTCGGATTCTGTGCCTCCCTCTCTCTCGGCCCCTTCCTCACTTGCGCTCTTTTTCCCTGTCTCTCAAAAATAGATATTTTAAAAATTCTTTTAAAAAAATTAAAAAATGGAATAAACATTTGTATAGTGAGCCTTTATTCTTACTTTGGTTTCTTTTTTTTTTTCCCCCAGAAAAGTATTGAGATTTCTAGAAGTAGGTTAAATGGGTTAAAGGGGAACGCCTTTTTCCTCTGAGGTACATGGGGCTCCCGTTGCTACAATGAAGGGGGTATTTCCTCCATTCTATCTGGTTATTGCTTTCCTGCAGGAAAGCGGGTGATTTTTGCATATTTATTTTAAATTCAGCAAGTTACTAAGAAGTTTTGGTTGATACTCTTAGCACAGTGGTGCCAAAGGGGTCTTGGGGGTGAGGATGGCTTTCTATAATCTGTTGCGCCTCAACTGCAAACCATGCCAAACATACAAGCTACAACCTCCAAGCCTGCGCCATAAGCCCAGCTTCTGGAAACGTCCTGTGCCCTCCCTCCTCCTCCAGTCACGCCACCGCCCAGAGCTGGATGCAGCCACTGTGGGGTTTGCTTTTGTTAGCATAGTCCCACAAAGAAATAATTTTTCCTCCTCCTCTCCAACAGCTGTAACTCATATTAGTAGCTTCGAACTTTCCGGGGCGATATTAAATCATAATGGCGCTGGTAGACATTCTTGTCTTTTTGTCCCCTCAAATTAACAGGATTATGTCTAATATCTCAGTGTTAGATGTGACATGGGAAGTTCACCGAACAATAGTCTTCATGATACTGAGAAAGTATCCCTCTTTCCCAGTTTTCCTAGAGTATTGTTTTCTTTCCAAAATGGGTTTTGATTCTTTTATTTCTTTTGAGAGAGAAAGAGAGAGAGAGAGAGAGAGCACATGTGCGGAAGCAAGCAGGGGAGGGGCAGAGGGAAAGGGGGAGAGAGAGAATCCCAAGCAGGCTCCACACTGTCAGCACGGACAAAGCCCGACGCGGGGCTCGAACTCATGAACTGTGAGATTATGACCTGAGCCAAGATCAAGAGTCGGAGGCTTAACCGACTGAGCCACCCAGGTGCCCCATGCGTTTGATTTCGATCAGGCTTCCTTTTTACCCCCAGCTTTGATTCAACAATGGGATAGTGTGGTTTTGAGAGTACACAGCAAGGTAGGAAAAACAGGCTGTGTGGGAGACGGGGGTTTGATTCCAGCTGTGAGTTTTCGGTGTGAATCACCAGCACCCTTCCCTCCCTCTCCAGGATATGGTGCGGGCAGTGCATGCAAAGGCTGCTGGCCACCGTCCAGGAAATAGGAGTGTGGCTTTTCTGATGGGCACACCCTTGGAAACAGGACGGGTTTGTTCTCCTGAACAAAGTCAGAGAACCTGCTGAGGCTTGTAGTGAAAAACCTGGGGGGGAAAACACTTCTAAGCCCAACTAAGAGCATAATAGACACCATCATCCTTAAATGTCCCTGACACATGATGATTTACTCCTAACTGTTCTTAAATGTAACCAAGCAGGAGTGACCGGGGACTTTCAGTGCTAAAACCAGGAAAGTCCCAAAGCTATAATTTAAACGATGATTTTGAAAGGCATACAACACGCTTCTTCTCAGAACAGGCGAAGAGAAGAGTTCATCAACAGCGTGCTGAACTTGAAGGGCTTCTTTTTCCAGCTCGACTCAACTTTGGCAGGGCATGGGTTCTTCAGTTGGTTCTGTTTCCCAGAAACCAGAGTTGCCCTAAGCAACTCAAGCTATTAGGCCTGACCAGAAATAGGTAAATACAAAAAGTTTCCACCCTTTACCACCCAGGCCTTTTGAAAACAATGCTTCCCAGAGGCCTAACTCCCGGCAGGAAACACTGACTTGCATTTTCCCCTTCTTCTTGTGACCTCCAGCTGTACCTCCTTCTCCAGGGCATTCCTGCTCCCTCAATTCTCCGGCAAATTTGCCACGGAAAATATACAGTTCTCCAAACCATTAAGTAGAAAACAACAACAACCGCTATAAATGGGTCCTCGCTCTTTCCCATCTGGTAGAATTATAGTACTTCCGGTTTGGAAGATCATCTCGATCATCTTAATGTGCTCACCAACCCCTCGGGGCTGTTGCTGAAATACGCCGCTGCGTGGGTCCCACTTCAGGCGATCGGAATTTTCTAGGATAATATTCTCCACATTTCTTTGATCACGTATCACTATTAGCTACAAAAAAAAAAAAATGTGAGCATGCACTCATAATGCATGTATCTATTTAGGTTGTGTATTCCCGGGACCTGGGATAGTACAACGTAATTTCATTTTTATTTTAACAAATTAATGGAAACCGGCACAGCACTGACTCATGTGGCACACAGCCTATTTTGAGGACCACTGATCCTGAAAACGCACCCATTATGTTAGCATTCAGCGAATGCTTGTATTTCTCCAGGCATAAGAAAATCACTCTGATTCAGGAAGCCTATTCTATGTTTTATATGTATATTATAACACATATAATAAACATATATATGTATATATATAACATGTTATTACAAAGGTCTTCCTTCTATTGGTTTGTATCTATGCTTCGCATCCAAAGGTTTACCTTTGAGGGCATGCAAAATAAGCCTAATCCCTCTTAACACTACTGCAACTCCTATCCCTGAAAACGGCCGGATTTCCTCGATAGACAAGAAGCTTCTCTAACACAGTAAGGATCCCAGCAACCCAACAGAAAAAAATAGGCCAAGGATATAAATATGTAAGGTAAACAAATACTTAAAAATGACAACAAAAACATAACCTCACTCAGCTAGGAAAAGGGAAACTTAAAACCACGCTGAAGTATTCTCTTTCATTTATCAAAACGGCAAAGAGCTGGAACAGCGGGATCAGCCCGTGATGTTGGTGTTGCTGAGGGAAGCCTGGCACCCCCACACACTGCTGTGCTAACGTTGATTGGTACAACCTCCATGGCAGGTGCCTGATGAAGCCATTCAAGAGTCGTTGTTTGAATACTGGGAAAATGCTAACCTTATAATGGTAAATGAAAAAAAAAGAAAGAAAGAAAACAGCACAATACCAGAAAAAATATACTAGAAGGAAATTTATCCAAACAATAACGATATGTATTTCTGGATGGTAAGACAACATAACAAATGATTGGTTTTGTTGTTGTTGTTGTTTAGTTTTTTGAGAGACAGAGAGGGACACAGAGATAGAGAAGGGCAGAGGGAGAGAGAGAGAATCCCAAGCAGGCTCCACACTCAGCTCGGAGCCCAGTGTGGGGCCCGATCCCATGACCTACACTGAAATCAAGAGTCAGACACTCAACCGACTGAGTCACCCAAGCACCCTTCTAGTTCTGTTCTTTATACTAATTAGCCTTTTCAAAATTTATACCAAGCCTGTAGAAAATGCAGCAGGGAGGAGATGATGAGAGCCTATCAGGGGGCCTGGTTCTGAACTGCAGACTCTTAACGTCCACGTTAAGAGACAGAAGAATGCTTGCCTTGCCTACACGCCTGGGAAAAGCCGATACAGTTGATTCTGGGTATTCCAGGTAGTTATGTTCTATAAAGTTGCCATGACCATCGGATTCACAAACGCTGAACGGCTGCTCTTGGGGAAATACAGGGCCTAGTCCCTTTGAGCCTCTGACCACATTTTCATCAACCGATCAACATAGAACCTTGTTTTATGTGTGCTTCTGTTTAAAGACATCTCACGAGTAGGTGAATTCGTGAATACAGGATCCACAAATAATGAGTAATGGCTGCAATTATAACTCTGCTTTTAGGGAAAATTCTTACTCAAAAGTAAAGGGCCAAATCCCAATATTCAACAGCTGAACGCCTTTGCAGGTGAAAGTTGAGCACCTTAAAATTTATAAATTGCAATTTATAAAGGAAATTAAGTTTCCTTTCCATAACAGAAAGGAAAGCAATGCGTGTCATGATTCATTTTATTTAATACATTCACTGTGTTAGCAAAAACTCTATTATCCAATTAAATTCAGCCAGTAGTTACTGAGCATCCCCACCTGCAGAACACGGTGATGTGTGGGATTATGTCAGCTGAAGCAATTTACAGTCCTCTTGGCCACGGGCGGGGAGGTTGAGGCCAATTCCTAACTCCAATACACAACAGACAGAATGTGATCGAGGTCACCATAGAGGTCTAACGCACATGAGACTAGTAAAAATAGAATACTATGGGGACCAAATGAAGGAGAGAGTGTACCCTCTTGGGACTGTCTTATAAAAGCTGGTGGAGAGAGTGGCATCTAAAAAGACCTTGAGGGACTGGTACAATGGTAACTGGAGCTGTGCGATGGGAGTGATGAGAATATCCTGGTACCAGAAGCAGAGGAGAATAGTGGGGACATGTGTTCTGGAAACCATCAGAATCCAGCATGGGTGTAGGATAAGTGAAAGGAATGGCTTCCATTACTGCTGTAAGGCAAGACACAATGCCCCCAAAGTGCTAACAGAGAACTGGACGGCCAATGACTAAGTGGGGAACGGAAACCGGTCCAACCACCTTGAGCCTTCATATTGTTTCCAGAATCTTCTTGGTTAACTCAACCTTTACATGGCAGTGGTTAACTCTTTAGCAGTCCATCTTTCACCTCCTTAACCAGAATGCAAACTGGAAGCAAGCAGGGGACCAAGCCTCCTGCTTCCTTAGCCTCTGTCCCTCTGCCCACCACCGACTCCCCAACACAACACACACACATCTAACCTACAAAGGATTGCCCAACACCAATGTCGGCATGTCACCAGTCTTTAGCAAGTATTTACTCATTCGGTAATTGGCTTTGACAAACACAAGTGAGCCCTGGTCTTCTTCCTAATACAGGTTCTTCTCACGGAGCAGATGGCTACATTTTCTCGGTAACTGTCCCTGCATTTTCCCAGAACATACGTATACGTACGTGTAGAGAATGAGAATCTTTTAAAGTGCCACCACATTGCATCATACATTTTTGTCTCTTTATCTAACTAAAACTGAAAACAAGTGTTCAGCAGAATCTCTGTAAATCTTAGAGTTAAATTTTTAAATGTACAGGTATGACCTTAAAATTCTAATTTTTAGGCTATGTTGTATTTCAGCCCCTTGATTCTAGAATTCCTTAGAACTGAATTGAAATACCAATAGTGTTCTTGGATTGTCTTTGGAGTTTTAAATATTACATGAGATTAAGCATTTCTGAATTTTCTTGAAGAAAAACAAGTTTCCTACATAAAATTATTTAAATCCCACCTTAAATTGTTTCTTCTCTCACAAATTATTTTAATTACATAAATATTTGAAGAAGCCAATCCTTGCTCTTTATTAACTGCACAAATAAAAATGTCTCCAGTGGCACAAATTCAAAGAACATTAAAAACAGCAAATATTTAAATCTGAATATACTTCATGTAAAGTATATGGCTTCCCAGAGTAGCCAGTCCAGAGCTAAGACCTTCAGAATTAATTTAACTATTATTCATTGTTTCTAACTCTGAATTTTCTATTAGAAGTGATCACTCAATTTAATTACGGAAGCAAATTTAAAAATACACACTTTTGCAGTCAAATTATTTTACTTACTGTCTCAAAACCTCGATGCGGGTGATCAGGAAATCCACCTGGTCTACCTCCTTTAAATTCGTCAAACAGTAAAAACGGGTCCAGATTTTTCAACTGAAATAAAAATTAAATCCAACAGATTAGACATGCCTTTTAAACCACACTACTGGGGGCTATCTTCATGGACAGATCTAGCAAAACTCACTGAAAACAACGTAGCTGATGAGAATCTTGAAATGAAAATCACTTTCAGGAAAGAATGCCTGATACACGTCCGCATGCACACGCGTGCACGCACACACACATGGACTGTAAGTACGTTAAAGAGCCTATTTTATAAAAGGTACAAAGAGGAGATAAACATTTCATGATCATCGAAGATCTAAACGGTCAAGCACAAACAAGATACAGTCTGTATCCTAAGCAGATTCAAAAATCCGTGATAGCATACATGCTCTGGAGGAAGGCAATTTAACACATACGAGGGAAGGGGAAGGATCAGGGAAGGTACTTTCAGGGAGGTGGCACCTGAGCTAGGTCCTGAAGTACATGTAGGAGTTAATGAAGTAGAAGGGGGGGGAAGGAAGAACATTCCAAGTAAAAGAGCAGAGAACACTGCTAAGCTATAGTAATTATAATAATCTATCTGTAGCTTCTTTTGGGTTTTCTTTGCAGACATTCAGATTGCCAGTGTATTTACCAATAAGCTTTTGCCCGGCAGTTCACAAATTTTTTGGTTGCATTAGATTAAAGCTGTGGCAGGCTGCAGTTTTTGTGGGGTCTGCTAGGCTTGGCTGGTCTCTCTACGTGGCTTATTTTCCATCCCAAGGTGAAACAGTGGCCACCATCTAGGACATGCTGTTCTCATCACTAAGGGCAGGAGCAAATGGGAGCCAAGTCAATAGTGCACAATCACATTAACACGTCCCAGGTCACAGCACGTGACATGGCCAAGCCCAAGGCAGGAGGAGGGCACTTAAACCCTGCCTATGAGACTCAAGGGGAAAGCACCTAAAAGTGGGTTTGGAGTGTGTAATCCCATTATGGGGGGCAGTGAATATTTGGGAGTAGTATTCCAACCAACACCCATCAGCAAATAACTGGGGTCCTTTACCCTTCATTTTCATTCCTTACACTTTCTATTTCTTTTCCCTTTTTGCAAGCTAGCGCATCTACAACAATGCTGCGTAGAAATGCTGGTAAGTAGACGTCCTTGCTTTTCCCTGATTTTACATAGATTGCTTTTTCAAGATTCATCGGCATGCAGGTTGTTTAATACAGGTTTTCTGCAGACTCCCTCCACAAGGTGAAAGAATTCCCCTTCCGTTTCTAGTTTACTAATTTCTTAAACCTACACAGGTGTTGAATTTTATCGAACGCTTTTTCTGCACTGATCGAGATAATTTTTCTCTCCTTTAATGTCTTAATGTTGGTAAATTACATAAACAGATTTTCCAACATTAAACCAAATTTGCTGTGTTCAGACAACCCAAACCTTGTTGTGATATATTATCTTTTTTATACGTTGCTATATTTGCATAGTTAATATTTTGCTTATGATTCTTGCAAAAATGTTTATAAATGCCATGCAATTATCCTTTCACTTTGCTGTCCTTGTCTGCTCTTGACTGCAAGGCAATGTAGTTTCCTAAAGCGATGTGAGGTCTCCCTGGAGCTTCATCTGGAGGTGGAGAGTTTGTGTTACTGGAGTTATCTATAGTTTCAATATTGGGTGAAATTTGTCTGTAAGATCATCTGGACCTGTTGTCTTTGAGGTAGACTTTTAAAATAGGCTGGGTGGGCCTTTTAGGGAAATCCTTTATTTAAAAAAAAGGGATGGACAGCTAGCACTGATCCTTTTGCCCTTTCCCCTCGTCCTCCTCTCTGCGCCCAAGGGCGAATGGTTACTGTGGCCTCAACAGCTGTCTCGGGCCATAAGGGAATGCACTAAGAGCACTAAAATGATGAACTAATATAGAATGAGCATGGGTCTCTAATAAGTGGGGAGCCTTCAGGCCCACCCTACACTGCCTACTCTTGGGTTTTCAAAAGAGAAACACAAATCCGTACATATGCAAACCATTGGTTTTAGAGGCTGCCTTCTGTTACACAGTTGAACCTAATCCTGATATAAGGGTAGTAATGCCTGTGGCAGCAGCCCAGAACCAGCTGAGACCCCACTTTCCCAACACTCAATGAAATGCCAGCCTATATCAAGGCAATATGGAGGCAGCAGAAGGGAGAGGTCCTGTCAAAGATAAACTCCAATAGCTCAGACTACCTCCCGGGCCTACTCAACCTCTAGACAGGGCTGGGGGGTAACGATGAAAAAGTAGAGGGAAATTGCCAGCATGCAGTTCAAACTGAGATCTAGATTTGGCCTTGAATGGACGTGAGCTACAACTCTATGCTCCCCACCTTGACTCTACACGTAGAGATCCTGATAATGGAGAATGCCATCTACAGAGGCTATACCAATCAGGACCAAGATTAGTCAAGGTTATTTAATGATATTAAGGAACTCTTAGCATTTTTAAGTGTGTAATGGGATTATAGTTTCATTTCTTAAAGCTATTATCTTTTACAGATACCAACTGAAATATTTATAAGTACAATAAAAATGATTCACTTTTTTTTTTAATTTTTTTTTCAACGTTTATTTATTTTTGGGACAGAGAGAGACAGAGCATGAACGGGGGAGGGGCAGAGAGAGAGGGAGACACAGAATCGGAAACAGGCTCCAGGCTCTGAGCCATCAGCCCAGAGCCCGACGCGGGGCTCGAACTCCCGGACCGCGAGATTGTGACCTGGCTGAAGTCGGACGCTTAACCGACTGCGCCACCCAGGCGCCCCCAAAAATGATTCACTTTTAAAATACTTTGAGTGAGGAAATGGTTGGGGGACACAGAGGAAACAAGAATGCCCATGAGTTGATCACTGTGGATGTTGGGTACATGGAGATTCATTATACTATCTTCTCTTCTTTCCTATTTTAGAAATTCTTCATAATAAAAAAATACGTGAAAGAGTGGTCCAAGGAAAATCGCACTCCACCAAGGAGTGTCTGGTGGAAGGGGGTGTGGAGCATTGAGACAAGTGCAAATGAGTGACAGGCTTCCCTCCTGTTTCCCAACAGAAAACAAGCCACTAATATCATGCTGTGCAATCATTCAAATTCCAGCTTGGCCCACATTTAATCATGATGAAAGGTGTGAGCTGACTCCACTCCTTCTTTACTGTTCATCACCAAAAGGCTCAGTGAGAGCTTTGTAAATTCCTCTGCCTCCACGTTTACCACCATAGGGAACATGTCACTTAGGGCCACTAATATGAAACACTTGTAAATTCTACACTAAAATAGCTTTGTGCTCCAAAGGGTGTGAGATGTTTCTTCAGAGACAAAGTCTGGGTGCAAAAAGTTTGAAAAGTAACTACCTTGAAGCTAGATTGGTGCTTTCCTTCTCTGCCGACTGGAGAATTAGGGGTTGCAGGGTACTGAAAACTATGGTGACAATCTAAATGGCCAGAAGTAGGTCCAGGAGGAAGACAACAGTGGATGCCATACACTGGAGGAGGTCATAGCTATTTCATTGATGGTCATGAAGAACTGATAACAACGTGGCAAGTGCTACGTTACTGTGTTCAATGAAAAACCAAGGACACAAAATTGTTTATTTTGTATAATCCCCATGATGTAAAATATACAACTATATGGACACAAAAGGAAACACCCTCTGTCTTAATAGTGATTAAACCAGGGTGATGGCATTAGAAGTGATTCCTATCCACTTACTTTTTTCTTAGGGTAGAGGCATACACAGAAGACCCTCTGAATTAGTAGAATGTGGGTATCTTTAACATTGTTTTGGTGTTTAATTATTTTTGAGAGAGACAGAACACAAATAGGGGAGGAGCAGAGAGAGAGGGAGACACAGAATCTGAAGCAGGCTCCAGGCTCCGAGCTGTCAGCACAGAGCCCAACGCGGGGCTCGAACTCACAAACCGCAAGATCATGACCTGAGCTGAAGTCGGACGCCTAACCGTCTGAGCCATCCAGGTGCCCCAGAATGGGGGCATCTTTAAAGCATAAGTCTTCAGCAAGGGACTCTTAACTGGGTACCATGGATAGAATTCAGGGTGGCTATACACTTGGCTGGGGAAAAAAATTACATCTTTATTTTCACTAACCTCTAACTGAAAATTTCTCTTCTGAATTTTTTTCTAGTAAAATATATATAATAAAATTTACCATCTTAACTCTTTTTAAGTATACGGTTCAGTGTCATTAAGTACATTCACATTGGTAGGCAAGAGTCACCGACAGCCATCTCCAGGCTGAAATGCTTTAATCATGAAGACAAAGAATCACAGTAAATGACCGGGACCTGTGACTCCAGAAATCAAAGCTCTTATCATAGCACATGACAGTGGTTGCAGGTGTACTGAACTATTTTTTTTTTTTCAACGTTTATTTATTTTTGGGACAGAGAGAGACAGAGCATGAACGGGGGAGGGGCAGAGAGAGAGGGAGACAGAATCGGAAACAGGCTCCAGGCTCTGAGCCATCAGCCCAGAGCCCGACGCGGGGCTCGAACTCACGGACCGCGAGATCGTGACCTGGCTGAAGTCGGACGCTTAACCGACTGCGCCACCCAGGCGCCCCTAAACTATTATTGTTCATGTGCCTCACAGCTTTGCAATTAGGGAGTTCTATGAACTGCCACCAGGTCTTATTATTTAATGCAAAATTACTAGATTGCAAATCTGCTTTGTAATATTGTGCTAACCATATTTCAATATGTTTTCCTTTGTAATCCTATGTATTTTGTTTCATGTGTATAAAAAATATTATTCTGAGAAAGAACTTGTAGGTTACACCAGCCCCCCGCCCCAAGGGGTTGACAAGACAAAAAGAAATTAAGAAACGCTCAGCAGATGTGTTCTGACAGATGGGGTAATTAAAGTATTAGCTACCCCCAACACAATGGGTGTCCGAGTTCCATACAATCGTTCTGTCCGTGACCCACCCACCACGCATTCAGCCCTTACAATAATCCTGTTTGCATGTATCCCATTGGAAAACAATGTCTGATGGACCCCAAAACACATTCACAGGTGAAGAGGAAGCTAATGGCAGAAAGAGTAAGGGAATATCAGAGCAGAATCTAAGAAGAGGAACCAACCAACCTCATTTTTTAAAAAGAATCCATTTCCCTAATATACTGCTTCCTTTATTCAAAAATATTTGGGGAGGGGGAAGATGTCCAGCATCAGTAATCATCAGGGAAATGCAAACCAAAACCACAATAAGATATCACCTCACACCGGTCAGAATGACTATTATCAAAAAGACAAGAAATAACAAGTATGGGGGGGTGTGGAGAAAAGGGAGCCCTTGTGGACTGTTGGTGGGAATGTAAGTTGGTGAAGCCACTAAGGAAAACAGTATGGAGGTTCCTCAAAACATTAAAACGGGGAATGCCACATGATCCAGTGATCCCACTCCTGGGTGCTCACCCAAAGAAAACGAAAACACTAACGTGAAAACAGATCTGCACCCCCGTGTTCACTGAAGCATTATTCACAATAGTCAAGACATGGAAACAACCGAAGCGTCCACTGAATGGATAAAGAAAATGTGTGTGTGTGTGAACACACATACACTATGAAATATTATTCAGCCATGAAAAAGGAGATCTTGTCACGTGCAACAACACGGGTAGATCTTGAGGGCATTATGCTAAGTGAAAGAAGTCAGACAGAGAAAGGCAAATACCATATGATCTCACTTATGTGTGAAATCAAACAATAAATACAGAAACCGAGCTCACAGACACAGAAAACAGATTAGTGGCTGTTGCCAGAGGTGGGGGTGGGCGAAATAGGTCAAGGTGTTCAAAAAGTACAAACTTCCAGTTAGAAGATAAGCAAGTCCTGGGGATGTGATGCGCAACATGGTGACTATAATTAGTATTACTGTGTTACATATTGGAAAGTTGCTAACAGAGAAAATCTTAACGGTTCTCATCACAAGAAAAATAAGTTCTGTAACTATGTATGGTGATCGACATTAACTACACTTATTGTCGTGATCATTTTGCAAGACAAGCAAATACCAAATCATTATGTTGGCCACCTGAAACGAGTACGATGTCGTATGTCAATTATATCTCAATGAAAAACAATCTTTCTGGAACCCGGTATGCTGCGCAGCGCTGTGTTCCTTGGGCTATAAACACCATTTGCTACCTTTCTGTGCCAATAAGATTTTCTTTTCTGCAAGTCACCATGCCCCCGGTAATTTTCAAATAAAACTGCTCTCCCGTGTTGAAAGAGGTCTACCTGACCTAAAATCACCTCATATGAGAGAAGCCTCCACACACCCCCTCCACCACGAGAGGCCCAGAGTTGAGTCCCGGTGGTTTTTTCCAAGAACCCAAATCCCTGACACTGGCTGACTGGCCAACGGTGGACACATGACCCAGGCGAGCCAATCAGATTCTCTCCCCTGGGAAGTTGGAAGTGAGCCCTACAGCTACTCCCTGGGGCTGTGAACTTGGGGCTATAAGGTGGGCCCATTTGGCGGCATGCACACTGAGGCAGGTAGATCAACCCAGGACAGCACAAGGGAACGCAGAGTAGGGGCACGGACGCCTCCGTTGCACCTTCTGCGCAGGACCTCTGTACCCATGTTAGAGGGACCCACTTTGGGGCGGGGCTGGTCCAGGGGGGACCCTAATCACTAAGTTTAGAGCTGCATGCTCTGGCACCCCCACAAGGCAGGTCATGATCGTCCCGGGCCCTCTCTTCCCAAGTTAACCCTCACTGTCCCACCAGTGCCTTCTGCCAAAAACACAAATAGCCACCCAACCAGCATACCTCGGGTCTGCCAATGCTTCTTCGGACCCTCGCCCCGACCCCTTCCGACTGCTCCCGGCTGAGCACGGACAGGGTAACCTTCTTGGAGGAGGCCATGCCCAAGTCTAAAAAGAGTGTTCCGACGCTGAGCTGTAGAGGAGAGAGGGCCAGAGGGGGAACAAAATAAAAGACAAATCATAAAGGAGGGCACATCCAAGGACTACGAAATAAAGGGTACTAAATTCAGACCTGCCCCAAATATTAACAGCTACAGTATATGGACTGCTTCCTCCGTACAAGACCTGGCTTAGGTCATCTAAAATAATGTTGGGGACCATGTATGGTACTAACTAGGTTCCCAGCACCCCACTAATTATTTGCAATCGTTACCTCATGCAATCCTACAGCCATCACTTACCAGGTTTAGCAATAACACTTCGGCCGGGCACTTACTAACCTCTAATGAGCGCTGTATCCGCTTTGTCTCATTGCAATCTCTCAAGTCCCGCCAGGGAGGTGCCACCATGAGGTAGAAAGATTTATGTGGTGACACACGGAACACGAAGGAAATCCGTGAGGTCTGTGACTCTCACCGGAACACGCCAAAGATCTTGGCACTGAAAGGATCTTCGAGGGTCACCAAATTCAAAGACCCATCTTTCCCCGCAGTTCACGGGCAACTTCAGCGGCAAGAAATCTTTGAGCTTTGTCAGGAAGTCCTCAGGAGCACGGGAAACCCCCGGGTGTCCCTGCCAATGCATCCTGTATTTCAGGACCAATCTACACCCCGCCTTTAGTATTCAAAAGCGTTTTCTCTCGGCGGGCCTAAGTTCTGCCGACTGGAGTATCACAGAACCAGTAATATTCAATCCCTTTTTCACTTCAAATGCTTGCAGACAGCAGTGGCACCAAATCCCTAAAACTCTTCTTCAAGCGAAACACAATCCACTCCTTCAAAGATCCCAACTCAGACCTAGAGAGTCGCTTTAGCAAGAAGCAAGAGACTCCAGAGCCGGAGAGCCTGGGTTTGCATCCGGGCTTCACCCGGTCCCAGCTGTGCGACCTGAGGCCACCTGCTAAGCCTCTGTATTCCTCAGTTTTTCCATTTGTGAAATAGGGGTAAGAAGCCTGCCAACCTCAACGGGGTGTGGTCGGCGCTCTAAGAATGTTAGCTGCTGTCACTCGGAGCCCTCCACTCGGCCACGCCCCCCCAGTCAGTCACCACGCGTCCTCCCGGGAGGAGGGCAATCAGTAAATACTTCCTGGGTGCTGGACAGGGGGGGTCCGAAATGAGCTTAATCCTCAAAGCCGTCCAGAACTGTCATCACACACGTACAAGCAAGCAGGAAGGGTCTCGCCCCTACCTATCTGCACTACTTCCAGGTCCTTCCGGACTCCCCGCCCGGAAATCCGAGGCACCCGAACCACGGACGCGGCGCTTACCGGATCGCAGTGCTTTGCCGCCAGGAAAGCCGCCTCCCACCTTCGCCAAACGTCAGGGTCCTACTTAAGCGTCCGCCGGCAGCTCCCGGGAGCCTGGGCCGGGAGTCTACGGCGGGCCGGGGAGGGCGTGGCCCCGCGCGGCGCTCCCGGCACCGCCGCCCCCGCCGGCGCGCGGCCCCCACGCGGCGGCAGCTGGAGCCCGGGCGGCGGCGCGGGGCGCGAGGGCGCCTCGCCGTGACTCAGCGTTTCGCCGCCCGCGGCCGCAGCGGGGCGGGAGGCGGGAGTCTGCGGGGCTCGGGGGGCGGAGGCGGGGGCGGGCGAGGGTGCGCTCCCGTCTCTCCAGGCCGCCGGGCTCCTCCCGCGCCCCCTTCCGCCCCTCCCCTGCCTGCTCGGCGACCCAGCGACCTCTGCGCCCCTCCCGCCCCGGAGAGGCGCGCCCCCGCGGGCGTCCGGGCGGGAGCTCCCGGCCCGTCAAGGACCCGCCCCCACCTCGTTAGGAGGCCCGTCGTTCACTGGAGTCTCTGGTCGCGCGTCCCTCAGAGCCGGGGCTGCACGTTCCAATCGTGCCTCCGGCACTTGTTAGCTGTGCGACCTGGGGCAGCTGGCTCAGCCTCTCTGTGCCTCCAGCTCCTCCACTGCAAAACAGGGGTGGGGATAATGGAACCAGCCTGGTAATGAGAATTACGTGAACTTGGTGTGTCCTAAGCACGACACAATTGTTTGTTGCATAAATACGTCGCCTGCTGTTTGGCCCTTAGAATGGGGGGGTGGGGGGAACGGTGGAGGTGAGGGCAGGAATGGAGGCGCCGACACTCTTGCCTGAAGAAGAGACAGGCTCGCGCCGGGCGACAGTTGGGTAAGAGCGCGCTTGTCGTGGGCGTGCTTGTGGACAGGCATTGGAGAGTTTTCCCAGGGCAGTGCACAGTCGCAGCGCCGGTGAGCGCGTCCAGCTCCCTGCTGGGGTTGTTAACCAGGAGGACGGGCACGGCCGTCAGCTTCTGTCCTCCAAACATCAGAAGAGCTTGTTGTGTGGTTTAGAGAAAGGAAAGAAAGTGGCACTTCCAAAGCGGGGACCAGAAAACTTTGTAAAGGGCCGGATGGTAAATGTTTTCAACTCTGCAGGCCACATATGTTCTCCGTGGAGACCGTTCCAAGGTTGGCCTCTGTAGCAACAAACCAGCCATAGACAACATGGAAGTAAACGGGTGCGGCTGTTTCAATAAAACTTCAGTTATGGCTCCTGTTGGGGAGGGAGGATTTCCTCTGCCCTTCAAGGTCCTTGTAGCTGGACTGAGAATCAAGTCGATGGGAGACAGATTAACAGGAGAAAATCGAATTTAATTCTGTGAGTATGGGGAATTCGCAGAGCTGTGAAATTCCAAAGACAGTGAGGCAACACGAGGCTTTCTGGCATCCTGAGCTCAGGACAGGGATGGGGGTGTGGGGACACAAAGGGAAGAAGACCATCTGTGGAAGGTGAGAGGAGATGTTTGGAAAACCAAGGTTGCCGTGCTATGCACGTCAGTCTCTAGGTAAAGAGGAATCTCTGTTAATCACGTCCACCCTCCACCCCCCACTCGCCCATCTCCTCTCATCAGGACCGAGGTTATCCGTTCCACCACCGAGGCCGAGATTTAATAGGCAAGCATCTCTAGGAGAGGGGATACATTTAATCTTCCATCCCAGTAGGTGTAAACCATTCACATCGGATCCCAGCCTCCACGTAGATCATTTTAGCACCAGAGGAGTAAATGCAGGAGGTGGTGGGGCGATACCCCCACTGAAGAGATTCCAGGGCAAAAGCTCAGGCTGTAGAGAGACACGACTGGAGCCCTTGGAGGCTTACTCTTTAGCAAAGAGAGACAGACATTAAAGGTAATAAATAAATCGTGCAGCAGGTGTCAAATGCTGTGGAAAGAGACGAAGCGGAGCAGAGAGAGGGAGATCCTCAGCGCTGGGTGGAGTGAGATTGTAGTACTAAACAAGGTGGTCCAGGTAGGGCTCATTAGGAAGATGCCACTTGAAGCAGAGCCCCGAGATGAGGACATGAACCAGGCAGATGTCTGTGGCAGTTTGCCAAGCAGAGGAAACCACCGAATGCTGAAATTTGGAATCAGAAGCAGGTAGATGGTGTTTAAAGCCATGGCACAAATGAATTTTTTAAAGTGGGGGGAAAAACAATAGAGGTCAGCCAGAAGCCAGAAGAAGCTCGCTCGTGCCTTAGAGAACGTTCCCAAGGGTGTCACTGGGTACGGGTGCCAGCACAGAGGATAATTTGAACAGATTAAATCACGTAATCGCAACAGCAGGTTGCCACAACAAGTTGGAATTAAACTAAAGACGTGCCAAATACAAAGCCAAAGAAAGGTTCGGGAGACGTGGCAGAGGAAGCGAATGAATAGAAGCAGTCAATAAATCTACGACATTTGACTCAGAGGAAACCACTCCCCACGACTGCCCCGGAGAGTTTCAAGGCCCAAGAAGGGATGGGGATCCTAAGAGATTGTGCCCAGGTGTTTCCAGTACTGGACTTAAACCTTCACTTGGGGGTTCTGCCTCCACAAGACATAAGACCCCTGAAGCTGTGGGCTGCCTCTGTTCTGTTTACTCCTGTCTCTGCTGGGCCCACGGCACGTTCTCACAAAGACCCGACCGGATGATGAGTGAACAGCAATGATGCGAATCCCGCGTCCACCCAAAGGAATACTCTTTGAAAGTCAGTAGCTTCACTCTCGTCTGCCACCCCAAGATTTCATCACACCGTGGAGGTTTCCAAATAAGTCCAAGTAGCCAAGCGTGTATAAGTTAATACAGTTGTCAACGCAATGCCAAAAGGCTGGCTGTGGTTTTCGGCCGTTGATAGTAGAGCCTAAAAGAACTCATTAGATGTATTTCATGTTACCGGTTAGCGTGCACCAGAGAAAAGGGTGGAATGAGGAAAGCCGAAAGCGGTGATGTTGTCAGAATGATGTCCAGCGACAATCACACTTTTTCATTGCAATCTTGGTGCATTGGCCAAACTGATCTCTTTTCTGCTTCTGGATTTCTTAATACCTTAAGGTGGGGAAATGTGCTCCTTTTGGGTCATATTAACTGTCTTTATCTGTCACATATTCTCCAGCCTCCCCTCGCCCAGGGTCCACTTGGAGTGTTCATTGCTTTCTCTCTGTGCACTTTGGCGTTACCTCACGGTTTCCTGATTCTTGAGAGAAGTCAGCGTCAGAAGTGCGGTTTTGCCGAGATATTTTCTTGTCCTTTCCAGCACAGAGCTCTATAAACAAAGGCAGGGTTATCACATGTACCCGGCAGCTGCCTGGGAAAAGCGGGAGCTGTAGTTATCAAAATTGGAACCTTTATGAAAAATGCTTTTGTCTCCGTTTTTGTTGCGTTCAATCAGATCAACAAGTGTTGGCTAAGTGCTGAGCGTGGTTTCCTGTGGGATTGTGCAAGGCCCTTGCAGGACAATAAACGTTTTGGGGGCACTGAGTAATGTAGCCATTTCTGACCCAGCAGCCGGGAAAATGTGAGACAATTTGCTGCCGCTGGAAGAAGGGCAGCGGGGGCCGTGTTCCTGCAAGAGCAGACCAACCTCACCGCGGCGGACCCCGGCGGCGGACCCAGCCAAAATGGTGCGTTTCGTGCAGGTGCCTACACGATGTCATATCCTACAGGCAAATAGGCTCAGGACGATGAATGTGAAATTGCCAGGGCTCCTCCAGGGACTTTGGATGAGACCGTGCAATTCGGAGGCCTGCTGTGGGTTTGCTGTAAATTCCCCCCGCGTTCAGAATCTCGTTCGGGGAAGCCGTCGGGTTGTGTGTATTTCACCGTCGGCTCCAGCTAGCTCTGTGGCTTTCTCCGTAGAGTTCTGTACGCATTGCCCTTCCGTGCCTTTGCATATCGGCTTCCTAACTGCTTCCGAAGAGACAGAGCAATGTTAGTCATACCTTCTTTCACTTATCTGTGTTTTTATGATGTTATTTTAACTACAAATATTTGCTCGCAGGTTCCCGAAGTCTTCCAAAATTGGGGCTTGGGGGTGTCTTTGATGGAGATGGAAGGATGGGGGAGGTGAACCTTTCAGTTGCACCACAGCCATACAATTTTGCAAGTTCTTGTGGACCATGAGAATTTCACTGGATTTAAAGAGTAGCGCAACTGTAACGTGGTCTAGCTCAGTGCTTTCCAAACTCTCACGAGCACAGGCTGACGCTGATACTGCCAGCCCATGGACCACGCTTGGAATAACATCCACGTGTTGGTTTGTGAGAAACCCAGTGGCACAAATACACAGTCAGGAAGGGGCTGGTTCAACCTGATTCTAAGGTGACCAGTCCCAGGGCCAAAAGCCTGTAACAGACGCATGGGTCAGGTGCTTGCTGACCAGAGAATCCCTGAGGTATATTCCTGCCTCTCACGATCCCCTATTCCCAGGATCTGGTGAAGGGAGATGAGAACTGAAATTTTATCACTGAGGGTCATTTCACTGTCGTCAGTGTCTAACCTTTCCTGTGGTCTTTTTTTTGTTTTTTAATTTTACATATGGAGTGATGAGGGGAAGGGGTACGGAGTTTAGGAATATCTACTAGCCTGCTAGGCATCATACCGCCATTTTCTCTTGATCCTCATAAACCTTTGACGTGGTTATTGTTTTAGTCCCTTTACAGATGGGGAAGCTGGGGTTTAGCAGGGTTAAGTAACAGGCCAGGTTGCACAGAGACAGAGCAGGGATTTGAACCCGCCAGCGTAGTGCTTTTGCCCACACCAACCTGTATCACCTAAGCAGTGTTATGGGCTACTAATTCAGCATAAGGTATTAGGACAAGGATTTAGCACTTTTTGCTTTTTTCCTAACCACCCCATAAGGTAACTGAATTAGGACATACCCCATAGGACAGGGGGAGTCTGGCCTATTCTACAGGGTAAACAAATGCAAATTTTTAAGCTGCTTTAAACAGTGCCTGGCGTAAGGCACACCCTCCTTAAATGTGAGCTAGGATTCGATCGCTCATATCCTTCAAGGTCTGGTTCTAATGCCTCCCTTCCATAATGTCTTTCTTGATTATCTTAAGAAATGACTTTCCTTCCTCAGGCCTTTCAGGGCAAAGAGATCCTGGACTCTGCTCTAGCACTTGAGTCATTTCTTTCCACCTTTCTGTTTTTCTTTTTTTTAACATTTATTTATTTCTGAGAGAGAGAGCGCGCCAGCAGGAGAGGGGCAGAGAGAGGGGCTGTGCTGACAGCAGAGAGCCTGATGCGGGGCTCCAACTCAAGAAACGTGAGATCCTGACCCGAGCTGAAGTCGGACACTCAACCGACTGAGCCACCCAGGCGCCCCTCTACCCTTTGCTTTCTTAACCATGAGTCAGTGCCCCTAATGCGCCCAGAACTTTCCCGTGGCTTTCGCATTCAAGCCACAGAAAACGACAGAGGCGTGACCCATCTCATCTTACAGGTCAGAAAGCTGAAGCTTAGGACAGGGTAGGGCCTTGGTCAGGGTGACACAGCACACACATGACAGCCCCATAGGCTCCTCTGTGCCTTCTCAGTCCACCACCCTCCGGCCGCCCGGCACACTAATCAGTTATGAAACCTATCTCTCAAGTCTGCTCCTGATCTCTCGGGCAGTGGAGGGCTGGTCCTCATTTGGGGAACCACTCGCTTGATGTCCGGCCCGCTGCAGGCTCGAAATCGAAATCGAGTGTGCTGGAGAGACCTGCAGAGTGACCTCCTTACTCTCCTGCTAATGGTTCCTCACAAATGTTAAATAAGCATGGCGCTTCCAAGTCATGGCCACTCAGCAGGCACCTTCAGTGTGGAAGTGACATAATGGTTGCTGGCTTCCTAAGAGAAAATACTATGTCGATTTCTGCCAGTGTTTTGGGTGCTGGTTCTTGTTTTTGCGTCCCCTGCACTTTAATCTCTTTCTAGTTTCACGCGCTTATGGAAATAGGCAGCCTGGGCTATTTGGTAGGCAAATTGATGTGTCTATACCATGTAGGTGGTAATATGAGACACCCGCTGCATTCCACCGGCTCCCCTATGGAAATCGATTTCTGGCTAATACGAACTAGCTTTAGGATCTTGTTTCATTTTGAAAGTCTTCTGAGCCTTCCCAATTGAATTTCCCTTAAATATGGGTACACAGAGCCGGATTTGCCAGTTGTCGGACAGGCATTTGAGTCAACAGTGGTACCTGAGCCTGGTGACTTATTGTCCTAACACAGGGAGGAAACATTGCATTGCTAAAAATTAGTCATCACCACTGGTTATCTCTTCCTATACCAAGGGAGACCATAAAAATGCCTTCCATTTGGAATCTAGGCTAATCTAGGAGAAGAGAGAAGTACAAGGAAGAGATAGAAGCAAATAGAAGTAGAAAGGCAGGTCCAAACCTGAGCAAGAGCCAGATATGGTCTTAGAAGAAACTGATCTGGATGAGACAAAAAGCATGAGTAATCAAAATGGGGCTCTTCAAGGGTGTTAGGAAGCTCCGGGGCCTGCTGACGGAGTTGAACTCTGAAGGTCTCCAAAGACATGTGGCTCCAGACGTGTGTTACATGAGAACGACAGATTGCAGACCTATCTGCACAGAGTGCGAACTCATTTTTGTGAAAATAAATACGTGCACGTACGTATTCAAAAGAATCTAGACGTGTGTTCACCAAGATGTTAACAGGTTTTTTTTTCCTTTGCTTATTTGTAGTTCTTCACTTTGTAGAATAAACATACATCACATCTGATTTTAGAAATGAAAGCCAAAAAATTCACAAAAGGCAGGACTTTGGAATGAACAAATTTGTTGCAATTTGACAAATTATGTGGCATCAGGTGCAACAACATGCATAAAGCCTTGGAGACATATCAGAAAGTGTGTCCAAGGACTTGGAACGGTCCTTTTGAGCCCATTTTCTTCTTCCCCTCAAGATACAAAAGCAACTTTGTGAATTTCATTTCTCGGTGATTTCTGCGACTCACCATACTGATTTTTTAGATAAAATTTCCCTCCCCCAAATTTTAATGTAATGAATGTAAAAGTTCTATAAACAGAAACGCATGTGTACTAGGAAAGGCTGCTTATACATTGACATTGCAGTTTGCATTTTTAAAACAGTGCTCTTAGTGTGGCAAGTCCATTCAGTATCTGAAAAAGTTTTGAAAAGTAAACTTTCTATTCAACTAATCAGATCTATTTAACTTGCATTCTGCTTTGAGGAGTCATGTTCTAGCTGTGGAGACAAAAGATGTTTGACAAAAGTTTTCACAGTTTTTTTTTTATGCTTTCTTAGTAAAACTTTTAATTGCAGGAATATAAAAGGCAAAAGTGCCCTAAAACTATACCCAGTGTGTGGTATGGCTCCCCAAGAGGGGAATTAACTCAAAAACACTAGACCCTGCACAGTTTCAGTAACCCTTCAAGCAAATCTCTTCCGGCCATTGACTCTGGGTATAGGAAATAATCTTATCTGGGAACGCCTGGGTGGCTCAGTCAGATGAGCATCCAACTCTTGATTTTGGCTCAGATCATGATCTCAGGGTCGTGGGTTTGAGCCCTGTGTCGGGCTCCACACTGGGTGTGGAACCTGGTTGGGATTCTGTCTCTCCTCTCTCTGCCTCTGCACTGCTTGTGCCTCTCCCCGCCCCCCCCCCCCCCCCGTCTAAGAAAAGAAAAAAAAAGAAAAGAAAAGAAAAGAAAAGAAAAGAAAAGAAAAAAATCTTATCTGACCAGGCATATGTGTAGAGTTTCTAACGAAGGCAAAGGTGAAAAGTAGGTGTACCTGTCTTCCCAGGTCCTGCTGGGTTTACTACCCCCGACCTCTGCCCCATCTTTGAGTCCAGGGGCCAAGAAACCAGTGACCATGACAAATAGCACCCACTGTGGTCAAAAGAAACTCATTCTACTTTCCCAAAGGAATTATGCTTTTCTTTCCAGATAAAACGATATTCAAAACAAAAAGTGACCGATGGATAAGATTTATAATGGATAAGATTTCCATTACTTCTGCCTCTAAAGCAATCGATGCCCTTGGAGAACATTTGAGGGATTAATAGTCACTTCATCTGTATAAATAATGAACATACGCTGACTTTTTGATTCCCGTTTCTACAGTGGTGTGGTCTATGTCAGGAGGGAAGCTGGCTGGACCTGATGGTGTTTATTCAATGTGTCTCCCTTCCTTCCCGCTTCCCTGCCATAGTGGGCCCATCACGCTCTGGGCCAGTGAGAAGCGGCCTTTAACGATTGGACAGGTTCACTTGGCATCCTCTCCCATCCACACAGAGCAGTGCCTCTGTGGGTGCTTCCTGATAGAGAGTGATAAATAGGATGCAAATATGTTCTTTGTAATCCATGATCTTGGCATAGCCAGAGAGAATATGAGCACCTGTGCCTCAGGACAGTAACTTTTTGCTTAGACCTCGAGAGTTGACTCGACGTTAAGGACCCACAAGCACACCCGAGCTGATCAAATGTAAGGTGAGTAAAGTTAACGATACGCAGATTATCAGTAGACAAAGAACGATAGAAATTATTGAACCTCTGACTGCTAATAATCCTGAGATTTCACAAAACAAAGAACTTAAGAAAGTTTACCTTTTGCGGCCCACTACTTAACATTACTTTAAAACAAAACAAAACAAAACATTACTTTTCGTTACCAGATCTGATATCAGACTTGAGGGTGAAGCAACAGTCTTAGTAGCACCAGAAAGTTAATGTATTTATTTTTTAGAAATACCTTAAACTTTCACGGCAACATGGTTCGGGAAGGAAAAGCAAGACTGTTTTTAGTTTGTAAGGTACCAATTTTTTTTTCAGTTTCTTAAAAATTGATTTGGGTAGCATTTTTTAAATGGTTTGTTCTCAGAAATCCTGAAAATCATATCCGTGCCCTTTATGTTAAAGCTCTGATTATGATCAGGAACTGTGGGTAGCACTTACGATGCTATCAGAGTCTCACAGTGGTTTGGATGATTTGGTCAAAGAGGAGTCACATTGACAGAGAGAAATTTGTTGGCCAATCACTTCAGACATGGTGAGCTGTCTGGAGTCCAAATATTTCAAAGTTTGAGCAAATCCAATTCGATTCAACAAATGCCCGTAGAATGCTTAAGGAATAAGGAGACCTTTGATAAGGTGGTCTGGGGGCAGGTGCAAAGATTGTGGGTTTATGAGCCAGAATGGGACGAGTACGATACATAAAATATCGTAAACAAATCAACATATTTATACCAGTCAGAGCCAAAGCAGTAGGAATGAAGGGCAGGCACATGTGTATTTAAGAGACTGCTTAGTTAAATTTTTTTCTCTAGTCCTAAATATAAGTTGTAGAAATTATATTATTTATATTATCCCTGACTGACAAAGAGTTGGCTAAAAATTCTGAAGGCTAAAAGAGAACGTCGCTGGGTGCTACACACACTCATTTTCATTATTTTATTTTATTTAGGACGACGATATGGACACAAAATCCATTCTAGAAGAACTTCTTCTCAAAAGGTCACAGCAAAAAAAGAAAATGTCGCCAAGTAATTACAAAGAGAGGCTTTTTGTTTTAACCAAAACAAATCTCTCCTACTATGAATATGACAAAATGGTGAGACCCTACTTATTCCATTGTTTTTGTACTGTTTATTTTTCTTGAGTCTCCACAAAGTGCTTAATTATAATGGAACAATGTCACGCTTCTTAGCTTACATAGTAAAGATCAACTTGCCCTCACTTATCACATGGTCTTTTCTTAACCAAGGTATGAGTAATTCAAGATAAAGGGCTTTAAAATACTGGCTAACTTTACTAAGGCAAATTGTACCCTTTAGAACAGTGGTTCTCAACTGAGGGGGATTTGGCCCCCCCAGGGGACATTTTTGGTTATCATGATGGGGGGGGGGTGCTACTGGCATCTAGTGGGTACAGGCCAGAGTTACTGCCAAACATCCTATAACGTGCAGAACAGCCCCCACAACAGAGAACGATCTGGCCCCAAAGAGTGCTGAAGATAAGAAACACTGCCTTAACACTCTGCTGGAAATAAGACTATTTCTATAAAGCTGAGAATTCTATCAGAGCAGAAATACTGAAAGACTGTCTTAAAATTGGAACAAAATTAAGATGCTTCCTGGAGTTAAATTTTGATTTTCCCAAGTGGATTAAGCAAGCACGCGACAGGTGATTGGAAATGTGTTTCAAGATTATCAAACAAAATTAAGTACTGCTTGAAGACTTGCTTTTGGAGGCGTATATATGAGCTTGTGTCCCCACTCGAAAACATATTCTGTTGCCATTGGATTTTGACCATGATGGAATAATTGGAAGAATTCTCACATAGCCGTCCCACCTCTCAATCTCCCTCCTAGGATAACCTTCACTTTATGCTTTTCCTTGTGTGCCATTGTGCATTGCATGAGGCATCTAATATTTTGGTTTTTAATTCAGAAAAGAGGCAGCAGAAAAGGATCAATTGAGATTAAGAAAATCAGATGCGTGGAGAAAGTAAACCTTGAGGAGCAGACCCCCGTGGAAAGACAGTATCCGTTTCAGGTAAGGGGCGGGACAAGGACAACGTTCTATTGGGCGGATGGATTTTGTTTTAATATTTTCGATTGTGAACTCAGTATATGGTCGATAACCAAAGGTGTTGCGAAATGGTGAAGACAGTGACAAGGCTTGACACGTCCCCAGATGGGAGCTGGGCATTTTGCTGAAATTCTACCTACCGGTCTGCTTCGCTTGGAGGGAGAAAAGAAAGGATGAGCCACACTAAAAGAAAGTAGCCACACAAAAGAAAGTAGCCACAGTGGCCTGACTTGTCCTGGGGCCTCACAATCTTTCATCAAACACTGCTAAGCACTTCCAAGGGGCTACAAGGTACTAGACACACTATAAGGAGTCAAATGCCATCCTTGTCCCCAAGGCATTTCCAGATCATTATAAGGCAGTGAGGGTGAGTGTTAAGATGAAGGTCTGCAGAGGAGCCATGGTGACCCAGGAAGCGGAAGCTCAGTCCTCACTCCCAAAGGTCAGGGAGATGGTCTATCTATTGGAAGTGACCCTCGGGTTAAGAAAGACCAGTGGTTAGCCCAGCAAAAACAGGAAGGGCAGTGAAACAAAAGAAACAGCAGATGTCAAGGCCCTGTAGGTGAAGTAGGAATAACACCAGCCTTGTGAGCAAGTGAAGGACATGAGCCTGGAAAGGTGGGCACGGCCATATCATGAAAGGCTTCGCACAGCATACTAAGGAGTTTGCATTTTACCCTGAAGTATTTTATGCAATGGTATGGTGCAGAAAGTGTGCCTACAGTACCCTTTGGAAGCGGCTTGATCTGCATCGTGCCCTCGTTTTATTACATCATTAATACTTATCTTTCCGATCTAAAGGCAGACAGACCGACTGTCCTTCCGATGGTCAGACTACCCAGGGGTAGTGACTCGAGGGAACTGTGGCCAAAAATGAAATAAAATCATCTGGCTGGTGAACAGGCCATACTTCCTATTTAAAAAAATTTTTTTAATGTTTTATTTATTTTTGACAGAGAGAGATAGAGCATGAGCGGGGGAGGGGCAGAGAGAGAGGGAGACACAGAATCCGAAGCAGGCTCCAGGCTCTGAGCGGTCAGCACAGAGCCCGATGAGGGGCTCGAACTCACAGACCGTGAGATCATGACCTGAGCTGAAGTCGTATGCTCAACCGACTGAGCCACCCAGGCGCCCCCATACTTCCTATTTTAAAAGCAAACATTGCCCAATTGGAAGAAACCAGGGGAGTGTGTGCTCACGGAAGATGCTTCATATTCTTATCACAGAAGCATGGAACACTCAAAAGAACACAGGCTTTGGAGGCGCACAGAGCTCCTAACTCCACTGCTTATATTTGTCTATTACCATAGACAACACATTCAACCCTCTATCTGAGTTGGTTTCTTCATTTACAAAGTGGGCATAATCGTATATATTTCATAGAGTTGAAATAGGATTAAAATCTTAAAGTATCTAGGAAAGATTCCAGACAGTGGTAGATATTTAATAAATGGTCTGTAACATTTACCCACAAAAATGCAATAAACTAGAGAACGATCTGGGGAAGACATTATAATGTTCCAACATTTAAACAAGCATCTTAAAGAAGAGAAAATGATTTATGCTAGGGATTCCCAGGGTGGGACATGACCCAAGGAAACAAAGTAACAGGGAGACAGATTTTTACTCAATATAAGCAGGAACTATATAATGATCAGAATATATGGAAATTGCCAAGGGTGGTATAGCAAAGGTAAAGGACATTTCATCCCTGACGATATTTTTCAGGATAGAACAGGTAAACATTTTCCAATGGGGTATAAAGAGAGTCATGCACTGGGTTGATGGATGGACCAGAACATTCCTAAGACACCTGTCATAGCTAACATTTTGTACTTTCATAATTCTCCATGGTCCAGGGCATGTATGCTGGGACCTCTGGGAGCTCAGTGTTCACGAATGTCAGATGCCTCATTGCCATGATTTTCCCAAATGTAGAAGTGTCTGGGAGAAAACAAACTGGGGGGGGGGGGTGGAGGATAAAAAGAACTAGATTTTTTTTTATCTAATTCCAAAGGTATTGCATATTTCATAAGCAAACTCAACTTTTCTTTTGGATCCCAGAAAATGTGCAGTTGTCCCGGAATGAACCATGGATGCAATTATATGTCAATGAACCCAATCTCTTCCTTTCCAGATTGTCTATAAAGACGGGCTTCTCTATGTCTACGCATCAAATGAAGAGAGCCGAAGTCAGTGGTTGAAAGCATTACAAAAAGGTAATTTGGAAAAGTCATAAAAGATAGCCACCAACTGAGTTCTGTTGAGGCTCCGTGGAGGAAAGATATGGCAGTAAAAGGACCCTCTGCTAAGGGAGAATCCACTGCTTTTCCTAGGAACCTCAGAGAATGGGTCACGCTCATTCTCATTTTGCATTCTCATTGTTACACGGGGCGAGCCTGTGGATCCGATTCCCTTCCTCCCCGCTCCCCACCCACACAGAGCGGCTATTGTGTCCTCCCAGCAGCGCGGGGGAAGCCAGACCACCTGCTCTCCACCCACTGTGCCTTTACCAGGGCAAAGTCTAGGTTCTCGTGGGGCCTGTGGCTACTGGACTTTGGATGTTTACAGAAAGTTCTATCTAATACTTATCAAGTACTCAATATCTGCCAACTACTGTGGCAAGTACGCTGTAAAATATTTTCTTAAGTAATCCTCTCGACAGCTCTATGGAAGGGGGTAATATTATTCTCCTTTTCTCAGATGAGTGGAATTAAAGAGACGGGGCCGGTGTCGCGTACCTAATAATGGAGAACTCGTAACTTGGTGGCCCAAACCCAGCTTTTGAACCAGGGCAGTAGAAATGCTAGGCAAAACTGGGGATTTAATGAAGCTTCTACTCAGGGATTCTTAGGCTGCTCTGGTGACAACCTTTGGCAGAAGACACAAAATGGTTAGTAATTTCGTGCTATGGTATTTTTCCCTGGGATGTTTTTATTTTAAAGGTAGGTCAGAGTGTGAGGACAGTATATGACTCAAATGAATGACTCTATTGGTGTGATTTCAGGTACTAAGCCCCCAGGCAGGGTACGGTTTTGTTTTAATTCATTTAAGTTTTAGATGCGGGTTCTTTTTCCGTATACTTCAAATTATACCACTGTAGACGACGACTGACTTTGGTGCAAATACATCCTTTTTTTCTTGTTCCACACGCAGGACTTCATCTTCCCTTTGCACGAAAGGGTTTAGCCCCCTATTCTGTAGGTCGAGTGGTCTGGTGAGGGGAGTAGCCTCCCTCTACCCGCTACCAGCGGGGTGAAATGAGAAGGGCATCCCTCTTAGAGACAGACAAATCCGCGTCCAAGTCCTGCTTTGCTGTGTCACCTAATAAAACCATCTCATGTCTCTGGATCTCAGTTTCCCAACCTGTGAAATGGGAGATCACATTTCTTTTTTCCTCGAGTGATCATGAGCCACACACAAATGACGCACATATACACTAAAGTATCCTCCACACCCACGTGAGCCCCTGTGGTTATAGTGGGGCCTCCAGGAGGGGTTTGAGATGCTCCCCACTCAGTCTCCTTTGGCGGGGGGGCTTCGCAGGAGTAGTTGCTATGTAGACACCTCCTGTGTGCAGCTATCAGTCATGCCCTAGAGTCCTTCGTGGGTCCTTCTGGAACTATATATGGCAGGCAGCTTTGGGTTTGGCCCTGGGAAGCTCGGGTAAAGGCAGATGGAAAACAAAGCAAGGCAGGGACAGAGAAGCAAAGGTGAATCTCCTAGCCCCTCATAAAACTTCAGAGAGGCCCTATCACCAGGGCCACCACATGCACAGTAAGCCATCTGTATCAGTTAGTAATGCTTGGGGGTGCAGGTAAAAAGACACTAAACAGAGGCACCTGGGTGGCTCAGCCGGTCAAGCCTCCAACTCTTGACTTTGGCTCAGGTGGTGATCTCACGGTTCGTGGGTTCGAGCCCCGCATCTGGCTCTGTACAGCACGGAGCCTTTGAGATTTTGTGTGTGTGTGTGTGTGTGTGTGTGTGTGTGTGTCTCCCCCTCCCTCCCTCCTTCCCTCTGTCTTTCTCTCAAAATAAACAAACTTAAAAAAAAAAAAACGACACCGGACGCTGGCTGAAACAAATGCACATTTGTTCCCCTCACACGGTTAGTAAGTCCAGAGGGAGATGGCCCAGGGCCAATGCAGCAGCCCAGTGAAGTCGGGTAAAGACCCAGGCTCCTCCTAACCTTCTGCTCTGCCATCTGGGAAAGGCTCTGGGAGGCCCTGGGAAAGGCTCTGAGCTTCTCCACAAGCGTAACCTGCAAACTTGTGCACGTGTCATACTGGCCAGAACTGTATCCCACGGCCATTTCTACGTGCAGGGGAGGCTGGAAGACAGTATCTGGGGTTTCCAGCCTTCATGCTGGAAAACAGGAAGAGAGAAGGTGGGTGAGATCGGCTGTCAGGGTTGAAGGAAACAAAAGAGGAGCATGGTATCAGCTGTCAGGCTGGCCAACCTGCCACAGGAAAACAAAGAAGTTTCCTCACTTAAATCCTCTCCCCTATGAAGACTTTTTGTCCATTGTTTAGCTCAGGTATTATAAACCGAGGTGGCGCTGGAGACATAGAACTTTCCAGATAGTAACCTATAGTCGGGAGGTTTGGGCTGACTGAGTGGGGACTCAGGGAGCGTCAGCCACCGTGGTTCTGAATTCAGCTGACCAGATGTGGATAAAGCGTGTCCTTTCCAAAAATGAAAATGGAAGGGGGGTTGACAGGGAAGCTGGCGTCTGTGCATTGGACTCGAGTAGAAACAACTTGGGGCTGAGTCTCAGAAGTGCTACTTGCTAGGTCTATGACCTTGAGCAAGCTACAGCACCCCCCCGCCCCTCGGCTGACCTAGCTCTGTAAGTGCCGTGACAAGAACAGATGCCTGCAAGGCTGTTGAGTAGATTCAACGAGACGATACATGTGAGGGGAAATATGGAAACTCCTATGTACATGTTAACAGACATGAGTTCCTCTTCTTGTCATTATTAAATGGTGGGAGTGTCGCAACGTGGACTTTTGGACTCGGTTGGAAAAGAGTTACTCACCCAGGAATTGAAATTCATTCGTGCAGTAGGAAGTAACAGGAATCCTGGCCTGGTGGGGTAGGGGTGGGGGGCAGAAGGAGCCTGGAGAGTAGGGAGGCAAGTAATATGCCCAAGGAATTGCAATGGCCATTTGGGGACCAAGGTCAGAAACTAGCGTGTTGCAATCTTATTTTTTAATGTTTATTTACTTTGAGAGAGAGAGCGCACGTGCGCACACAAGCAAGTCGGGGAGGGGCAGGGAGAGAGGGAGACACGGAATCCCAAGCAGGCTCCATCCTCAGTGCAGAGCCCCACCCAGGGCTCGATCTCACGACCGTGAGATCACGAACTGAGCCGAAATCAAGAGCCTGATGTTTAACCGACTGAGCCACCCAGATGCCCCTAGTGTATTGTATTCTTAACCCCATTTGCTTTTTGTTACTTCTGTAATAATGTTCCTTTAGTTCCCATTGATATTTAGTAAAGTTTTTTTTAATGCCAGCACTTTCAGCTAAGCTGAGCTGAGCTAAACTAAGGGAATGATAACACTAAAGCCTCCTGTTCACTGAACACCTGCTCGGAGCCAAACTCTACGCTGGATGCTTTACATACATAAAGATTGGATATGATCCACTGACCCAGCCAAGCAGTTCTTATCTCCAAACACTTCCTTGAATCAGAGCAGAACTCTCCTGGGACTAATATAAGGAGTCCTTAAGATGAATAGAAAATCAAGAAGAAAAGAATTGAAGTCACATATAGAACCAGCCCTCCCCACCTAGAAAACCTTCTTGAACTAATCTCTACTAAGACCTCGTGGGTTTCTCTGCTGTATTTTGAGAGAGGCTAATTTGGTGTAGACATGGGATTCTACTCCAGTATTAGAATTTCATTTCTCTGGATTAAACATTGCCCTACTCCCATATATATATTTTTAAATATGCACATATTCCTAGAAAAGGGGCCCCACAAACCATTCGTTCTTTAGTGTAAACAAGTCAAAGCCATGAAAGACAAAGCAGGGATGAGGGATGGTTCCAGATCAAGGGAAACTAGAAAACTAAATGCCATATGTGATTCTGGATTGGATCCCCAATCAGAAACAGTGAATAATTATAAAGGGTATTATTGAAACAGTTGGAACAATATTGAATATAAAATATTCAGGAAGACTATTGTATCATGTTAAGTTTCCTGAATTTGATAATGGTATTGCGGTTGTGTAAGGGACTGTCGCTGCTAACAGAAGTTATGTGCTGAAGTATTTATGGGTGATATTTTCTAGGTCATGATATCTGCAACGTACTCTCAAATGGTTAACAAAACATAACAACTTAAAAATTTTTAATAATAATAATATGTATGCACAGAGAGAGAGATAAAGCAAATGTGGCAAACAGTTAAAAATTGATGAGGGGCGCCTGGGTGGCGCAGTCGGTTAAGCGTCCGACTTCAGCCAGGTCACGATCTCGCGGTCCGGGAGTTCGAGCCCCGCGTCAGGCTCTGGGCTGATGGCTCAGAGCCTGGAGCCTGTTTCCGATTCTGTGTCTCCCTCTCTCTCTGCCCCTCCCCCGTTCATGCTCTGTCTCTCTCTGTCCCAAAAATAAATAAACGTTGAAAAAAAAAAAATTAAAAAAAAAAAAAAAAAATTTTTAATAATAATAATATGTATGCACAGAGAGAGAGATAAAGCAAATGTGGCAAACAGTTAAAAATTGATGAGGGGCGCCTGGGTGGCGCAGTCGGTTAAGCGTCCGACTTCAGCCAGGTCACGATCTCGCGGTCCGGGAGTTCGAGCCCCGCATCAGGCTCTGGGCTGATGGCTCAGAGCCTGGAGCCTGTTTCCGATTCTGTGTCTCCCTCTCTCTCTGCCCCTCCCCCGTTCATGCTCTGTCTCTCTCTGTCCCAAAAATAAATAAACGTTGAAAAAAAAAAAAAATTTAAAAAAAAAATTTAAAAAAAAAAAAAAAATTGATGAATCTGGGTGAAGGGTATACGGACGTCTGTTGTACCAGTCTTCAAACTCATCGGTATGTTTGAAATGTTTCAAAATGAAGAGTGGAGGGAAGTACATGTTCCTGAGAACCTTCTTTCCCTCTTGCTAAGATTTAGTCCTATCCTCCAGCCTCCTACAAGAGAACACCATGTACCATAACCCCCTTACTATCTTTACAGATGTATTTCTAACACCCTAGATCACCGAGTTGATCCGCATATGCGTTTTCTAGTTTTTTGGGGTAAGGCTGATACAAGTTATTGTGTCGTTCTCACTATACGCCAGGTTCAACGTTTTTTTTTTTGGTTTCTTGTTTTTTTTGGCTTATTAACTTCTGAGTGAAAGACATATCCTTCGGGAACCATTAAATAAGGTTTTCATTGTTCTGTGATAACAGCACTTACTGAACGTGTTTCTTCTCTTGGGCCAACGTTTGCTCATGCTGTGTTTTCTTCCTGCCTGTTCCCCAGAGATAAGGGGCAACCCCCACCTGCTGATCAAGTACCACAGTGGGTTCTTCGTGGATGGAAAGTTCCTGTGCTGCCAGCAGAGCTGCAAAGCGGCCCCAGGATGTACCCTCTGGGAAGCATGTAATGTGACCCTTTTGTTGGGCTGGACCCGGGGTGGACGCTGCCCCGTTAGGCAAACCTGCCAAATTCCATAATAGCTCACCAAGTTCGGGAAAACAAGATGTGCCAGATTGGTTGACATCATGAAAATCCAGCCTCAAAAAATGCTAGCGGGCAGATGAAGCCCAGTTCTAGAGTCGATTGAGTCATGTTCACTAAAATAATAACAATATTAACATCTGGCATTCTTTCATGAGAAAGGTTTTTTTTTTTTTAATTGGAATCATGAATCAATCAAGCTGTTTATTTCCTCCCATAATTCTTCCTGGTTTAACATAAACACCAAATGGGTAGAATGTGGTGAACATATCACCATGGTTCATAACCCTAAAATAATAAATCAGAAAAACCACCATTCTGTAAAAAAATATGTCAAAGGATAAAATGTAACTAATACTTTTAATCACCATAGATACCAAAGTGACGGACAACCTAATTTTAAAGGGCATATTTAAAGGATTTGCCATTTCTGTACGTGTTTATTGGTTTCTTAATAACATCACAGAAGGTAGTGAAGGGTTTGCCTTAAGTGCAATCAGATTCTGTCCAGAGTTATATTCCTAAGAAAATCTGCCTGAGACTTTATCTGGGGACAGAAATGAAAGCCCACCCAGTGGCTTTGAAGGGTTAACAGAGGGAAAGAATTCGGTTGTTTTCTGCTTGTGCCCTAATGGGGTCCCCTTCCATCTCCAGGATACTTACATGTGGCAGTCCCACGTATTTTAGACGTGTATCACTGTTTAGCAATATTAAGTTGCAAATAAATTAAAAAGGAGAACTTATTCTGGGAGCGGTTTTACCAGCCTGGGCAAAATATGCGAGGATTCCACCTTTAACGAATTGAATGAGATCAGCGGTGTGATCCCACTTCATGAACTGTAAGACACACAGGGACATGAGCTATTATTCAACTTCACTCCATCACGGTATTCACCCCTGACAGTCACATTGAGGGCGTTACTAGTAATTTGGCACCAAAATCAATGAATAAACGTTCATTGTGTTTTCCATCTTAATTAGACTACACAATGAACATTTATTAATCTTAAGTATACCACGTTGCCCTTTATACTCACCAATTATAGTGATTTAATGAACTGTATAGAAATTGTTGTCTATGGATCCTCCCTCCACTGTAAGGGACTAAGGAATAATGTTTCCTTACAGCATTAATTATCTCCCACACTTATTCTGTTCAAGATCTGGCATCATTACCCAGCAGGCCAGATTCTAGCTCTGACCTTACCACCCTAACTCCCTGGGAAGAAGCGGGGGGGAAAGGGCAGAGAGAGCACTGCCTCGGGATTATCTTCCTAGGCTCTGCCTGGATGGCATCTGCCATGCGTTCTGGGTGCAACAGGCTCTTTGCCAGCCTCTGAAGAAAACTACAGAATTCGCGGGTGCTGTGGCCCATGAGCAGCTATGATATTGTCTATTTGCCCAAGTAGAACTTCCTGCCTTGGCCTTCTCTGCTGAGTTACAGGGCAGCCCCTGGGTACAGTTACTTGGAAGGAAACAGTTGAGAGTCTTTGCTTCCTTCTGTCTCCAAAATGCCCTAGACCACTCCTTTTCTGGAGCACATGACCTATAAGTAAGTTTACCATGCGCCCCAGTTTGTTTGCATCAGTCTCCTTCTGCAGCTGGGGACCTGGCATAATTATTAAAAGCTACCGATCCCTGTAAGGAATGTTCCAGCTTGGTTAGTACACCACACGGCCACTGTACTTACAAGGCACCTGACGGCTTCACCCTCATGGCTGGGCATCTACCCACAGGTGCAAGTGGAAAGAGAAGCCAACAACTACCATAAGAAATGAAAAAAAAAAAGCATAGGATAGGTTTGTTCACTCATAAATCAGCTACTTACAAGCATCTTGTATGCGTTACTCCAAGAGGAATCAGACATGGATTCTGACCCCAAGCCTCATAGGTATTACCCAACGAGATTAGACATCTGTACTTCAAATACAGGGTGGAAATGAGATATAAATTAACAGTTTAAACGATTGAGAGGAATTTGAATTTTTTATCTGTTTGGGGAGAATACTGGGCACCAGAGGCGGAGGAGTGGTGTTCGAGTTGGGTGTTACACGGGAAAGTAACAACATCACTCCGAAGGGTGCGTCTGAATTCATTTCACCTGAAGCACTGATCACATAAGCTAGTTCATTCTTTCCATTCATGACACTGGGTGCTTGCTTTGTTTAAAGTTCCTTCTGATACGACTTGGCTTCGCTTTTCAGATGCTGATCTGCACGTCACAACCCACGAAGAGAAACACAGAGCTCCCACCTTCCCAGACAGAGTGGTAAGTCAATATTAAAAAAAAAAAAATGTTTGCATAGTCAGGATATATTACATAAACCATGAGTTGCCGGATTCAAGAGTGGAAAGTATGGGCCTCATTCAGACTGCTCAGCAAAGAGAGGGAAACCGTGAGTTATCACCGAGAGCAATGGCACTATCGAATGATACTGTTGTAGTTAATGCCTTTTCTAACCTATAAGCACATAAGAGTCACCAAACAATGGGTGCAAGCAGGAGAAGCCCTTAAGATGGCATCACATGTAACAGGCAGCTGTTACTTACCGCCATGCCTCCCCCAGCACCAGCATGGCCAAGTCGGCCTCGTGTGAATATTCTAGAGAAGGAATGGGCACAAGCAGAAACTAACCTAAGTCTTTCCCTCCATTAGCCCTTCAAAGCCACTTGGTGTGCTTTTTTTCTCTGTCTCTGAACAGAATCTCCAGGAGATGCCACAGTTTTCTGGTCACTCTCCTTTGAAATAAAATTTCCCAATGACTCGTCGTCATGGGAAGAACCTCTAAATTGTCCCATCCGATGTTATAATCCTACCACTCCAAACATCACTCTGAGTGACAACTCCTCCCCTTCACATGGCTCAGATGGAAGCCTGCTTCGGGTGAGGGTCATTAAGAAGCTGAAATTTCTGACTCTTTCACAGTTGGGCCCCAGGAAGAGGGGGTCTAATGAAAAACAGTTATACGTGGCTGATCCCATCATGACTCGGTAGGGGTGGCTTCTGGGTGAGACAGTTTTCCAGTGCTGATTCTTTAGCCTCTGGGCAACTTGTGTGGGTTTGCCACGAGAGCGCAGATCCAAATGTAGTTTTATGACAGAGGGAATGTCTTCACCTTTAGCTCTTGGGTTTCTGGTCCTCACATTTTGCTGAGCCAATTCCCCCATCTCAGGAAGAGTTCCTTTCAAGATGGCTCCCAGCCAACCCTCGCCCCAGGGTGGACTTGGCCTCCAGGAAAACAAACAAAACCTGGGCTTCTCTGGTTAGGACCACAGTCTGTGGCTCACTCTCACACGACAGGCTGCTGCTCTGCTTTTGCTCTGCCTTCCTGGGTTTGTAGCCTTCGCTCCTGCTTTTCGGCTTCCCAGGCAGGTGTCAGCCTCCTGGCATGCCAGAGGACACATAAAGTGGCCTCCCAATGATCCTCTGGAAGTCGTCCTCAAAGTAAAGGAGGGTCTCTACCCATCCATCAGCTCTCTGGTGTCTTGGGTACTTATTTTCAGCGGTACACATTCACACACACTTCTCCCTTTCCGAGTCAAAACCATATAATTTTTGTGAACCAACATGCGGGACAAAAAGAAATCCACTACTGGAGTAGGTTAAATCGTGTCAATTGCTTCTAAAGGAAGCACAGCCATGCTGAAGCCTTGATGGTGGACCCCCAGCATCCAGAACTGTGAGAGAACAAATTTCCGTTGTTTTAATCCACTAGATGCGTAGCGATCTGTTATGGCAGCCTAAGGAAACTAATACAGTTATGAAGGCTTGAGGGTTTTATTGTTATCGGCAACATTGCTATTTTGGTTTGGGTCCACGCTCTAGTCCTGAAGCTTGGAATTTATGGCCTTGTAAAACACCTAACAGCAATGTCCAGAATAAGCAAACCTACAGGGACAAGAGGTTGAGAGGAGTGGGATGGAAATGGGGAGAGGCCGCTAATGTGCACAGGGGCCCCAAAGGAGTGCCAGCAAGGTGCTTGGACCGGATTGTGGTGGTGGTTGCCCGACTTGACAAATTTACTGAAAGTCACTGAATTTTACCCTTATAAAAGGTAAATTTTATGGTATGCAAATTCTAATCCAATACAATTTATTTGAAACAAATCTAAGAGCTGGGGATAATTTAGGAGCCAGAAACCACTGCATCTAATCTCTGTCCAGGAATTGTTTGGGAAATATGCTGAAGATTATCAGGCCGGCACATCAGTGGTCAAGGGTTTCTAAGTCTGTTTTGATTGTAAGTTGCCCTAAGAGATCAGGGATCAGAGCGAGTATCGTGAAAAGCATGTTTTCCTTTGTTTCGTTTTTATCAGAACATTCAGGAGAGAACTTTGCGGAGCTGAGGAAATTAAAAATCCACCTTCTAGCTGGTCTGTTCAGATTTCCGTTTAGGGAACTTTCCACTGCATTTATCTCTGGGCAGAACCATGGCATAGCTCATAAACAGCGGTGTCCTGCATAACTAAAATTTCCAGGATGTCGATCCCTGAAAAAAAAAAAAAAAGTAAAAATACAAGTATGAAAAATTAAATTGAGAGCTTATACATTGTTCTGTGAAGTTTTAACTGAAATATAACATGCACTTAGAAAAGTATACAAGTCCTACGTATTTAGCTTGATGCCTTTTCACAAACGGAACCCATCTGCGTAACTCTCACTCAAATTAAGGAACAGCACATCACAGAACCCCAGGGGTGCCATCGTGTTCCTTTTTGGTCACTCCATCCCCCTGAGAGTAATCACTAGCTTGACTTATAACATCATAGATTACTTGCTTGGTTTTGACCTTTATATAAATGGAATCTGAAAGCACAGAGCCATTTATTATCTGTCTTATGACTTTAGGGTATGGTTGTAGTCGATTCTCGTTGCAGTATACAATTCTACTGTGTGAGGACACCACCGTGGTAGTTTCATTGCTGCTGTAACAAATTACCCCAAATTTTGTGACTTAAAGCAACATGAATGTATTCTCTTGAAGTGCCGAAGGTCAGAAGTCTAAAATAAAATGGGCCCACACGGCTGTATTCCTTCTAGAGGCTTTAGGAGGAAAAAATTTATCTCCTTGCCTTTTCCAGCTTCTTTTTCAGCTTCTAGAGACGACCTACATTCTCGGTTTCTGGCCCTCTCCTCCATCTTCAGGGCCAGAAGGGTAGCATCTTCTGCTTAGTATAAAACATGTTTATTCTTTTACCCTTTTAATGGGCATTTCGGTTCTTTCCGGGTTTTATCTAATTGGGATAATTCTGCTGTGAACATTCTTTTACATGTCTTTTGATTTCAATGTTGGGTGTGCATATAGACTTTCTGGATCATAGGGTATGTGCACGCCCAGCTTTAGATCTTGCAGACAGCTCTTCAGTGTGGTTATGCACCCAACCAGTAAAGCGTGAGCGTTCCAGTTGCTCTGTCCGTATCTTTGCCAATTCTTAGTATCGGCCTTTTCTTTCTTTTCTCTTTTTCTTTTTTCTTTTCTTTTCCTTTTCTTTCCTTTTCTTTTTCTTTCCTTCCTTCCTTCTTTCCTTCCTTCCTTTCATAGTTTCTTTTCTTTCTTGCCCTCCTTCTTTCCTTTTTAAGAGCTGATATACTTGGCCTGTTAGTTCCCAGTGCACAAATCTGTGCCTCACGCTGATATATTAAAATCTCTTCTCCTCCAAAGCTGAAGATTCCTCGAGCGGTTCCTATTTTCAAAATGAATGAACCATCTTCAAGTACCACTGTCGCCCAGTATGACAGTGACTCCAAGAAAAACCATGGCTCCCAGCTAAACGTCAATTTGCAGCATATTCCAAGAGAAGACTGCCCTGACTGGTGGCAAGTAAGAAAACTGAAAAGGTAAACTTAAGCTTTTCGTGCAGCTGCCCGCATGTAGGATAGAGGTTACCTCGCTGCCTTGGACCCCAGCCTCAAGGCTGTCCATGTAGGCCTTGGCTGTGCTAGGGCTGTCCTCTCAGGAAACGCTCAGTGCTTGAGCCGGGAGCCTGGGCCAGCGGCAGCCCCACTGGGACAGAACAGCATAGACTTTCCATTTAGATGATCTCAACTGTGAGCTAAGCAACACTTGTGCGTTTTGTTCCCACCTCTTTCTCTCCCCCTTTCCCCGATAACCTTATGTGCCAGAACTCGGAATCTTTAAAATATATCCTTTATGTGAGACCGTGTAGGGTGGGCTAACTTTTGTAATGTGCTTACAAATGACAAGTAACACTCCCGGCGAGCCTTCGGCTGCCCTCTCAGGATGTACACCACCACCTCTCCTGACAGGACTGGCCTTCTCATGTTTTTGGTTTTTTTGTTTTTTTTTTTTTTTTAATTTTTCACATTTTGAGAGAGAGAGCATACATGCATGGGAATGGGGGAGGTGCAGAGAGAGAGAGAGAATCCTAAGCAGGCTCCATGCTGTCAGCGCAGAGCCCCATGAGGGGCTCGATCTCATGACCCTGAGATCATGACCTGAGCCGAAATCAAGAGTCGGATGCTTAGCTGACTGAGCCACCCAGGTGCCCCGGGTCTTCTCACGTTTTTAAGCCAAAAGATGCCACCTAAAGGCAGAATTAAAACTGCCTCGAAAGGCAGCACCTAAACTGCATCCCGCCAGGGACCAAAGCAGCCCCATCCGTGCTGCTCAGTAAAGACCGAATTGAATCCCAAGACGACAACAGAGAACGGGTCAAGGAGCACAACATCTCTCTGACTCCCCGGGCCTCTCCTTTCTTTGTTTTCTCCCTCGGGCTCTGATTCTTTTATTCTTTCCATCCTCATCATTTTTATCTAAAGCAAATGCCTCACTGTACCCACGATACGGTCCTGGGCCACAGAGAACTTGGAAGAATGTGAGGGAATTCCTGTAGTTGCTTTCGGTTTAGCAAGTTGTGGTACCTCTCGTTTCAAAGTGGAGCTAGAATCCCGGTGTGTTAATCTACACCGGCTGCCTGAGGGGACGTGTTACATTTATTTGCCCGCAACCCAGTGTTCCTGTGGAAGGAGACCATCCATAGACGCAGATCCTAGCAGAGTGGGTGTCACGTCAACTTTGTGCCAGGTCCCCTCGCTGCCGGAAGCCCCGGGGATTTGCCGAGGAAGGCACGCGGCGAAAGTGATCAGTATTCAAATGAGCAGTCAGCACCACTGAGTCACAGGAGCTTGGCAGGGCCCCCAACTCCTGGATAGCCAGATCCCACCTTTATTGAAAATATCAACATGTCATTCGGCATGGATTTTTTTGCATGAATTTTTATTTAAAAAATATTTCATGAAAACACAATTTATCTTGACTGCTGAGTTTTTCTGACACCCCCCAAGATGTAGTCCTGACCTTGGATTTTTCCCTAGAACTTGAGAAAGCTAGTTATCTGAACAAAGAATTGATTAATCACTTCTTTGTGTGAGTAGCATTACATCGGTGAGTGAATGATGATAATTGCTAAAAGGTCTTCATGGAGATTGAATTTTTAAATGCAGCCATGATTCTCAGCTCATGTAAGTAGATAATACTTTTTATCAATTATCCTCACTTGAAGTGCTTTTTAATTTTTTCTGAGTAGTAACATAATGCATGCTTTCATGAATTGCAGAATATCCAGCATACGTTGCTCTAGAATGTTCCGTAGGAACATGTTACTGTGTATAGAGAATTACTTCAGATCTTGGACATTTTTTCCTATTTAAATACATGAGGATATACTTAAGTCTTAATTTGAAAAAAATATTGAATGGTGATAAAACATAACCTACATTTTACCATCTTGGTCATTTTTAAGTGTGCAGTTCAGAGGTGCTAGGTACATTCTCACTGTTGTGCAACCTACCCGATTACTTTGAATGTCTATGTAGTGTTCTATTATACAGATAAACCTAAGAGATACACTATCAATGGACATTCTCCGCGTGTTCTTAAAAACAACATCAAAGCTAAATAAATTGCTTAGCGCTTTAAAATAAGCTTTGTGGGGCACCTGCTTGGCTGAGTCAGTAGAGCACACGACTCTTGATCTCAGGGTTGTGAATTAAGTCCCACATTGGGCACGGAGCCTACTTGAAAAAAATCATAAAGTAAAATAAGAGTTGTCGTATGAAGAGATGGAAGTAAAAAAGCCACGCTAGTGAGCAAAGCTCTTTGGAAGGCAGAGAGGGAGGCATTCCAGTGTTGTGGTTTTGAAAAAGAGCCTGAGATCTGAAGGCAAGCAGGAAATAGGTCCCACATTCCAAACAAACCAGCCTCTAGACTTGGAGAGGTAGGCACTTCCTCATGCTCCGCTTAACGCCCAAGACGAAGAGGGAAAATGATGCACGGCAGAGGGTGATGAAGACCCTGCGGGAGCACGTGTGTCCACGTGGAGTTAGAAGTTCAGTATTTTCAAGGCTTTTAATTGCAATCGCAACAGCCAAGAGGAAAATTACATTTTAAAATATATAAGGGACCGAATGCTTGCATATCTGTAAGAAAACCAGGGCAAACCCACTCAAGATGATGTATTAATCCAACTTTTCTACTAACAGTTGTCTTTTGTTTAGGAACACTGTCAAACTACTCCTGGTTACTGGGGTCCCCGCAAGGACAAAAATGTGAAAATGACTCATTAGCTTAAATTCCCAAACCAAGTAAAATGGACAGGCCAAAATGTTAAATGAAGCTAGAAGATATCTAACACAACTATTTGTGTCATTTAACATTTATAAATAAACATAAATTTACGAAACGTATCTTTTGTCGTAGCAGTGAAGATTTCGCATGTGGCAACCAGAGGGAAAGGACTGTCGTAAATCACAGCACCTCAAAGATGTCATGGTAAATCAAATTCAGATATCCCTTTACACCTAGGATTTGCTTCCATTTGCAGGAAAACTAAGCACATTTGCAATCCTTTTGCAGCTAGACTTCATGTTTAAGGTAAATGCAAACCAAAAAAATTCACATACTTTGCCCCTCTGAAACCTTAAGTTGGTCTGGGCCGATGGCTCATGGGTTACACTTCTCCTCGCACTGACATGTCCTGTCCGTTGGTCGTGACATCCACTGGTGTTAGCATGGACAGTGGAATACGTGGCTCGGGCATCTCTAGGAGGAAAAACCACCTAGAGTTGAGTAACTCTTCTCTAAGAATTGCTCTCCACACAACCCAGATGCTTTTTTTAATGTTATACTACAGCTGTCACTGAAGGCATTCATCTATTTCATGAGCCTGCTCTTCAAAAGAGTCAAACGAACCCACATTCCTGGGGGCCTCCCGTATCAAAGAGCCATTTTCTCATTAAACTGGGCATGAGCTCAACTTTTGAGTGGTTCTCTCTTCGCTTTGCAGATACCTCCCCAGGTACAAAGAGGGAACCCTAAGGGTCTAAATTTTATTTACGGGGTGAAAGCAGGGAGGGATCTGATATTGCACTGCTAGGTGATTGCATTATTTCTTGGTGGGTTTTTTGCATTCATGTTGTTTCCTCTCTTCCTAAGGGGATTCCCCGAGTCAAGTTCATCTGAAGAAGAGGAAAACCTGGATGACTATGAGTGAGTTTTGAAAGTCTTCTGTATTCCTCTAAAACTAACATAGATGTTTCTATTCTATTCTTCCCCAAAGGCGTTAAAGCAGATGGCTGGGACTTGCTCAGGAGGCTGTATTTACAAGGGTAAACTCATGTGAGGTTCTGGGCCATTTATCTGGATGACAGGTGATAATGAGCTAGACTGTTACTAAGGGAAATATTTTTCCTCAATCTGGATCATCTAACCTAGCTATACATATTCATTGGATTTATCGTATACCTGGAGTTCCCTTCATTTCACTTTGTCTTCGTAGATACAAGATATGACATTTAGACAGAGAAACAGTGCACTATTGAACATTGTACCTGGGGCGCCTGGGTGGCTCAGTTGTATAAGCATCTGACTTCAGCTCAGGTCATGATCTCCGGTTCGTGGGTTTGAGCCCTGTGTCAGGCTCTGTGCTGACAGCTCAGAGCCTGGAGCCTGTTTCAGATTCTGTGTCTCCCCTCTTTCTGCCCCTCCCCTGTCATGCTCTCTCTCTCTGAAAAATAAACATTAAAAAAAATATTGCACCTGGACATCAGGCACAAACCAGACTCTTCTGGGCAAATACAAATGTGTGATCACCCCAACTATACTGAGACAGGTTGGCCCGAGGGGCCGTTAGGATCCTTTCCAACATCTAAGACTGAATCCTTCTACAAATAGGGACAAATAAGTCCCCTGAACTTTATTTAAAATTGGCGTTAAGGAGAGGCAGGAGTGATAGGACAGACTGCGTCTCTTACACACCTACTACCCAATGGCGGCTAAGTTGCTCGAACACCAGGATTATACTGTTTTTAGTTCTGTCTTTGTATGAGTGCTGTCACTGATGTATTGCCTCTAGGTACAGTGAGAGGTTTTATGAAGTACATGTCACTGTTTCGACTCTTTGTCTTACCTCCAACCCAGCCTGGCCCTAGCCATCCGTGCCACATTAGGGAAGACAGGCTGTATGCCTTAAACCTCCACAGCGTGGCCTTTTTACCACCTTCTGGCTCCCCTTTATCTCCACCTTCTTCCCCAACATCCACCCTCAGGAAAGCCTCTGATGGAACAATTCAAACTAAGTGAGAAACACCAGCACAAAAATTATCCAAAGATGGGAATGCAAGCTGGTGCAGCCACTCTGGAAAATAGTAGGGAGGTTCCTCAAAAAATTAAAAATAGAACTACCCTACGACCCAGCAATGGCACTACTAGGCATGTATCCATGGGATACAGGGGTGCTGTTTCGAAGGGACACATGCACCCCCATGTTTCTAGCAGCACTATCAGCAATAACCAAAGTATGGAAAGCCCAAATGTCCATCGATGGATGAATGGATAAAGAAGATGTGGTATATATACACAATGGAATATTACTCGGTGATCAAAAAGAATGAAACCTTGCCATTTGCAACTATGTGGATGGAACTGGAGGGTATTATGCTAAGTGAAATTAGTCAGAAAGACAAAAATCATATGACTTCACTCATATGAGGACTTTAAGAGGCAAAACAGATGAACATAAGGGAAGGGAAACAAAAATAATATAAAAACAGGAAGGGGGACAAAACAAAAGAGACTCATGGAGAACAAACTGAGGGTTACTAGAGGGGGTGTGGGAGGGGGGATGGGCTAAACGGGTAAGGGGCATTAAGGAATCTACTCCTGAAATCATTGTTGCACTATATGCTAACTAATTTGGATGTAAATTAAAAAAATTAAATAAAAAAAAAGAGACCCGGGGGGGCCCCTGGCTTTCTTAGTCAGTTGAAAAACAAACAAACAACAACAAAAAAAAATATCCGAAGATAATAGCACTTTGACAGATGACAACCAAAGGGAGTGACCTTCTAACTGTGGGTTTTAGTCGTTAGCATTTTGATGAATTGGAAGTCTTCCTTTGCTTTGGAAAGTCCTGATCTGACCATAAAGACAGTCTCTATCTGCATCATTTCTAAATTCAAATGGTGCGTGAGAGGTGTGCATTGGGGAATCCATCAGGAAAGACCTGCCCTCTTCAAAGTCAAAGACACGCTGCAGGGAAATCAGATCCAGAGGGCTGTGTGATCTGGGGCTCAGCCCCTTGCGCTGTGCTTGGTGCCCCCAGCTTCTCCCTCTATCAGTGGCCCTGAAGCATTTGTTTTGTGGCCAGAACTTCATGAGCAATTCTATTCTGTTCTACTGAAGGCTGAGTCACCGAGGTTTAGATGGAATGTCACACCTCAGGGCAAGGCCTAAGCCTCTGCTGCTCTGACACTGACATACTGAAATCTTTTAAAAAAAATTTTTTTTTTCAACGTTTATTTATTTTTTTTGGGACAGAGAGAGACAGAGCATGAACGGGGGAGGGGCAGAGAGAGAGGGAGACACAGAATCGGAAACAGGCTCCAGGCTCTGAGCCATCAGCCCAGAGCCCGACGCGGGGCTCGAACTCACGGACCGCGAGATCGTGACCTGGCTGAAGTCGGACGCTTAACCGACTGCGCCACCCAGGCGCCCCTGAAATCTTTTTTAAAAACAGAGTCAGACCCCAGCAAAATGACGACACAGGCAGAGTGTACATGCGTGTATGGGGGGGAGGGGCTTATTCACAATCTTACCTTGCTTCTCCAGGCTTCCCTCCTTATTCCTGACCATCTCTGTCTTCTATCTCCCATGGGGATGTATCCTCAATCATGTTCCCTGAGGAGTCTCTTGGTTAGCTATGATTAGCTTAAAATATTAAGTAATAAAATGATCGGTTAATATCTCAAGTTTTAATTATATAGTATCTATAAAGGTAGAATTAGAAGAGCCTTGTTTTTTAGAAGAGACTTTTAAACTTCTCAAATTCAAGCCTCGTCCTAATCTTACAAATGGGTAATTCCAAGGTCAAAAAAGGCTAAGTGGCTTGTCCAAAGCCGTACAACTACTTATTAGGAAGTTATGTCTAGAACCCAGAACTCCAAGCTGGCTGATGGCTCTTGCCACTTCATTAGCCGGCCCACCAGCTGACACTTCCATCCCCCGCCCCCCACAGCACACCCTCACCCTCAGGCATTTCTTCCCTCCTCGGGTGTTATCTTCTAGCCAGAGGGTCCTTGTGAGCCCCAAACCCATGCCCCCTCCCACCTCACACCCTGGTCGCTTCCCTAGTATGACATTTTTGCCAAGGCCAAAAGACTACAGACCTCATTGATCCCACGTGAGAAACAACTCTGTGGACTGTTGAGCTCTCCACACAAAGTAAGACGTGATGCTCTTGGCTAACTCAGTGAAACAGGCAGTATTTAAAGATTACACCCGGCTATCCCACATCATCTTTTTCTCGGGTGGCTATAACTCTTACTGTCTTAATATAACCACAGGGGCTTATGTATTGCTATCCTGCAAATAAAAAAGATTTGTGAGAAAAGCATTTGCTTTGAAAATGGATGCTATAAAGGGTGCCTCTATCAGATTATTACAAGAAAAATATAGGGTTGAGGGGCTGCCTGCGTGGCTCAGTTGGTTAAGCATCTGACTCTTCGTTTCGGCCCAGATCATGACCTCACGGTTCCCGGGATCGAGCCCCATGTTGGGCTCTGCACTGACAGCGCAGAGCCTGCTTGGGATTCTCTGTCTCCTCTCTCTCTGCCCCCCCTCCGCTCACTTGCGTGCTCTCTCTCTCTCTCTCGCTCTCTCTCTCTCAAAATAAATAAATATTTTTAAAAATGTAAAAGAAAAACATACAGTTCAAAGACAGGAACTTTCATCTTTGGCAACCCCAGCTTTCCCAGTGGGATATTCTTCATTGGTCTAACCTCTGGCTCTCGCTCAAAACAGCGAAACACAGAACTTAGGGACCAGCTAGGAGGCCCACGGTTCGTCAGCGCCAGCCCGGGTGAAAATACAGACATGCGGGCCCCACCCCACAAGCATCGTTAAGTGGTGGAGACTCCGGAATCTGTATTTTTGAAAAGCTCCTCAGGTGATTCTCTGGAGCAGTCACGTTGGGAAGTCCCCGAGGGAGGCCGACACCTCCTTTGACCCGCCAGAAGGTGGGGTCATCAGCGATGCAGTCAAAAACCACTGACTCTCAAACACGCAATTCTTTCTCGTTGCAGCTGGTTTGCAGGTAACATCTCCAGGTCACAGTCTGAGCAGTTACTGAGACAAAAGGTAAACAGTCGAGTTTTTACAGCAGCCTCTAAGACTCTCCCGCTGGGCCCGGGGGGGTGGGGGGGACGCGCTTCTCATAGAAAGCGGGGGGCTAACCATACAGTCACGTCATCACGGCGTCCGCCCCCTGGGGTACCGGGCCCTTGCCATTTAGCCGCTTCCTCTGCTTCCGGTATCGGTGGTTTGAAACCAGATTGGCCATTTCTCAGCCTTCTGTGAGGCCCGCAGTCCTGAGGCAGGTCTGGCTTGGGGCCGCTCAGCTACCCGCATGTAGCCGGTGGATGGACGGGGAGGGGGCGGTCAACGGGGTGCCACAGTCCTGCTCCGTGTGGCTAATGTGGGCTTCCTCACAGCATGGTGACCTCAAGGAGGTGGCAGGAGAGGAGGGCCCCGTAGTTCACCACAAGCACTTGCTGAGTTTGTGCTTTGGGCACGCCTGCGAATGCCCTGCTAGCCAGAGCAGGACACGTGGCCCGGCCCCAGCCTCCCTGCGGGAGGGGCTACACAGGGCCACAGTCGGGGGCATGATTTATTGGGGGGCCATCTCTGGAACCGTCTGGCCCAACGCCGACCCTGCTCATTAGCACCTAAACCAGAGTACAACAGATGTAATAGGGAATAAATCTCCCTGGTTTTGTTACTCAAGGCATGAAATCACCAGGAGCAAACTCTTGCCCTGCAAAAATGATGCCTTGATACAGTTCAACCTAATAAAGCACACCAGTGATGTCTCTGAGGTGGGCTAGCGAGAACGTGGTGGCCTCACCGCCTAACTCGGGATCCCGTCACATTCACAGGCTATTATCTGCTCTTTCTGAATCCGGATCTGCTTAGAATTAGCACAAGTCATTAAGAAAGACCAGTGGAGCATGGGGCTTTAACAAACGATTTGTTCTGCATCTCTGGTTTTCTAATACCTTCTAAGGGCATGATACGGTGATATGTGGTTTTAAATTTTATTTCTGAAAGATTGAAACGTCAGGCTGTGATGGAGAAAACTGGGGCACCTGGGTGGCTCAGGCAGTTAACCGTCCGACTTCGGCTCAGGTCATGATCTCACAGTCCACGAGTTCAAGCCCCGTGTCGGGCTCTGTGCTGCCAGCTCGGAGCCTGGAGCCTGCTTCAGATTCTGTCTCCTTCTCTCTCTGCCCCTCCCCTGCTCGCACTCTGTCTTTCTCTCCCTCTCTCTCTCTCTCTCTCTCTCTCTCTCTCAAAAATAAATAAACATTAAAAAGAGAGAGAGAGAGAGAATTACCAGTGGGGGTTAGAAACTAAGAGGAGAGGGAGAGTCAGAGCACACAGGGTAGGTCTCAGAGCCGAGTGAGAGGACGAAAGGTCAGCTGTGGGGCCCCTCTGCGCCAGCTGTTGGATGACCTGTACCATCAGTGGCCTTTAACATGGATCTGAAAGATAGATCTTCCTACCACCTACAGTTTTCAAGAATAACAAAAATGGTCTCTGTTCCTTCCACACTTTGCTTCCTTTGCAGGGAAAAGAAGGCGCATTTATGGTTAGAAATTCCCGCCAGGTGGGAATGTACACAGTGTCCTTATTTAGCAAGGCTATGAAGTAAGTATGACAGGGATTTCTTTCTTTTATCTTTTGTGTATGTCCTTTGAACACGCTGGCCATTTAGTCACGTTTTGGGATGAGACACCGCCTTTAAACCCTGGAGTTTGGGATCAAAGTATTTCTATTGAATGCGACCATTTGTCATTGCCTGTCCCACCCCCCCCACCCCCACTTTGAGAGGTTGTTCTCTAGAACAACGCCAGTCAACGCTTGGTAAAGGGATCTTGGGTTACTCCCCTCGACTTGGCCCTAAGCCTAAAGAGAGAAAAACAGCAATGGAGCCTGTGAACACTCTCGGCCCTAGCCACCTGCTGACCTGAGACACCGACCCCAGCGTCTGGTCTTCAGTAAGTCTTCCCAGTGGGGGGCAAAGCTGGCAGAAAGTTGAATCGGTGTATCTGTGTTCCTGGGACAGTTTCCTTCCGGGGTGCTGTCCTCTTTGCATGGTTACGAGTTCTGCTTTGAAGCCGCACCTCGGGGGCCAACTCCTGACTCTATCATGTCAAGGCTGTATGACACCGAGCAAGTTTCTTAACCTCCGTGCCTCAGCTTCCCTGTTTGAAAAGGGAAAAATAACACTGACTATTAAGTTCTCTGGAGGAAGGGAGTTAATTCACGTGTTGGAGCACAACAGTGCCTGGCACAGAGTAAGCACTTAATAAACGAGTGGCAGTTACCATCACAGTTGTTGTTCTCGTGAAGGAGCGTATAAGGCACCCACAGTCACCGCCACCCACATCGGGATCCCCTGCCAGAGATTCACAGGCCACTTTCCCATCGGCTGCTAGCTCTTTTGTTCCTTCTAATCATCCTGTGAAGCACCGGGGAAAGCTGGTTTTGTGCCATTTTACAGATGAGAGGTCTGAGGTTCCAAGAGCACTCATGAAGACGCACCACAAAATTAACACGTGACCCACTTGAAGTCAGGCCTTCGACAGCAGAGTTCGTGTTCTTTTGACTATACGCCTGTGTCTACATTGAGAACCCCAGCGTTCGGAGATAAGAATCTGGCCGAATCTAGATTAGGATCGCTTGAAAAACTATTCCTAATAAAAACATTTCTTTTGATGGTTGGATCGCATCACCCTTTCCCTTGGGGCTGTCTCCACATACCGTACCTACCCTTGGTACCTACGTGGGGTTTTGTGGGTAATAGCTAAGTGATTAAGAGGTAATTTTATTTTGATACATTTTTTTATGGAGTATGCATCTCCAAATTGAGAGGCCAGAATGTACCCTGAGCAGTCACACAGCATTTTCCAATGCAGGAGGCCATCCCGGGTCCATCTCATGGAGGAAGCTGCACACCTAGAGGCTGGCCAAAGCCAGCCCAGTAGGAACTGGGAAAAGATTTGGTTCACTGAGTATTAAGAGCTCTTGACCCGCCGGCCCTGCAGTTTCAGCCGAACCTCACATCAGGAGTCCTCCTAGTCAAGATCCTCGACCCCAGATTTATTTCTGAAGGTGGCCAGGTAGAAAATACAGCAGACAGATGAGGAATCAAATGGAAATAATCCAAATTAGTGAATATGGAAGCCTTCGTTTACGAAACATCATAAATGGGCTTGAATGAATTTCACGCTGAGACCAAGAGCAAAGTGGCCACTTGCAACAACGAACCACCGTTTTTCCTTTTTTACGGGTGCAATTTTGACTAGGCTGGCACTACAGCAACAACAATTTATCAGCAGTTTCTTATGACCAAGCATAGTGCAAATTGCCTTATATAAAATCTTCATAACAACCAATCTTTATAACAACCAGATGAGGTATCTAGCGAACAGGAGAACTGGACGAAAAGCCCAACTCTTGACTGCTAGGCCATACTCTAAAACCTAAGACAGACATATTCCCGATTAGCCTAAATCAGCGTGCCTCAACTCACACTGTGTTCCAAAGGTGGAGTAAAAGGAAAAACATGTTTTATGTGGCAAAGGTACAAGTTCATATGAGGAAGTAAAGGCACCCCCACCATTTCATCTTGCATGTTCCATTCCCAAAGAGCCTCCCGCCCAGGCCTGGATGAGAGCACCCTCAGCCTAATCACCCTTGTCTCCCGCGTTTTAATCTTCATTATTATCCTCAAAGAGAATTGGTGTTCAGAATAATGATCCTGAAACCCTGCAGGGCTCTCAATCATCAAAGGAAGCTTCCAGTCTTAGACTTCCTAAGGGAGGAACAGTGCCGAAAGTTGGAATTTTATAGTACACGGATTCTCTATGGCACAAAAGGTACACTGAGTTGAGAGAGGAGCTCTCTTGCATAATTACCGATTGTCATGGATGGCTCTAGAAAACCAAGAGATGTCAAGACTGAGACTTCCCCTCTGACTTCCCTCTCCAAAATTTGTGAATGCCATCTGAAGTAGTTATTTAACCATGATTTAATCAAGCTTCAATTGAGAATGAAAAACATTCTAACATTCTTTCTTCCTTACCAGTGATAAAAAAGGAACTGTCAAGCATTACCATGTGCACACAAATGCTGAGAACAAATTGTACCTGGCAGAAAACTACTGTTTTGATTCCATTCCAAAGCTTATTCACTATCATCAACACAATTCAGCAGGTAATTTATTTCAGTTGTTCTTTTACGGGTCCTTGTTGATAAATATCAATTTTCTTGGGTACTATGGATCCTCCTAACATTCTTAATCATATCGGGAACCATGAAAAGTAGGAGCAAAAATGCTCTCAAGCCATATACCTGCTGTGATTTTTAGCCTATGTTTCCTGGAATATCACATCATACACTCTAAAATGCCAGAAAAATGAAGTTGTGTGAGTTGAGTGACTGAGAAGTAGAGATCCTTGGGGCGCCTGGGTGGCTCAGTTGGTTAAGTATCTGATGCTTGATCTCTGCTCAGGTAAGAATCTCATGGTTCATGAGATTGGGCTCTGTGCTGACAGTGTAGAGGCTGCTTGGGATTCTGTGTCTCCCTTTTTCTTTGCCCCTCCTCTGCTTGCTCTCTCTCTCTCTCTCTCTCTCTCAGAAATGAATAACATTAAAAAAAAAGTAGTTAGAGATTCTCTTTACAAAAATATTTGCGGTCTTGTTCTGCTTATAGGAATAAGTTGATTACAAACTTCAAACATTATAAAAATATTTACATTGGAGCGAGAACCTCCATGGACAAGTTGTTGTCTATTCTGACAGAATTTTTTTCTATGCTGATACTAACACTTATCATTTATTATAAAATTCTTTTAATGTTTATTTTTGAGAGAGAGACAGAGTGCAAGCAGGGGAGAGGCAGAGAGACAGGGAGACACAGAATCTGAAGCAGGCTCCGGACTCTGAGTTGTCAGCACAGAGCCTGATGAGGGGCTCAAACTCACGAACCGTGAGACCATGACCTGAGCCGAAGTCGGATGTTTAACCAACTGAGCCACCCAGGTGCCCCTATTATTTATTACATATATAAATAAATTATATATGTATATGTAAACACATTATATTTTACAAAGGTGAGATCATTCCACACAAACTACTTTTCAGCTTGCTTTCTTTTTTAAAAAAATTTTTAATGTTTCAATTTTATTTTTGAGAGAGAGTGTGCACGAGCATGAGTGGAGGAGGGGCAGAGAGAGAGGGAGACACAGAATCCAAAGCAGGCTCCAGGCTCTGAGCTGTCAGCACAGAGCCTGACACGGAGCTTGAACCCACGAACCGTGAGATCATGACCTGAGCTGAAGGTGGACACCTAGCCAACTGAACCACCCAGGCAAAAAAAAATGTTTTTTTTTTTGTTTGTTTTTGTTTGTTTTTTGAGAGAGAGAGAGAGAGAGAGAGAGAGAGAGAGAGAGAGGGAATGAGCAGAGGAGGGGAGAAAGAGAGAGGGAGACACAGAATCCAAAGCAGGCTCCAGGCTCCGAGCTGTCAGCACAGAGCCCGACATGGGGCTGGAACTCACAAACTGTGAGATCATGACCTGAGCCGAAGTCAGATGCTTAACTGACTGAGCCACCCAGGCGCCCCAATCAGTTTGCTTTCTTTACTCTACATGTCTTAGTGGTCTTTCCATCCACATACATATAGCTCACTTTGTTCTATTTAACCACTCATAGGATTCTATTGTAGAATCACTCCATAATTTATTCACCTAAACCTATGTTGATACATACAGTATTTTCACGTTATAATTGGTGGTTTCAATGCACAGTCCTGTACACATAGCTCTGTGTATCTGTATTAGTGTTTCTGTAGCCAAATTCCCTAGAAGTGAGATGTCTAAGAAAATGGTTAAGAACATTCAAAATTCAGACATTTTCCAATGCTTTTCAGAGATGTACACTTCCACCAACCGTAATTTCCTTCATCCTCGCCAACACTGGGTACTATTACTTTTTAGATTTTGGCTAATCAACCAGCGAGTATATGTATAGAAATCCCTTCTAGTGGCAGTGTTAACTCACCCTGAGGGGTAATCGTTTCACAGTATATACACACATCAGATCATCATGTTGCATACCTTAAAGTTACGTATGCCGACAACATCTCAATAAGCTTAGCAAAAAAGAAACTAAAAACAAAGGAAGTCTCCTCTAACTGTCTTTTCTCAACTAGTGCCACTTATGGGCAGTGACTGGATGTACTTCCAACAGTGAGTAAAAATAAGCTGTGGGCTCAGCGTCAAATGTGTGCAAGTCTGAGTAGATTACATGCGTGTAGGTGACCTAGCCTTACTCCTGGCTTTGATTTTGGCTCTTGTATTTTTCCTTTGTCCCAGTTTCCTCGACTGTGTATTTAACCTCTAACACCTAGAAAGTACCCTTTGGAAAAGGTATTGTATGAACAGACATCTCCAAGTAGAACGATTTCACTCCAGAAGATGCACAAGAAACTCCACAGGGTATAGAAAGAAAACATTAAAATGTTTCTTTAGATATTTCTAAGAATCTCATTCTCTTAAGTTTTCTATCGTGAGTGTATTTTGTGAATCACATCATGTGTCAACACAGCAGCCATTGTATGTACATTGTATTTTGCAGGAGTGCGCTCATCTTTTTGCCGATTAAAGGTTTGGGACTTAAAACATTCGGAGACCACACACACATATAAAAAGTAAATAAATATGTAGAAAAAGGAAGGAGAGGAAAAGGACATCTGTGACAGCTCCCAGGACTTGGAAAATATCACACGTTTAAGCAAGAAACATTTTTTTGAATGAGTTCTTTCAAAACACTATACGTACTGTGATTATTTTAACCCAGCTTTATCATTGCTTGATGTAAGCAATTAAAATGACTTGACCATTTTATGCAACTTAGTAATAGGTTCCATTTTTAAAAATCAAGCAGTTTGCTTTTTATTTTGTGCCCTTCTGTACTGTTTGGAGTTTGTAAACCAAATACACGTGCCACGTGTACAGGTATTTAAATACAGGGCTATAAAAAGCAGAGTAAAAATGGGAAATTTTTTTAAATGGAAGATCCCATCAAGCAACCAACTCTATGGGATTTTTAAAAATTACCTAAAGTTGTTTTACTCTTTTAATTTTCGCTTTTACATTGAGCTACTTAGTCGAGTCAAGCAAATCAATCCAATGCAGGATGAATACGGTCAGAATGGATCCTCCCTCTCCATCATGACATCCTGAACTCTGTGCTTTTCCAGCTACTCTGGAGAGAGCACGAGCAGAGGTGTGAACTGGTGTGAACTGGTGTGATGTGATGTGATGTGATGATACGGTGCTGATTCCATTGCAGGCATGATCACACGACTCCGCCACCCTGTGTCGACCAAGGCCAACAAGGTTCCCATCTCCGTGTCCTTGGGAAGTGGTATGGACACACACTTGAGCTCTTAAACTCCATTTCCTACCATTTCTGGTTAAAAAAGTATATATGTATTTCCAAAAAAGAAAAGAAGGAAGGCCAGAAGGAGGTCTGTGTTCAGGTTGTGCCAGGGAGGGCTTCAGTTCTAATATGTTTGACCATTTTCCAGAAAAAAACCAAAAACAAAAACCCTACAACTTTTCTGTACTCTGAAACTAACTCTGTAATCTCCTCAGCCTTACCAAAAAGACTGTCAAAGTTGTCCTGTTATTAGACCCAATCACCAGCCTCTAGAACCCCATCGCCTGTCCTTTCTTCTTCCGGGATTCTGGGCCCGTTCAGGGGAGCCAGTGGTCAACCTTGTGTATTTAAGGATAAGGACATCCACCCACATCACAGTTTAGTTTGCCTTATAAGAGAATGTAATGATATTTTTTACCAAGCTAAGAGCATCGAGCACGTTTTGACACTGGGTGTTTCCAAGATGCCTCCAGTTGGCAAAGTGTTCTAAGCCTTTTTGTCAATAACTGTAGCTGCTTCATGAACAGTATTGTCCTGGTGGCATTATCGTGTGGTCTCATAGGTCATAAGACCACACCTCTAAGGGTTTTTTTTTTTTTAAGTGATCAACTTAAAAAGTCTTACTGTTTTATGTTGCCAACGTGAAACTCGTTGGAGAAGAAACCACTTGGGAAGCTGTCAGCCCCAAAGCCTTCTACTTTCATCCTAAAGAGTGTCTGTCTTGCCTTACTAGGAATATGGGAACTGAAAAGAGAAGAGATTGCCCTCCTGAAGGAACTAGGAAGTGGTCAGTTTGGAGTGGTCCACCTGGGCAAATGGAAGGGACAGTATGACGTTGCCATTAAGATGATCAAGGAGGGCTCCATGTCAGAAGATGAATTCTTCCAGGAGGCCCAGACCATGATGTAAGTTTCTTCTGAGGAATGGCAGTTTGGCCCTTACCATGGGAGGACATTCATGCTAACAGGTCTGTCCCTAACATTTGCAAGGCCTCGAGCAAGACTCCACACATCATCGGTATATTTAGAAGTTATAAATCAAGCTGACGCACCTTTAAATGAAATCGGTTCTACGCTCCTCTGACAAGTATACCTTCATAACAATCTGAGAGGCCATATTCAAGTTTAGAATTCTCAAGACTCTTTAGAGAAACTAGCCTCTGGCCCATACTACTGCTCCCAACTCTTCCCCTCTCCTTTCTCCTCCCACCCCCAGCTCTGTCCTGCACTGTACTCCGTACTTAACGTGTAGACATAGCATTCAGTACATCCGGGCTCCCTCTGTGTCTCCCACAAACAACTATCCATCAGCGAATGATCTTGGTTAGGGGTAAGGCACACCAATAGCATGGTTCACTCTTAGCATGACTGGCCCAGGAAGAGTCTACACAGGTCCTGGAAGAGGCCTCAGGACTATGTGGATGGGGGATTCCAGAGTCTCGGTACCCCAAGGGTGATCGAGAAAAAGGGAAGCATGGGTTCTGAGCTTCCTTGTCCTTTGGGGAGGTGCATGGTGGGATGAGGAACAGAATGGGGCCCTGTAAAGCACAAGCCCAAGGGTCGGAGCCTCTAGTGGCCAGGGCTAAAGCAATACTGAAAACTAATGCCCTACGGGCAATATCCTTTTCCTTTCTGGTACCTTCAGTACAGTTTGACAAAACTGCTTTCTCGCCCTACGTCTTTCCTCATCTGGTAAATGAAGATACCTTCCTAAAGGGCCTTGGCTCCCAAAACAGTCCACAATGCAGATGTGGGTGTTTTTTTTTTCTTTCGAAGCTCGCTTTCTCTCTGTCTGTCTCTCTCTCCCTCCCTTCCTCCCTTCTCTCTCTCTCTTATCAATGTAAATACAAAGAATTATTTTAATGATTCTACCTCTTCTTGTAAACATGGCGAACCAGACTTTGAAAAGGAACCAACCATCCGGGTTTGCCCGAGACTTTCCTGCTTTAGCCCTGAAAGCCCTGTGATCCAGGAAACCCCTTAGTCCCAGGCAAAGTGGGATAGCTGGTCATCCTGCCTTTAGGGAACGGATCAGCACAAACAATGTCACAGCAAGATTTTGGTCAAAGATAGTCAAAATCACAAATCCTGGCCTGCTGCAGAGTAATAACACTTTTAAATTTTTTTACTTCAACACTTGCATGGTATTTACAGGCATTTCCTTGAGCACTTTATAAATCTTAATGTATTCAATCCTCGTAAGAAGCCTAGGACGGATGTACCGTTGTTGTCTTTGTTTTCTAGGAAACTGACGCACAGAAATGTTAAATAATAGGCCCAAGGTCACCAAGCTGGTCAAAGTGGCAAAGCAGAGATGCAAACCCAGGCAGACATTCCAGAGTCCATTTCCTTAGTCATTCTTTCATGAAGACCAAAGGCACCAGGAGAGTCAGAACAACCACTTTGACCACAAATGCAGGATGGTTTGGAAGCAGAAATAGTATGTGCACACAAGCCTCTGCCCAGGGCTGGCTTCACGGGCATGCAGCCTGCACGGCCTGGGGTGGGGGTGGGGGCCCACTTAGAAGGGCTCTGCGCTTGGCTTCCGGCTGTGAGGTCACCATCTTGAAATTCTTAATCATTCTTAAGTAAGGGTCCCCGCATTTTCGTTTTGTACTGGTCCCTACAAATTATGTAGCCTATCCTGCTTTTGGCAGTTATACCCTCAAAACTGGGGAGGAGGCCCTCAGTGTCCTCCTTTTGTAGCAAAGAAAAATCTAGCGGAAACTCCCCTAGGCTCATGGTGTAAACCCTGTGTCATGGTATCCATTTAAACATATTTTTTTTTTTTGCAATTAGACGGCTGGTCATCACACAGAATCATAAAAAGCCATCGACAAATCACCTGGTCAGAAAGAAAGAAATCAAACTGTATCCTAATGGGAAAATGTTATATCCCAGATGTGATGGTCAAATTGAAGCCTGTCATGTGGGCAGTATCAGTTGACATGGTGTTCCCACCACGTGCCCCATGGTCAGTGACTGAATTTGCTCCAGGAACAGCTTTTATTGGGCGATGGACTTGTGTCCCACCACTAGCCTTCTGTTTGAAGGAAGCAATACCGGGTTCCATGCCATTGTCTAAAATAGCTGAAAGAGGCATATCCAAGCTCATGACCTTGAATAACCTCCAAAGGCATGTCCCTATAGTTACGCTAAGAAGGAAGAAAATAGGGGCGCCTGGGTGGCTCAGTCGGTTAGGCGTCTGACTTTGGCTCAGGTCATGACCTCACGGTTCGTGGGTTCGGGCCCCGCGTCGGGCTCTGTGCTGACAGCTCAGAGCCTGGAGCCTGCTTCGGATTCTGTGTCTCCCTGTCTCTCTGTCCCTCCCCCCGCTCACTCTCTGTCTCTCAAAAATAAATAAACATAAAAAAAGAAGGAAGAAAATAACTGCTTAATAAATGCTTATTTACTTAAAAATTCTAAAATCGACATTAGATTTACTTTACGCACGTGAACATTAAGGAATCAGCCTGCAAACTGATCGATCACATGGACAAGGGGATGAACACCGTAACAGCAGGTTATCCATCTGTCATGACCTGCCAGAAGGGCTATGTCATGTAGTTACTATTTTCTAAATTGATTATTGAAAGATAATGTAATGACAATATAAAATGGATTTTTTTGAAAAAGAAAGAAAAAATCATGCCTAATCGCACTTCCCTAACATGGCAACTATTTTCCTTTCTCCTACACCCTTCATGTTCTGCTATAATTTTTTTTTAGAATGAAAGGTTTGGACTTCAAAACTTAGAAAGTTAGATGCTTTGAACTGGAAGCGATGGCCGTTACAGTGTGGAGCTTTCTCCACATCAGCCATGGAAGTCTCCGGATGCCAGGAGACCAAATGGGATATCTGGCACAGCAGGCCATTGCTTCCCTGATTCTCTGTAAGAAAGGCGAGCACAGCTCCCACAACCGCTAAATTGCCGTTGGGGTTGTCAAGATCCAACAGGAGGCAGCTTTTTTCCTTGCCTTCAAAGGCTAATGCTCCCAGAACAAAATCCAAAACGTTTCCCTCTCTTTCTCTGTTCAAGTAGAAGGGGAGACATTAAAACAAGCAAAAACCTGAGAGGGATTCTTTTTCAGGACATCTGCAACATGGAGTGTGGAAATTCAGTACTGAACTTTTGAAAATCTCTTGTTTCCAGGAAACTCAGCCACCCCAAGCTGGTGAAATTCTACGGAGTGTGTTCAAAGCGATACCCTATATACATAGTGACTGAATATATAACTAATGGCTGCCTGCTTAATTACCTGAAGAGTCACGGAAAAGGACTTGAAACCTCTCAGCTCTTAGAAATGTGCTATGATGTGTGTGAAGGCATGGCCTTCTTGGAGAGCCACCAGTTCATACACAGGGACTTGGTAAGCAGAGCCACTGGACGCTCAGAGAAAGAAAGCAATCCACGGTCCCCGCCTCCAGCGATGGGGCCACTGGGAAGGGTGACAAGGAGGGCATCCTCACGTTCACTTGGCTCACCTGTGACTTGCTCAAGCACATGACGCTTTTGTCATAAAAGCCACGATTTCTAAATAAAATATTTGCAGTACAGAAAGACTAAAAGAAGCCATCAGGATTTATGTAGCTGTGCGGTGGTGTGGAGGAAGATGGATACAAAGGAAAGAGTTTGGTCAATTTCGTGTTTCTCGGAAGCAATTAAATCCAAGTTGACCTTTACTCCAGGGAGGGCTCAGGGCCAAAGCAGTCAATTAAGACCATAACTGAGAAATACAAAACCAGAAGGAAGTGAAATCTGTGTGTGTCTTTGGGTCAGGGTGGGTTGGGGGACGTTTTGCTTGGTAGGCACTGGCATTTATCTTTAGAGCTCCGCTTGCTCTGAACAGCAAACCTGCCACGCACACTAGGCCGGTACAGCATCTATGCCTTCAAAGCGCCTGTTGATGCATGGTACCCCTGTGCTGGAGAAGGAACCCCTAGAAATAATTTTTCCCTTCTCGCGGACGAGCTGCGGTTCTGTGTTTGACGTGTGATACCTTTCATGCCGTTTGACCAGGATGGCTGCTTGCGTGAAAATACTTAGGGGCGCACGTTTTCGTTTTGAAAAATTGCCAAGGACACAAAGACAGAGTCTCAACATTTGGGGTTTTGATAGGCAATCTTAGATTGGGTGAGAACTCTGCCAAAGAGAAGGCAAGTGTTGGATCCTGATGTCGGGAGATTCTTGGCCACTTTAACTGTTGGCTAATTTTGTGTTTTCTCCACAGGCGGCTCGGAACTGCTTGGTAGACAGTGATCTCTCCGTGAAAGTGTCTGACTTTGGGATGACGAGGTAAGCCAGTTCCAAAGGGGCAAGCAATGAAAGAGGGGTCTCCATTCACACCTAAATGCCATCAGAATTGAAGCCATTGCGGTGATATGGAACGTGCTCTGAATTGGGGGGTTAGAAACCTGGAACTCTTCCCCATACTGCCGCTGACCACCCATGAAACAGGTCTCACCTCATTTCTTCACTAGGAAGATATAGTTATTCTTCAGAAACTACCCAAAATCCCTTTTCATTCTTTCAAAACTCTGATCAATATTTTTTAACTTCTAAAAAAAGTCCATGAAACGTCCTAAATATTCTAATATAACACGGTATAGCCAGATTATTGGGATGTATATACATGTATACGTGTATATATTATGTATATATTTTTTAACTCAATCAAAGCTCCTTTAGGCCTTTCTGATTTTCTCTTAATATTCATTCAAATTGGCATAGCATAGGGGCGCCTGGGTGGCTAAGTCGGTTAAGCATCCACCTTCAGCTCAGGTCATGATCTCGAGGTTCATGAGTTCAAGGCCCACGTCGGGCTCTGTGCTGACAGCTCGGAGCCTAGAGCCTGCTTCAGATTCTGTGTCTCCCTGTCTCTCTGCCCCTCCTCTGCTCACACTCTATCTCCCTCTCAAAAATAAACAGACATTTAAACAATTTTTAAAAACCCAAACAGGCATAGCATTAACACCAGGAAAATTTTTGTTGGCGTGTCATTCAATTTTCTGTATTACCAAGTAAGGCACGAAAGTAGACTCTGAGATTCTCTTGGTTGGCATTCTATCACCACTTTATGATTTAGAGAAATTACTTTTTTTTCTTCAAGTTTCTATTTAAATTCTAGTTAATATATGTGGTAAAATTGGTTTCAGGTGTAGAATTTGGTGATTCATCACTTACATACAAAACCCGTGCTCATCACAAGTGCCCTCCTTAATCCCCATCACCCATTTAGCCCATGCCCCCACCCACCTCCCCTCCAAAAACCCTGTTTGTTTTCTGTAGTTAGGAGTCTCTTATGGTTTGCTTCCCTCTTTTTTTTTCCTTCCCATATGTTCATCTATTTGTTTTTTTAAATTCCACATACGAGTGAAATCATATGGTGCTTGTCTTTGTCTGACTGACTTATTTCGCTTAACATGATACCCTCTAGTTCCATCCCTGTCGTGGCAAGTGGCAAGATTTCATTCTTTTTCACGGCCGCGTAACATTCCATTGTGTATATATACCACATCCTCTGTATCCATTCATCAATTGATGGCCATTTGGGCTCTTTCCACAGTTTGGCTATTGTGGACAGTGTTGCTAGAAACATCAGGGTGCCTGAGCCCCTTCGAATCATCATTTTTGTATCCTTTGGGTAAATACCTAGCAGTGCAATCACTGACTGGGTCATAGGGTAGTTCTATTTTTTTTTTTTAACTTCTCGAGGAACATCCATACTGTTTTCCACCGCGGCTACACCAGTTTGCATTCCTACGAAAGGTGCAAGAGGGTTTCCCTTTCTCTGCATCTTTGCCAATACCCATTGTTTCCTGTGTTAATTTTACCCGTTCTGACTGGTGTGAGGTGATATCTCGTTGTAGTTTTGATTTGTATTTCCCTGACGATAAGTGATGTTGGGCATCTTTTCATGTGTCTGTTAGCCATCTGGATGTCTTCTCTGGAAAATGTCTATTCGTGTCTTCTGCCCATTTTTTAAAACTGGATTATTATTAGTTTTTGATGTCGAGTTTGATAAGTTCTTTATAGATTTTGGATTCTAACCCTTTATCTGATACGTCATTCGCAAATATCTTCTCCCATTCCATAGGTTGCCTTTCCGTTTTGTTGTTTCCTTCCCTGTGCAGAAGCTTTTTATGTTGAGGAAGTGCCATGAGTTCATTTTGGAATTAATTATCTTATGATAGCAGTTTAAAAGAGTCTTCCATTTTCTTTATTCTGAATCTTCAGACTATGTGAGCCTCAGAGCCAGTTTCATGGGTTTACATAGGACACGAATATGTACATGTTGGCCTTTCCATTCAGCGAGCGTTTATTGAGTGCCTGCTAAATGCCAAGGCCTTGTAGGAGATACTGACATAAATGGGATAGTACCTGCCCTCAAAATGGTCATCTTAGTCCTGAGAGCAAGTAGCTTTCAAAACTGAGACAAAATCCAGCTATAAAGTTGTGTCAATTCGACATAAACTCACATAATCCTGAGGAGGAATACAATTTCAAGGAGGTCTGCAGAGTTCACCAAGGCTAGCTTTATATTTAGCAAACATAGCCCTGAAACACCATAGGACCATCTGAGTTTTGTTTTAAAGTTGTTTTTTTTTTTTTAGTCATCTCTACCCATAATGTGAGGCTCACACTCACGAACCCAAGATCAAAAGTGCTCTACCAACTGAGCCAGCCAGGCGCCCCAGGAGGATCTGTTTTTAAGTCTTCTCTACAATTCAATATTAGGAAGTGCTCCTTTTCTGGGACCCTCAACATTGTCAAGGTGTCCCTTGGGCTGTGTACTCCTTACCAACACTCCAACCACCCACACGCTGAGTCTCCTACACCGATACCCCAGATGTGTAGCTCTCTTGAGCTCGCAGCCTCATCGGGCGGGGAGAAGCTCCCAGGACAGGGGGACTGATCCCCACCTTGTTCTCAAGGCGGGAGAATTGGCCATTATGGCAGCATCCGGGGAACATACCGTCAAGTTCTTTCTAGCTCAGAAGCCTGTGCCTTGCCTTGGTCCTGATGATCCGAAGGAAGGTCTAAGCCACAGGTGGAACCCAGTGCCAGCAGTTTCTGGATGTCTTGTGGTGTCTAGAGAAGCTGAGGGGGCCTGAGGAAGGAAGTATGGAAGGTGTTTTGCGTAACCCTATGAAAGTGTTATTTGTTACTACTATTAATATCTCTATTCTATTCTACTAATATACTCATATGTTAAATATATTACTAATGTGATATAAACATTAACATCATTCATATTTCCAAGAATGATTTTCAAAACCAGCTTTTCCTGACATTTTAAATTACAATACACATCTCTAACACACCTTTGATGTGTACAGTTTTCCCGTAAAGTATATCCAAAATTTCAGCTTCCATAATTTTTCTCTTCCTTTTTTGTTAAGTCATTATTCATTTGCTTTTTTCTAGGCAAACATAGAGGGCTCCCCTCTATTAGTTATATAAATAACGTATGCTTATTGTAAGAAATAGGGCAACAGTGGCGAAAGGGAGAAGTAGAATCTGTCCCCCACCCCTTCACCTCATTTTCAGCACTAGGAGTAACTACGGCCAACACGTTTGATAGATGCCCTTCTATAACTAATCCTACGTATACCCAGTCACGTGCATAAATATGTGCATTTATTGTTTGTTCCCACAACAGTGCTGAAATAGATGAAGGGGATTAAGAGTATGCTTATCTGGAGGAGCCCTGAGTAATACATGGAGTTGTTAAATCACTATATTGTACACCTCAAACTAATGTAACACTGCATGTTAACTACTACAGTGGAATTAAAAGTTTTTTAACGGAGTTACATTATATATACCTGCTTTTGCACGGCCCCATTTTCCATGGGCATTTTTCACTTTTTTTATTTTTTGGTAAATATAGAACTATCTTGTGTTTTTTGTTTTGTTTTTTTTAATATAATGTATTGTCAAATTGGCTTACATACAACACCCAGTGCTCATCCCGATATCTTGTTGTTTAAATGTCTGTATACTATCTTACTGAATTAATGTATCATACCATATTTTTAAAGTTTATTTATTTATTTTGTGTGTGTGTGTGTGTGAGAGAGAGAGAGAGAGAGAGAGAGAGAATGAGCGGGGGAGGGGTAGAGAGAGAGGGATAGAGAGAGAATCCCAAGTAGGCTTCATGCTTCAGTGCAGATACAGGGCTCAAACTCACGATCTGTGAGATCATGACCTGACCTGAAATCAAGAGTCAGATGCTTAACCGACTGAGCCCCCCAGGCGACCCTGGACCATATGATATTTAATTGCTCTTCGATGTGTGGACGTTGAGGATGCTTCTATTTTTATCACTATTATATAGCGCATACCCTTGAATATTTATTTTTATGGTCTCGATATCTCCATAGAATATTATCATCCATCATTGTTTATCACAGGAGATTAGAAGCAACTTACAAGGTTAAACCATACAACGTTAATCCATAAGAGGCAATACTATTCAGTCATCAAACACGATGCCCCAGAAGAAAATGTGACCACGTGGGGAAAATATTCTTGATATGCCGTTGAGGGAAAAAGCAAACCTCAGTACAACAGAAAGCCAATTTTGTTCAAATTATATATAGAACAAAAGATTGGAAAGTATAAGCAAAAATGTATCTTGAATGGTAGATTTACAATATCTTCGGGGTGAGATTCTGAGTAATGTAACGTTTACGTTTTTGTGTTTTTCTATACTGACCAAATGTTTTGCATGCCGATGTTGGTATCTGCAAAGTTAGATATAATTTTTTAAAGCTTCCAAGTCATAAGCAGCCTTTAGCTACGCTACACATTAGAAGGAAGCAAAAGAACTAGAGAACCGAGGCATTCCGCTGAGACTGTGGGGGCTCTGTGACCTTAATCAGCCTGTACTGTCCCAGAGGCCATGGCGGCCAACAGGGGTCTGCTCATTTTGCACAGCACAGCGACTTAAGGTCTGTGTTGATTCCCTCCCCCCCCCCCCCACAGGTATGTTCTGGACGACCAGTACGTCAGTTCCGTAGGAACAAAATTTCCGGTCAAGTGGTCAGCCCCAGAGGTGTTCCACTACTTCAAGTACAGCAGCAAGTCAGACGTGTGGGCCTTCGGTAAGAATGTGGCCACACAGGCCCCAGCCCCATTTCGTAAACTGGCTTCCACAACAGGAAACCGCAAGCGCAGCAACATCCATTTTTAGCAAAAAGCCCCGGCACTTGCGAAATTACCTGTACGGCCTGAGATAAGCAAGAGATCGAAGGTGATCGAGACCTTTCTCCTTGGGCCGGGGTCAGGATGTCTGCCCCGTGTCGTAGAAAAATCTCCATCCCGCTAGCACCTTTGTATCAAATCATAGGAGATAAAAGCTCTTCCACTGAAGATTTCTAACAGTTCTTAAAGAGGAGCCATTGAAAACTAAAACCAGGTTTGCATGGAGTCCAAAACGTGGAAGGGCTTGAAACGCAGCCATCGACTTTCCGCGTGAAAGCGGCCATGCCGGCCGTTCCCTTCTGCATCGGCCTACTCTTTGGGCATGCGCGGGGCAAACACCAAACACGACTCGGTGCTTTCTTTGGCCTTTGCTAATTTCAACTAGGGTCCTCGTTAAAATTCATCCTTAGATCGAGGGTCAGCAAACCACGGCCCAGGACCAAATCTGGCGGCCTGTTTCTGTAGATGGACTTTCACCGGAGCAAGCCACGCCCATCTGTTCCCCTATTGTCTCTGGGTTTGTACTTGCTCTGTGACCCTTGACAGAAAAGATTTGCTGACCCTTATTTTAGTAAAAGATCTTGGGGCGCCTGGGTGGCGCAGTCGGTTAAGCGTCCGACTTCAGCCAGGTCACGATCTCGCGGTCCGTGAGTTCGAGCCCCGCGTCGGGCTCTGGGCTGATGGCTCAGAGCCTGGAGCCTGTTTCCGATTCTGTGTCTCCCTCTCTCTCTGCCCCTCCCCCGTTCATGCTCTGTCTCTCTCTGTCCCAAAAGTAAATAAACGTTGAAAAAAAAAAAATTTAAAAAAAAAAAAAAAAAAAAAAAAAAAAAAAAAGATCTATACTGAAATTTAGTAAAGGTAATTAGAAAACTGAAACAGTTCTTAAGTTGTGATTTGGTAGATTTTCTGGTATCTTTCCGCCTTGTTGGGAGTGTCAGGCCCGTTTACAACCATTGTCAGATGGAACCAGGATAAATAATCCAAACGATCATAAAGTTATTTATGGGTGTATTAAATGCAACTGAGCCCTGTTTCATGTCTGGCTCAGTCCATAGGCATAATCTGACTTTTTATATGACATCCAAAAGACCGCATGAATAACAGAAAATTTCGTTAGCCGTTTATTTTTCCATGTGCCACAGATTTTTAAAATAACTATTACTTTTGTAAAAGTAGTATTGTTCACTTAAGAAAAAATAATCCAATGTACACAGAAAAAAGAAAAACCACAAAGATAGTGTTTTGGTGAATACTTGATATCCTTTGGGGATGACTACCTTGTGAAAATTAGTTTCAATCTCTTTGTGTCGATATGCCTTATGAAAGATGCTTTTAAAAATCAGTATCCTTACTCAGTAATTACAGCTGATGATTCACCCTGTGCAATACAAGTTGGCTCCAGATATTTTCTGGCTGTTTCTCAAGACTAAATCCCTTCTTAAGTAATTTGCCCCCAGTGAGGATATTCAAAATGAACCAGGGCCTCTGAAAGCAATTCCCAAAGAAGGGGTCCCACAGATATTTGAAGCAATGGTATTATTTTTGGGATAAGTCACTAGCCTCCCAAAGACAGAACTGTCAAGAGCAGCACACCTTTGGATGGTTGTGTTAGAAGGTTAGTTAAAAAAAATAACAGCCACGGCAACTTGTGACATTGCCTTATTGTAAACATTCTACATAAAATCCATAGCCCTAAAAGTGAAAGAAACTATGAAGTTAGTACTGTGGTTACGGTTCTAGAATAATTTTCTTCCTTCTTCTGTATTTCGGGCTTGCCAAGGTTTTGAAGCTGGCTGGCTGCTGAAATTCTCTGGTTTGATCAGGGCGACAGCACCCTGGCCACCATTCAGAGAGCATTTAAAGCATCCTGGTGCACTCTATGTGCTCTGCATTTACTTATTTAAAAAAAAAATTTTTTTTTTAATGTTTTTGTTTATTTTTGAGACAGAGAGAGACAGAGCCTGAGCAGGGGAGGGGCAGAGAGAGAGGGAGACACAGAATATGAAGCAGGCTCCAGGCTCTGAGCTGTCAGCACAGAGCCCGAAGCGGGGCTCGAACTCACAGACTGTGAGATCATGACCTGAGCCGAAGTCGGACGCCCAACCGACTGAGTCACCCAGGCGCCCCTGTGCTCTGCATTTTTTATCCTATGTCATGCTTACGGCAACTCTGTGATGTACAAATACCCACATATCATAGACAGGGAACCTGATCTGAGAATGGTTAAGAAACTTGCCTGGCCTATAAACAGCAGAATTGAGCCCCACAGGCCACATCTAACAGACCCAAACGCCACCCTCAACCACCATGACCAGAACCCGGTGTTTTAATCTGGGGTCTGCAATGCCCTTGGATGGGCTTCAGTACAATGTGGACACTCAGAAACTGAACACAAGAATGCTGTGCACTCACCTTCCCAAGAGAGAACCAATGCTTTTTATCAGATTCTTAAAAGGACACCTGACCCCCAAAATCTTAGGAACCATCAAGGCAAAAAGGAGGAATTTTGTCCCTGAGTTTACCTGCGAATTTCCACCAGAAGGTAATTTGCGCAATGAAACCGTCACACACAACTGCCAAGGCAGAGAGAGAGGGCGGGGACTTCGATCGCTCCTTCTGGTTGGAGCGGGCAGGGAGAGGGGTGTTGTCACGGTGAGGAGGGGACGAGGAGGCCCCAGCCGCCTCCCTGAAGTGGTCCCAGAATCCTGGCCCGAGTAACTCCCGCTGCAGCTGCCCTTGCCATTGACCCGTTTACCGGCAAGGACAGGCTCCTGGGTCTCAGGGAACCCGGAGAAGGCACCTTGGGCTCCAGAAGTGATGGCACAGTCCCACCCTCCATACCCTGTCCCGTTTCCCAGGGATCCCTCGCTCTGACCTGTGGCCCTCCTGACCCGGTGTGTGAGGCCCGTTCGGCAAACTGTACCTTCTGACATCGGCCCTCTTTCCTTTTTGTCCGCTGGTCGCCCTTCGTGCGGTGCAGGGATCCTGATGTGGGAAGTGTTCAGCCTGGGGAAGCAGCCCTACGACTTGTATGACAACTCCCAGGTGGTCGTGAAGGTCTCCCAGGGCCACAGACTCTACCGTCCCCAACTGGCGTCGGACACCATCTACCAGATCATGTACAGCTGCTGGCACGAGGCAAGTGCACCACGTGGGGCAGAAGGAAGGCGCGTCAGGTGCACCCCGAGCGGCGGCCTGGGACGCCAACCGGGCAAGGCATTTTTGAGGGAGAACGCCTGCCACAGAGCAGGTGCAATGGCCCCGGGGCCCTTTCCACAAGTGTTTGTAATTTAAAACGAGCAACGTAGCAGTGCAGGTGCCAACGATTTAACAACTTCTATCCAGCACTGTTTGTAAATATTAACTCATTTATTCATCAGCCAACACGCTATGAAGTAAGCACTACCACGTCCAAAACTAAGGGAAGCGGAAACAGAGACCCAGAGAGGTTAAGTGACTTGCTCGAGGTCACAAAGCTAGTAAGAGGCAGGCCGGTTAGCGTCAGAGTCCCTGTTCTTAACCACAACACCGTGGGGTCTCTCCTCACGGAGAGAGGCGGCCAGAAGGACACGGCGTGCTTGGCTACACCGTGTTGGAAGGGATCGGAGTTAGTTGGAAGAATAGGTCGGAGTCAGATCCTGCAGACTGAACAGCAGGGAGAGGATTGTGAGTTTTGCTTTTTATAGGCAATGGAGAGCCAGTGAAGACTTTTGAGAGTGCATAATAATAGGGGACTTCTAAGAATGGTAATCTAAAAATAGCTTGTAGCCATTATCTGGAACTGCCTATTGGCAGAGGGAGCAAATGCTGCATTCGTGTATTCATCCATTCATTTATTCATCTGTTCACCGGTAAAAGGCAGATTGGTGTCATGGTCAAGCATGTGGACTCTGGAGTCGGAATGTCTGGTTGAATAGCTGTGTGACCTTGCATAAGCCTCCTACCATCTCTGTGCTTCACTATAAAATAGCACTTAACTCCTAGGATTATTGTGTGGATTGAACGAGTTAATATTGTGGAGTCCTTAGAACAGTGTCTGTTCTGTTGTGTATTCACAGAACCCCTGTGCACCAAGCACTATACTTGGTGCTAGGAATAAATTGCACAGATTTCTTCATTTCTTGTGTTGGAGCCTAGAGTCCCACATGGGAAGAGTTGCTGTCAGTATCACGTACTAATATTTTCTCACTTAGCCTAACATTCTCTCCTGGGATGTGGGCGCTTCCTGATTTTCCACCCTATGGCACTTGCGATGAAGCTGTCCCACCCCCTCAGCCCCAAGGTGGTGTTTTTGGTGTTGAGAGCCTCGGGCAGCACGAGAGGATCAGGTGGGGTCAGAATAGAGTTAGCAGACGGGGTTTTTGAATTGAAGCCCCGAACCTGTCTGGCCCTTCCCACTCTAGCTCCTGGGAATTGGCCACACCATCGGATGGACAGGGAGCCCTGAGAAGGACTGAAATGCCTTCTTCTCCCAGTTGGTCCGTGAAAGTATAAATTGTGGCAGAGTCCGTGGAGAGGGGTTTGCACCCAGACACTTTCCAGTTGAACGTTCTACATATGGTGACCGCTTTGTCCATTTTGGTCCCCAACTTTTTATATGCTTTATTTCACAATTTTTAGAAGAAGGTTCACAATTTTCATTAGATTCCAATTTATCTTCTCCCTATTTCTTTGCACAAAAATGAGCATGTACGTGTGTGTGTGTGTGTGTGTGTGTGTGTGTGTGTGTTTCCCTTTCTTTCTTACAAAAAAAAAGAGCAAATTCCCTCCGCAGGTGTTACCCCTCTATCCATGTGTCTATTTCCCCACCATCTCACCAACACAGACCATTCTGGATCTGCCAATCTGATAGAGGAGAAATGGCATTTAGTGCAGCTTATAGATTTACATCTTTCATTACAAGGGAGGTACATTTTTAAGGGCATTGGTATATCTTTCTGAGAATTATGTCCTATCTTTTCCCTTTGTTCTGTTAAGCTTTTAGTTTCCCTCATCTTGATTTTAAAGACCCCTTTATAAATGAAAGAGATGAGTACTTCATCTGTGATAGTTGTAAATGTTTTCTCCCACTCTATCACTTACCTTTTGATTTAATTTATGGTGGGTTTGTCATGCAAACTTTTTTTTCTTTAAACACAGTTAATTGTGTCAGTATTTGCTTTTCTTGCTTCTGGAAACTGAGTTAAAGTTACATAGGTTTCCCCACACCCTGGTCATAATGGCATTCACTCAGATTTTCCTCTAGTATTTTGTGGTTTCATTTTTTTACATTTGGATCTCTGATCTAGTTGGTGTTTGTTACGGTGTATGGTATAAAGTATGGCTCCAAAGATCTTGTTTTCAAAATGACCACCTGCTTGCTGCACACCATTTATTACAGGACCGTGTCATCCCAGGGATAAGACCATCTAATCGTGTCCAAATATCCCCTAACATAGGAAATCTCTGTATGTATTTGGGGTTATTTGGGGACTTTCTCTTCTGTTCTCCGGTCTCTATTCATGTGCTACCACCGCATTGTTTTAATTATAGAGACTTTATAATACGTTTTACTCCTAGGTAGGCTAGCACGCTGTCGTTGCTGATCTTTTTAAATACCTTTCCTAGCTATTTTTGCATAGCTTTTAAATTTCGTTTAATTTTTTAATTTTTTTTTAACTTTAATTCCAGTGTAGCTACCGCACACTAGCTACATTAGTTTCAGGTGTTCTTTTTCCACACTTTGAAACTCTATGAACTAGAGAATGAATTTGTCCAGCTTGAAACACGCTTGTTCATATTTTGGAGGAGATGGTATTCAGTTTATATTTTTAACTAGGGAAATTTGACATCTCCATGATACTGATTTGTCCTCTTCAAGAGCAAGCAACATTTTTCTATGTGCTCAGGTCTACATTTGTGTTTTTCAGCAGTGTTTAAAGTTTTCCTCATTTGGGGGGGTACATTTTTGTCTGTATTTTATTTTGGTGTTGTTGCTGTTATAAGTGGAGTGTTTCTTCCGTTGTGTCTTCTGACTGGTTCCTGTCTTTGTACATGAAGGCGATTGATTTTGTACGTTAATTTTACATACTGCTCTCCTGAATTCCTTTCATTTGAGTTGGTTCGATGATTGATTCTCTTGGCTTTTCCAGGCATACAATTGTAGCTTATGCAAATGAAGATATTTTTACTGTTTCTTTTTCAATTCTTAGGGCTCTAGTTATTTTGTCTTTAGGAGAAATGTCCATAGCGTTTCCACAATTAAAAAGTCACTAGCTTTACAGGGTGCCTGGGTGGCTTAGTCGATTAAGTGTCTGACTTCGGCTCAGGTCATGATCTCACATTTGTGAGTTCGAGCCCCGCATCGGGCTCTGAGCTGTCAGCACAGTCTGGAGCCTGTTTCAGATTCTGTGTCTCCCTCTCACTCTCTGCCCCTCCCCCGCTCACGTTCTGTCTCTCTCTCTCTCTCAAAAATAATAAAATAAACACTTAAAAAAGTCACTAGCTTTAGGACTGAGATATTCATATCTTATGTATATTAATGTTTATTTACTTATTTTGAGAGAGACAGAGAGACAGACAGAATCCCCAGCAGGCCCCATGCTGTCCGTGCAGGGCCAATGCCGGGCTCGATCTCACAAACTGTGAGATCATGACCTGAGCTGATATCAAGAGTCGGACACTTAACTGACTGAGCCACTTAGGCGCCCCTTATATATTTTATTTTTAATCATAACTTTTATAAACTAAGCCATTGGGGTTTTCTTTTATTTAGCTTCCAGAAAAGCGCCCCACATTTCAGCAACTCCTATCTTCCATTGAACCACTGCGGGAAAAAGACAAGCCTTGAAGAAGAAATCGGGAGATCTCATGAGAATGAATGTAAATGCTGGCCAACATCTTCATTCTTTTTAAGGAAAGTAGCAAGGCACAGACAATGTAATTTAGCTAGCTCTTCTTAATAGTCTTCTGCATGCTGTTTGTTATATTATGTAGAAATGAACAAGGTAAAAAAAAAAAAAACAAAAGATTTCCTTGAAATTTAGGTCAAATTAGTAATTTTGTGTATGCTGATCTTAATATTACACTTCCCAGACTATAGCCGAAGCACATTTTCTGATCGTGATATAGACAGTGCGGACCATGTGTAAAGATGGAACAGAATTGACAAATTCTTTGTTGGATATTTGTTCTTTTCCTTATATTGTCACTGTCATAATTAAATGTTACTAATGAGTACCAAAATGTGGACATTTGCCTTCATGTTTCAATGCTGTCAAACTTTAGCATGTCTGAGAATCAAATGAACAGTTTATTAAAACACAGTTTCCTTAGGAACTACCGCAGGGATTCTGGTAGAGCAACTCTGAGGGCGGCCTAAGAATTTGTATTGTTAACAACCTTGCGGACGTTCCTGTGCAGTGGGGCATCATTAGGTGGTCCATAATTCAAACCAAGTGACCCAACCCTCCTCTGATTTCCAGATTAGATCACTGATTCCTTGTGTCATGTATATATGCCATGCAAATATAAAACTAAAATAATATATTCAAGAATACATTAAATGCATTTCCACGAAGAGCAAATTTTAAAAGGTGCTAAGGTAAATATGACGCCTTTTTCCTTAACCTTAATCCTTATCGATTTTGATTCCCTGTAACCATGGTCTTATTTCTAGAAGTAAATGTTGCCTTCTAATAATTTTAAATCCTTGGATTTGGGGCTCTGGGGCTTCTGGCTAGTTTGGTAACTGAAATGTCTATTTCAGTCTCCTATCTTGACACAAAGGAACAGAAACACTATTTCAGTTTCTCGTGGCAATTGCCAAAAGGTACTTCTGCTTTAAAACTATTCTGGATGGGGGGAAGGGGGGGGGGCGCCTGGTTGGCTCAGTCACTTAAGCGTCCGACTCTTGATTTCAGCTCAGGTCATGATCTCATGGTTTGTGAGTTCAAGCCCTGCATCGGGCTCTTCACTGACAGCATGGAGCCTGCTTGGGATTCTGTCTACCTCTTTCTCTGCCCCCTCTCCCACTTGCTCTCTCTCTGTCTCTCAAAATAAATAAACAGATAAATAAATAAAACTATTCCTGGGACTCCCCTCCTTCAAGGCTTCCTGCTGAACCCATAGGTTTTCATCTCTCTTGAACTATGTCACTGTCTTTTCTGTAACGTCAAGGAGGGTTATGTGGAGGCACAATTACGATGAAAAGACATCCTAATTAAACCCTGCTACTATTCTCCAGATGTAGATTAACCATCTCCCTTAAGAGACACTCATATTCTTTCTCATCCCACTGACTCCATCACCTCCCAGCTCCTTCCAATGATTCCTCTTGGTTGCCTCTTTGCATGTAAATACTGCTTCCTGTATTTCCAGAAGAATCGACTTTTGATAGCCGCTTTCTATTATTTCACAGAGGTGCACAAATCTCAATTTATAATGAGATGGAACTTTAAAAATAACCACTAGGGCATTTATACATTCAGCGAACATTTCTTTAGCAGGTACCGAGTGACAGATTCTTTCCTGCTCAAGGGAAAAGAAGGAACAAGTAACACCATCCATGTTCCTCAACGGGCCCTCTTGAAGGCTGTTTTCCTTTCTTTTCCTTATGTTTATGTGTTTGGGTTTTTTAAAACAATCCTTTTTATAACAAAAGTAATATATGCTTATTGCAAAAATTCAAACAATACAGAATCATCTACCATGCAAAGAGCCAAAGCCTTGCTCAGAAGCCTGGCTCCAAAAACCAAGGGAAGCAAGATATGGAGATATCAGTAGAGGTTTATAAGAAAATAACCCCAGTGATGCTAGAAGGGGCCAAGTAGAGGAAGAATACTCATACCCCAGAAAACATACATCATCTTGAAAATGCTATTTAACCGTGTTTAGTGGTGATAGCTAGCATTTACTGTTGGTGTTTTAAACCAGGGGACTGCCTACATGCTCTTGGAAGTGAAGAGAAGGTCATCCCCCCTTGACTTGGCTCACTGACCCACCCTAACCGTTATCTCCATAGAATTTGTTAAATAAAAAGTTACTCTAACATTATGCCGGCCACCACAGGCAGTGAGGTGATGGGTAGAGTTTGGATATTTTAATCTCTTTTGAATCAGTCTTCAGGTATGTAGAGGATGGTGTGCTCAGAATGGGGCTGGGCTCTGAGATAAAGAAAAGGAGTGGTAGGCTTGGTTCCTAACCTGATGGTATAAACCATCTTAACACGCCTCTTTCTAGACAGATCTGATAGCTGGTTTGTACACTAAAGCAATTTAAGAAACTGGGACACATTCCAAGACATTTGAGAGGTCAAGGCTTCCCAGGGAGTCAGACAGCAACTTTGTCCATGGACATGAAAAGCAGACCAAATCCACGGAAGCCCCAGCACATATGGACACGTCAGACTACAGGAGTGTGAATCTAGTAAGTATTTATTGATTGTCGGCTTTGTGCTCAGTACCACTCAGACACTGGGTGAATGTAAGATTGAAGACGTTGGGTACCCACTTCAGAGGGTGACATTCACCTGAGATGTCTAGTCACTCCACAGAGAACGACAGAAGTGAGTTTCTATCAGGTGTGCTCTGGGGGGGGGGGGGGGCTCCTGGAGGCCCCTGGGGCTAGTTTTCTGTTGTCAGGGAGATGAGCAAGCCTCTTGGAAGTGAGAAGGCAACATGTGTAAACAGCCGGATTCTTCTCTTCTTTAGACATGGCAACCCGAAGAACACGTGGTCCAGTCCAATCATCACTGTGGGCAAATCACTACAGTACTTAGATTAAGTTAACGTGAAAAGAGCGTGTCAGCCTTTATACTGGCTGAAATAAAGTGAGCAGTGTGCCGTTCTGGATCCCTGCTGCTCCGCCAGTTCGCGGACACTGTCCTGAAAAGCGATCCATCCAGATTCCACACAAGGCCCCAACACTTGCTCCCCCCCGTACAGCCTCCTGTGCAGAAATTCCAGCCGTGCAACAGACATTCCCACATCCATTACCCCCAAACAGCCACCGAGGCCAAAGACCCCTTTTTTCTATTACTCTCAAATATAAACAGAAGTCAAATCCTGGGGCAGAAATAAATACTGAAAGCAAGTGAAGATGCCCTCTCTTCAGGCCTGTCTCCTTGGGACAACCTTTCCTGAACAGAGCCATGGTTTTGATATTTAATGACATCTTTATAATCTCATATTGTCAGTGCCGTAAAATCAACATTTACATACAATGAAATCACCTCAAGAGGAAATAGATTTTCCTAAAATGAAGTCTGAACATCATCAGCATGTTGGAATCCTGGATTATTTTCTCCTTTACTCAAGTCCACGGAGGCATAAGGATTTTCTTCACTTCTTGCTTGATTGTTCCTGTTAAATAAAGTGTAGTCAGTCACCTTAGTATAGTGATGTTGGAATGACACCGCCTCCCTTGGACCCCACTGCGCCCAGGCATCTTTGACACTTCAACATTGAATGGCTCGTTGGTGAATCAGTCCCCTCCTGACGGGCTGTGAACACCTAGAGAGCATTAGATTCATTCCCTTTGCCCCACGATCGGTTGGCATGATGGCTGGCAGAGTGTGGGAGACCGCTGAGGGTTCGTGCTCTGGAGTCACAGAGAATGAGCCTCCATACCTCAGTTTGCCTACTTAGAAAATGATGGCAAGCAGGCAAAGTCAACAAAGTAGGGCTAGCACAGCGCCCACAGTACCTGGCATACAGTCCTCAACAAATAGAAACCATTATTATTATTTGTACAAAGTGGTTGTTTAGCCAATTGCCCCATTTTAAATGTCTTCCCTACTAAATTATCAACTTCCAAATCGGAGGGCAGCTCTGTGGCCCAACAAACAGCTTTGGAAACTGGGTGTATATCCTAATGTGTTACTGACTAACCGTGTAGATTTGAATTACTTGGTCTCTCTGAATCCCAGTTTGATATGTACATGAAGGTAATTAGATAATTACATATTTACGTCCTACATTTGCTGAGAATATTAATGCATGAAGAGTACTGAGCAGGGTAACCAGTCCTATTTTTCAGGATACCTTCTAGTAACACAGCACATGGCATGAAGGAGGGTCCCCAAATAATAGATTTAATGAATTAACTTTGGAATAGCATCTCACATGCAAAGAATGCTTCTCAAACCATAACGTGCATACAAATCACCTGGGGGGAGGTCTTACTAAAAATGCAGATTCTTCCCACAGCAGGTCTCCTAGAAACCGATAATTGTCGTTGGCTTTGGGAAGGGAACTTGAAGGCAAAAGGTGACAGGAAGATTCTGTGTATCCTTCCGTATTTTTAAAATTCTAACCATATGAATGTATTCTATTTGATGCTTAATTTTTTTTAACTGAAGCTATTTTAGGGAACTAAATTCTCTACAGAGAAGAATTGAGCAAAACAGACCAATGCGTGTAAAAATTCCGTCATGAGCATGTGTCAGGAGCCTGAAGTGTGCACAGAGTTTTGTTAGGTACTATAAAGTATTATTAACCTTAATTACATAAGCCCAACGGAAGTGATTTCTCAACATCAGAAAAAAACATCTAGTGGCAGAACAAGACTATAAATTGGGTCTTTAACAGTTTGAATCCTCAATGAACTTGGATCTTCAACTCAGGAACAAATTAGAAGGTGCGTGGCCCATGGACTAAAGGATTAAAGGGTGGGAGTTTGAAGCACATCTCACAGCTCATTCTTGAATGATTTCACCATTCAAACCATCACTGAGTCAGTCTCTGAGGTCACTTCTAGACCAAGGAAGACTATGAGAGAGAATAATTCCCTGAGCCTGCCCAGCCCCGCTGGGTCTGCAGGGCCTCTTGGCAGTAAGGAGACGAGGCTGTGACCTGGATGGAGTTTACCAGGCCATGCTAGGAAACCCCAGGCTGAACATCACCTGCGTGTCGGTGCTTGCTAGGAAGGCCAAGTGGTGATGAAATCTGGTAAATTTCTAGGGGATGCATCAGAATATTTAGGCACAAAATGGTCCAAATAAGCAATTGGCTTGTACAACCTACCACTTACTGCACATTTTCCCATTAGTTTTCCCTAAACCTTTCTGTTTTAAGATAGGTAAGTCTAGGGGCGCCTGGGTGGCGCAGTCGGTTAAGCGTCCGACTTCAGCCAGGTCGCGATCTCGCGGTCCGTGAGTTCGAGCCCCGCGTCGGGCTCTGGGCTGATGGCTCAGAGCCTGGAGCCTGTTTCCGATTCTGTGTCTCCCTCTCTCTCTGCCCCTCCCCCGTTCATGCTCTGTCTCTCTCTGTCCCAAAAATAAATAAACGTTGAAAAAAAAAATTAAAAAAAAAAATAAGATAGGTAAGTCTAGGAAAGGTCACTTACTTCCTTCGATTTCTGATCCCGGAGACGATGAGCAGGACAATACCAACCACTACCACACCCATCACGACCCCAAAAACAATCAGCCATATGGTGACAGGTGGCTGGTAAGGGGGTGACAGAGTTGGCTGAATACCCAGAAACTCCAGGCTGTTGTCATCCAGGCGGAAAGCATCATTGATACGGCTCCGGGACATCCTATTCCCAAAAGCAAAACACTTAGGCAAAACAAAATTGTAATTGTTTACTTCTTATATCATTTTTCCTGAAAGGATTTGATAGGCTTACCCTAAGAATGTACACCTAGAAGAGTGATGAAATCAAAGCAGATAACCGGCTCCAACGACAGATAAGAGATCTGACAATCATGCACCTTTCCTATCTTACAGCCTAGATTAGGTCTGGCAACAGCTTCCTTGGGTTGTGAGTGTGGAAACGTGCAACTGGCTGGCATTTGTTGATTTGTGACTGCTGTGTTGTAAAAGCCAAGTCAGCATATTTGGCGAGAATTTCCCTTCTGTCAGAGTATGTCTACGACGACTTTATATCAAATAATGGAAAAGGACAATTGGGCGCATCTCTTCTACAAATCAGTCGGGTCCTATACCCAAGTCTCGACTGTTGTGTTTTCCAAATTAAAGGTGTTGACCTTTGGAGGCAGGGGAGGAACACAGGAAAGGGGCCTTCGCCAATTTCTCCAGCACTGGGATGGGATATGGTTAAGCTTTATAGAGCAAAAAAAGGATGAAGAATTATTTTAAAAACCAAAACTAGTGAACTTGAGAATATTCTGGATTGAAAACCAAAGTGTCTGGCAGCCCGTCTTCCTACCCTTGGGTGCAGTGCAGGTCAGGAGGTGAGAGGGAGAGCGGTCAAAGCAGAATGAGCCATGTAACCCCAGGCAACCTCAGCCTGAAAGTGTCTCAAGTCATTCTGGAAATAGGAAATTTGAGCTCCCCTACAGCTCGCAAGGAGGGCTGGGCTCTCAGGATGACCTCAGCTGGCACTTTTCCCCAAGACAGAAACAAGTCATTCGGAGGCAGGCCGTGAAGTCTCTGGGCGCGGTTGGGCCGTACACCCCAGCTAGGCCAGATTTTCCAGGCACACTGTGCCCAGCAGGTCTTGGAGTTGCTTCCAAAGATGAGCAGCAGCTCAAGGGGGCCACCTAGCGAGCTCCCCCACAGAAGTAGGTACCTTAGCCTTTTTTTTAGTGACACAGATGAGGCACATGGGGCATATCGTTCCTTCTAGACGCTCAGCGCCCATAGCAAGTCCATCTCCCAGTGTGGAGGCTAACCGATGCCTAAGGAATCTTATTCTGGCCTACCTTCTTTCAGACTCGGCCTACTTAAATGATTCCTTCATCCAAGTCCCTATAGCAAGTGATGGCAATATGTGTCCGTGTCCCTTCTGCACTTCACCATGTTCCATGCATGCAGGCCGGACTTTCTTCAGCCAGTACCTGCGGCCTTTGCCCGAGAGCATTCTCAGGCCACAACGTGCTGCCCGGCCCGCAGGCCAGAAATGCTGGGGAGTCATGTCGCCTGTAAGCAGTTCTCTCAACCAACGACCGGGGGAAGGTGGTAAATAAATACCCCAGCGCTGGCGGGATGATTCAGGTGTACACTCTGCTCGGTCTCCCAGAATTCCCCGGCAGAATGGAGCTCGAGCTGCCCACAGTGGCCACTTGCTCAATAACATGTCATTTATTCTTTTCCTTCCATGCTCTGTCACCTGTGCACGCTTCTTTCTCAGAGCTTCCGGAGGTCACCTCCCAAATAAACTAGTCACATGCAAATGCTGCTGAAGGGCCCCCATCAAGAGAAGTCCCTAGCTGTGCGATCCTTCTGGAATTAACCCCCAAGATTTGAAGCTCGACATGAGTCAGAGCAGCGCCTGGCACACAGTAAGAGCACACTAACCCACTCGCTATTGTTGTGCTCACACTTGTTAGCCCCTCGCCCTCAGGTAGTTTGTCGGCAAGTAAAGTCACCTGATGGCCTCTTCGACTTCACTTCTAGGAATGACGTCAGACACATTTTTCGATGCAGTGACAAAGAAGTTGAAGGAGATCCTTGGTTTCAAATTGCTCACCCACACGTTATCCTCCCTGCGGAGAAACAAAAGAAACATCTTCCCTTGTGGCCCAGAGGACACAATACAGACAATGGGGGCTTCTCCTGCCGGTGAACACTGCCCAAAGCACATGAACTCCATGACATAAGTTGTGACGACACAGTCTAGGCACTATTCTGACACTGTCCCTGAGCTGAATTTTCTTTCAATGATAGAAAACGTTCAAGCTGAAAAGCAGCAGGTGAGCCAGTCCGGACGGACGGGCAACCTGGGCCTGTGATAGACACCGTGGTGAACAGCGATGGCTCAGCACCGTGAACGGAGGCGGTGCGTCCGTGTCCTCTGGCCTGCTCCGCGCAGCAAAACCTCTCCCACTACATGAACCGCTGGGGGGAACGACTGGGCTTTATAGTACAGCGTGACAAGACTGTGCCCCCCCCCCCACCGGCTGCCACGGTGATCCCAGCAAAGCCTAAGGCAGATCTTGTGGCTCTGAGCCCTTCTCACTCAGAAAAAAGCCAAAGTCCTTGGAATGGCCTATGAGGCCCACGCGAACTTTCTTCTCCCTTTCCCTGTGCCCGCTCCTGCCCTGGCCACGCCTTCGACTGGTCTTCTATTAGCTCACTGCCCCAGCCCCACTGGCCTCCTTGCTGTTCCTTCAACAGACGAGGATATTCGTTCCTCAGAATCTTTCCACCCGCTATTTTCACCATTGTCTGCATCGCAGGTGCTCTCTTTGCCGTAGGTGTTCGCTCAAATACTAACGAGGCCTTTTCTGACCATTGCAGGTAAAGCTGAACTCTAGACACACACACACCAGCACTCCCTAGCCCCCGGTGTGTTGTAGTTTTCTCCCTGGAGCTTGTCACTGTCTAAGTGTGCTATATTTCACCTACACGTTTTGCTGATTGTTTAACACACACAGAAAACAAGCGTTAGAATCCAAGTTCAATGAAAGTAGAGATCTCCACCTTTCTTTCAGTGCTGAGGGTGGAGGGACCGTTTGGTGAATGGAAAGGGAAAGGAAAGGTGGAGAGAGCAAGGGAGGGGAGGAGGAAAGAGAACAGTGCACTTGCGATCTGTAAGTCAAGTAAGTCACAATCATCCCTGAATACAGTGGCCCAAATTCCAGGACATCGGAGAAGTTGCAAAGTTGTTAGTTATTAATTTTACTTGAATGAAGGTTTAAGCATAATATCATCTCAGACCCAAGAGAAAGACAAGTACTGGAGTAACTTGAGAGCACAGCAAATCAACTCACACAAAAGGAATCGTCTGGTTTTTGACTTTGGAAAAATATTCTCTCATGGCGTATGCAACAGATGACCGGAACAAGTACATTTCATTGTCATTCCATTCATACTGCAAATTCAAAAGAAAAACACTGCTCAGTAGGGATCATAGGATACATTCAAAACTTGACATTCCAGAAGCATTATATTTAAGATTTTTTTAATGTTTATTTATTTTTGAGAGACAGAACGTGAGTGGGGGAGGAGAAGAGAGAGAGGGAGACACAGAATCCAAAGCAGGCTCCATCCAGGCTCTGAGCTGTCAGCACAGAGCCCGATGCGGGGCTCGAACTCACGAAATGCGAGATCATGAACCGAGCCAAGTCGGACGCTTAACCGACTAAGCCACCCAGGCACCCCCAAAAGCATTATTTTTAAATTTTCTACCACTCCAGAGAATCTTGCTATTCATTAAGCCAGTGACCTCGAACTTGTGTGTGCACCAGCACCACCTGGAAGGCTTGTGAAACCACCGAAAACCACTTAAGCCACCGAATAGTGGGCCCTGCCCTCTGGGTTTCTACTTCAGAAAGTCCGGGAGGAGACCCACGAATTTGCATCTCTAACAAGCTCCCAGGTTTTGCTAATGTTGCTGGTCTGGTGCCCGCGTGCTTCAAGGACTATGTTCATGGATCCTTTTACTTCAGTTTGATAGAAGCTGAAATAAACATCCTGAGGGCAGGTTTATAGATGGGAGTCATGAGAGTTGTGGGCTTTGATAAATATCCATGTATTGTACACCTGAAACTAATATAACACTGTATGTTAATTATACCTGAAATAAAAAATAAATTTGGGGCGCCTGGATGGCACAGTCGGTTAAGCGTCTGACTCTTAACTTCAGCTCAGGTCATGATCGCGTGGTTCGTGGGTCCAGCCCCAACCCGTGCTCTATGCTAACAGCTGCCGAGCCCACTTGGGATTCTCTCTCCCTCCCTCTCTCTCTCTCGTGCTCTCTCAAAATAAATAAACTTAAAAATTTTTTTAAGTTTTTTTAAAGAAATAAAAAAATAAATTTAAAAGAGAAAAAATATTGGGCACCTGGGTGGCTCAGTCGGTTAAGCGTCCAAATCTTGATTTTGGCTCAGGTCATGATCCCAGGGTTCGTGGGATCAAACCCTGTGTTGGGCTCTGTGACGCATGGAGTCTGCTTGGGATTCTCTCTCTCTCTCTCTCTCTCTCTCTCCCCCCTCTCTTCCTCCCTCCCTCTCTCAAAATAAATAAATAAACACTTTAAAAAAGGAAAAAGAAAAAATGCCCACGTATTGCCGAAAATATGCAGAGCTTTTACTATTTTTATAGTAAGTTCTCGGATATGCACAAATATAAAAGAAAAAGAAACTTGAAATTTAAAGGAAAAAAATTACTCTTGCACACAAGGTAATTTGTTCTTGTTTTTCACTGCCAAACAAAGAGCTGGTGTATTTACATAGTCCACGAAAATTTGCTGAGAAAAAGAAAAAAAAAAAGCATTCACTCTTTCCTCCAGTAGCTGGCAGTAGAGATCAATGAATGGCACAAATTTTGCCTCTTTGACTTCCCTTTTAGAAAAAAACAATGACAACTTTCACAAAAGAACTGTTACATTAACTTCAGCTTCATACCACTCAGGTAGAAAAGCTGCTTTAATAGTAATGATAACGTGGGGCTCCTGGGTGGTTCGGTCGGTTAACCGTCTGACTTCAGCTCAGGTCACGATCTCACGGTCTGGAGCCTGCCTCAGATGGTGTGTCTCCCTCTCTCTCTGCCCCTCCCCTGCTCTCACTGTGTGTGTCTCTCCCTCAAACATAAATAGCCATTAAAAGAAAGTAATGATGATGTTATCAACATTATTATAGCGGTACAGAATAATTAATATTCTGGTTACTATTGCCATATTAAAAAAAAATTAAAGGCTGAGTTCTCAATGCCAAGGATCCAGTTGGACTTGTCCTTGCAACCACTTGAACTGGGCTGATATTCCGGCCCTGATATGCAGGTGTGCTCAAGTGTGGGGCTGGGTTCATCAAAGCAGCCTGGTTCTCAGTGAACCGGCCTCAGAACGTCACACCATCAACCCCTCTGAAGACCATTTACCAATCCCTCACTGCATGGAAAGAGAACATGGGGACAAATGCCAAGAAGATACGGTAACTGAAAAGGATCCTGATTTCCTGGATCCTTTCAAGTTATTAGGGCACTTGGGTGGCTCAGTCGGTTAAGCATCTGACTTCGGCTTAGGTCATGATCTTGTGGTTTGTGAGCTCGAGCCCCACTTTGGGTGAGCTGGAGCCCTGCTTCGGGTGAGCCCCACTTCTCTCCCTCTGCCCCCCCTGCCCCTTGCTCAATTACACCCTCTTTCTCTCAAAAATTTTTTAAAAAAACCAAACATATTAAAAAGATAAGTAATTAAAATGTATTAGGCCAAGGAAGAGCTACTAAAAAGATGACAGAGAAATAATCCCATTGATAGTCAACAATGGCTAAGGAATAGGAATTTGAACATTTAAAGTTTGGGAAGTGGTGCGCCTCTATTTTGACTCTTTCTTAAAGATTGATTTTTTACTCCTGTGTTATTTGTATTTAGATGTCTTGTTTATCCATGAAAGTTACCCTGCAACTACCGGGGAGCCTTGCGCAGTATTTAATTTGTCAGGCAAAGTAAGGGGGGTAGAAATGCAATCTCTATGAGATATGTCCAATGCAAGTCACAGTTTTCTACAGCGCCCTGGACTGCTCCATCCAGCAGTCCCCGGCCATCCCCTCATCCTGCACGGCCTCCCGTGCTCCCCATCCGCCTGGGACTACCCTCTCCTCTCCTTTTTCCCAGTCAAAGCCACCGCTTCCTCAGACTGGCTCTGAGACAGGTGCTCAGCCGACCAAGAGCCGCTGAAAGGAATTTGCGCGCAGGCATAAGTAATTTGGCTTTCCGTCAAACATCTCGCTTGTCCCCAAATGCAGCTCTACATCACTTGTTCTCAACTTTGGCTGTAATTAGAATCATGTCGGGGGCTTTTAAAATGCTTGATGTCCACCCCTTGATGCTACGCCCCAGAGCCATTAAGTCAGAGTCTCTGGGAGTGGGACTCGAGCTTTAATATTTTTTGAACATCCTGTATGACTCCAGTGCGCAGCCGGGTTTGAGAAACTGTGTTATAAATCAGAGCGTCCCAGTCTTATGTATACAAACCATGTGGGGGCTTGTGAAAATGCAGATTTGGATTAAGAAGGTCCAAGGTTTGAGCCTAAGATTCTGCATTTTTAAAAAATGTTTATTTACTTATTTTGAGAGAGAAAGAGAGAGAGTGCACGCATGAGCAGGGGAGTGGCAGAGGGAGAGGGAGAGGGAGAGAGAGACAGAGTGTGGGAGCAGGGAGGGGCAGAGAGAGAGAACCCCAAGGAGTCTCCACACTGTCAGCACAGGGCCTGACCTGTGAGATCATGACCTGAACTGAAATCAAGAGTCGGACGCTTAACCAACTGAGCCACCCAGGTGCCCCAGATTCTGCATTATTAACAAGCTTCCAGAATATGGATGATTAACTAAAACAGAACAAAGCCAAACTATGTACGCTACTTCTAAAACCAATCTCTTCAAATATAACCTTGTCCTCTTCCTCAAATACAAGTAATGGTGATAAGAGTGAATTAAGAGGGTGGACATTTGATATCTAAGATTGGATGTTTTCTCATGGATCTTCATAACACCTTGAAAATAACCAGGAAAAAGTAGACATGATCAATCCAATAAGGACTGTGTTACTAAAACAACAACAAAAACAAAAAACAACACCGAGAGCCGAAATCCAGAAACTGGAGCTTATAGTTTCTAAGGGAAACATGTGGCCTGTCTTCTTTCAGACCACAGGGAAGGGGCTTATTGGCCCCATTTAAAGGAGTGCGTTAAGAAGTAATGGACACACTGTCCAGAATACTCACTGCTTCGTCTCCAAGAGCTGATTTTAGGCTTATCCTCACTTTAATGCTTTGGTCAGCATCTGATTAAAGCGAAATCATAGACAGTTGGTTACAGATGACAGATTGACCACGTGCATTTATTTCCTTCCCCTCCCAAGATTCCACTAAAGTGCCAGTAAGGGAATTTTTTTAACAGGTGTAAATACACTTTTGGAAAATGAGAAGTCATGGGGGAGTGTTAAGTGCTTTCTCAAGGGTCAGGAAGCCAGGGCCTAATGTGTACGCAGAGGCAGTACAGAGCCACAAAGCCCCAGAGAATCCCGGAGAGGCTCAGGGGTGGGAGCAAGAGATCAGACTGAAAACAAGGGCAATGGAAGCGGAGGCACGGTTAAAGCCACGTTGGGGCACAGCGGATCGTCCCATCCCATGTGCTCTTGCTTAGAAAGTCACTTGGAAGCTCTTGCTGCAGCCCAACAAGAGGAGATCCAAGAAAGAAGACATGGAATCCAGGAAGCAGTGGATTCAACCCACGAAAGCAGCGAAAAGACGGATGACTCGGGGTGAAACCGTGGTCCCGACTGAGAGAGAAGAACGTAGGACTCTGAGAGGAGAGTCTTGAGGGAACCAATGGGACTGAACAGAACAGGCATGTTGGACTCCCTGGAAAAGAGAAATGCAACGTTGATAGCAAATTAGACATGAAGCAAATAAGGCGGTTGAACCTCCAGGACAAACAAAAAGTCACCTAAGACAGGATTTAAAATAGCGTATTACTTGGTTCTTCGGGCGTTATGATACAAATACTGAGAGTTTCTTGTAAAACCATTATTAAAACTTTTACTGGGAAAATGAGGAAGGGGGGTGAAGAGCAGGCAGAAGGGCACATCTAAAACTGACCAGTGAAGGGGCGCCTGGGTGGCGCAGTCGGTTAAGCGTCCGACTTCAGCCAGGTCACGATCTCGCGGTCTGTGAGTTCGAGCCCCGCGTCAGGCTCTGGGCTGATGGCCCAGAGCCTGGAGCCTGTTTCCGATTCTGTGTCTCCCTCTCTCTCTGCCCCTCCCCCGTTCATGCTCTGTCTCTCTCTGTCCCAAAAATAAATAAACGTTGAAAAAAAAAATATTTAAAACTGACCAGTGAAGAAATAATATAAACAAAAGGTTCAGAAATATGAAAGTAACTGCCAGAAAGAAGAGATAATAACATTAAAATTGATTTAAAAAATATTTGCCTTTTAAGAGCAGGATTCAACTGCAGTGGGTTGGGGACAGTCATACTCTTTTATTTTAAATATGGGGCTAATGAAGCAGACTTGAAAGAGAAATAGAGAGAAGTAACTTTCCAGTGGAAAAACTATTCCCAAGACCTAGCCCATCTTGCTGCTGCAGGATTTTTTACAATACCCAGGATCATTGTCTCGCCGCTTCGAAGAATGAACAGTGGACACAAAATGAGCAGGAGGCAAAATTTATTAGAGTATAAGATCAGAAAGGAAGAATAGTATAAAAAAAGAGAAAGAGAGAAAATGTGTGTGTGTGTGTGCGCGGCGTGTGTAGTTTTCATCATGCCACATACATAGTAGGTGCTCAACAAATGTGTTTCCTCCCCAATAAAATGGCAGCTGCCACCACAGCACGGTCAGAAGCAGGGTCTACACAGAGGGAAGACATACTCAGCTGTGTCGCAGCCCCATGAGATGGGCCAGAGGAGACTAGGGGAAGCAGAAAGGGAGTCATTTGCAATGCGTCAACTCGATGTACTCACATGGACGCCAGTCAGTGTTCCATCCCACAAAAGAATTCCTGTTCTGCTCTTTCAGCCAGGTAAACAAGGGCTCAAAGTACTTGAGCAGTGGTGTTACATTCATATTCTTTTCTCCTACAACATGTTCCAATGCTAAGGTCCAGGGCTTTGATTTTCCAAGGGTCAGCATTTGGCTACATGAAAAAAGAAGAGGGTGGGCTCAGGGATTTTAGAGGGATTTCAGATGTACACATATTTACACTATGATCTATCATTTCTCCTCTTTGGCTTGGCCAAGTTTGCTCCTGGCTGGTAAGAAAATAAGGTGGGTTAACGGATGTATTCATCCTTCGAGGTCTTTCCTTCCAATTAATACAAAGGGGGCTCTGGAGGTATGATGTGGAGAAAGGAGGTAGACTGTCCAACCATCACAAGGCCTAGGTTCCTCTGTGACCATAAAAGAAACATTTAATTTGTGGATGAGGACATTTTGAGGCCAAACATTTTCTTTTTAGAACAAGGAAATCAAATTCAAACATAGGTATGAAAGTGAGTAATATTGGGGAGCATTTTGCAGTATTTCTTACAGCAGCTTCTTCCCGGCTTCACTGGAATTTGAGATATCACATTTGTGCAGGGGACCTTCATGTTTAGCTATTCGACAAAGGGCTTCTTGAAACTGGAATTGATAAATGGTCCTTGTGTAGTATCTGTAAAGTAGACAAAGACACAAGAAAGCAGTCCTGTGTTTAGTCCCTTCGCTAGATTCATAGATCAGGGCATATATTTAAATTCTGAGGCTCTATTAACTAAAGAGATACTGGTCCAACCTCTTTCTCCAGAAAGACTCAAATATGAACCCTACAGACTCATCATAACCTACCTGTATTTAGGTATCAGCTGATTTAAAAGGCAGTATTATTTTGTTAAATGTCAGCTCACATTTGTATCGTGTTTTACATATTGATGGCCCTTTCATATAAATAATGCTAAGCAATCTTTATGGCAAGTCAATAATATTATTTCCACCTTCCAAATGAAGAAACTGACGTTCAGCAAATTCAAGATCTGGGGCTTATAGGTGAAGAACATAGGTTTTTAGACTTCACATTAAAAATACTCTATTGCAATCACCCTGAACACTGCCAGCAACAAGAAGACAAACAAAGATAATTTTATTTCCCCCAAGGATACTATAAATTCCTTCATGGTGGAGAAAAGATCTCACACAAGTTTTATTGGACCCAATAAATCATATTGCATTAAATTGAATTGAAATTGATGATCTGTTTTGAGGTTCTAGGGGGAAGGTAGGTAGAAAGAGTCATACTTCAGAGGTCCCTGTTTCTTTGCCATTAGCACAGCTGTCCACAAACCCTGGAAGTTAAACAGTCAGAAGAAAACTGTCATTTACCTGATGAATGAGTAATCATTAGCAACATGGAACAGAGATGCAGGGTCACAGTATGTTTCATCATGGGGCACAGGCTCCACCACCCCGACTATGTCTCGCCTTTGGGGTAAAAAACAGACAGATTAGCCGTGGGTCACTCATCACGAGAAGGTACAGTTGGATGCAGTCAGTGTGATTTCAGCAGCCAGTAGTATTTATACTGGAATTGGTTGCCAGGTGAAACGGAAACAGTCTAAAAAATTACAGAATAAAGCCCTTATGTGGTTGTTTCTTCCTTTTTTTTAATCCATCCATCCAGGGTATACCACTGGAAACGATCTGCATCTTCAAAACACCAATTTAGTAAAGTGCATTGCATGGCCGAAAATGTACAGCGAAAGTCTTAATAATCCCTCTTTGGCACCACATTTTATGTGTCCTTGGGAAACAGAATTTTGTAAACTTGACATCTTAGTTATTCTTCAAGGCCAGCTCGAACGCCCCCTCTTCTTCTAGCTCGAACGCCTGCTCCTGATCGCACCCACCTGCCAGCACAGTGAACCCCCTCCAGCTCCCTTAGCCTTCTCTAGCTGTGCTCCTTTGACATTTCGCTCTCTGTTTTATCGTTATTCACATACAGCTCCTTCTTGCCCTAGAGACTTGAGCTCCTAGAGCGCGGGGCTGTCTCAGTTATCTATTCTGGCTCCAGTGTCAAACACGGTGCCTAATGCTAAGGAAAAAGGGCGTGTATATTTGTTGAATTAGTGGAGTAATTAGTGCATAATGAAGGAGTTTAAGGTTCTGGTTCCATTTATCTTTCAAAATAAACCTTTAAGAGGGATCAAAAGCAATTCAATCAGGAAAAAGGTAGGGACACCATGTGTTTGGCATTATTTAATCTTAATACATTTGTCCTTTCTGATTGTGGGATGATTACAGACACAATTTCGGTAACACCCAAATGCTAGAAACAGTTTTTATCACTGCTGCCTCCTTTCCTCCCAAGTAGGATTTATGTTCACAGAGAATCTTGGCAGAAGAGTGCCACTGACTGAAGCTTACGGGTATGGGACTGAGTGTTATATAGGTAGATCTTCACCACAAGAAGGAAAAATAAGGGGGCATCTGGATGGCTCAGTTGGTAGAGCATCTGACTCTTGATCTTGGGGTCATGAGTTTGAGCCCCACATTGGGAGTAGAGATTGCTTTAAAATATTGTTTTAAAGACAAATAAAACAAAGCAAAATAATGGACAGGAGTCTGACTAATAGAGACTGGGGAGAAGACTCTTTCCCTTCCTTCCTTCTTCCTTGCTTGCTTCCTTCCTTCCTTCCTTGACATCTGTCCTCTTTTGTAATTCTTTCATCCCAAACCCATTAGCTCATACCTGTGTGTCCCAGGCACTGTGCAAGGGACTTGGGCTACAGTGATGAAGAATGTAGTGCTAAAACTATTGAAAAGGGACCACTATCTGTTGCCCAAAAGTGCCAGGCTCTTGCTGGCCTGGAATTCTCTCTGTTCCTTCCACATACACCTGGTTAACTCTCGCCTCCTTTTCAAAGCTCAACTTGGATGCCTCTCCCCACCTGACCCACCAGATTGGCCTCTGGATCTTGCCTTGGGTGCTCATGGATCCCCCTACACCCATGTTGCCATGGTTTCATTTTCCACATCCCTCTATAGAGTAAAAAAAAGTTCTTTGAAGTCAAGGAGAACATGTGAAATGATCAGCATTGGATCTCCAGTGCTTTGCCTAAAATAGCACAGTTTAATGGGTGACCCAGCACTTAAGAAGATACAGCACGAGAAGTTGTGTCACCTGATCCTGCTTGGGGGAGGGCAGAGCCAAGGAAATGTTATCTGAGGAGAAAGCACCCAAATGGGGACTTAAAAAATAAAAAGGAGGGGCTCCTGGGTGGCTCAGTTGGTTGAACGTCCAACTTCGGCTCAGGTATTAACCTCACATTTTGTGAGTTTGAGCCCCTCATCGGGCTGGCTGCTGTCAGCGCAGAGCCCACTTCGGATCCTCTGTCCCCCTGCCCCTCTCTCTGCCCCTCCCCACTCACTCGCGCTCTCTCTCTCTCAAAAATAATAAACATTTAAAAATAAAAAATAAAAAGGAGGCAGTATGTGTGTGTGTGTGTGTGTGTGTGTGTGTGTGTGTGTGTATACAGACCAGTCAAATGCTTTTAGATAAGTGGCAAACTCATGAGAAACCATCTTACGATTCCATATTCATTGACTTACTTCATCTCCCACCACTTTTGCATCCACTGCTCCTTGGGAATTTCACCCTTAAAGACCATCCACCTCCACTTTTCTAACATATAAGTAAACGGTAGCGTTCCAACAATTGTAAGTGCTTGTTTGAGTAGGAAGTTTATTTCTGTTTCTGAAAGTAAAATGGAAAAGGATAAATATTAACATGAGGACGACAGTGGTGTTTTGTGTTAATTTCCCAGTCTCAAGATATTATTCCTCAAGATATACTTACACTAAGGATGATGTGAGAAATATTGACAGTGGACATGATAATATGTATATATTCACTTTCTTTTTTTAATGTTTAGTTTTGACAGAGAGAGAGAGAGAGAGAGAGAGAGTGCAAGTGGGGGAGAGGCAGAGAGAGAGAGGGAGACACAGAATCCGAAGCAGGCTCTAGGCTCTGAGCTGTCAGCACGGAGCCCAATACAAGGCTCAAACCCATAAACTGTGAGATCATGACCTGAGCCAAAGTCAGACGCTTAACTGACTGAGCCACCCAGGGGCCCCTACATTCATTTTCTCAGCTAAGGGACTTGGAAGAGGGTGAAGACTTGGACAGAACAGGTAAGAAGAATCCGCAAGCAACCTGTAATCCTCATTTTTTCATTAGTGTCAATTGCCTTCCTTAAATACCTCTTATCAGAGCTAAGTAGGGCTATTTCATCTACTGTCATCTAAGCTCCATGAAGGCAGTGACTGTTAATGTCTCATTCAAGACTGTATCCCTAGCCTAGTGTCTCCTACATGATACCCTCTCTGAGTCTTTGTTAAATAAACAAATATTAAACAGATGTGGCCAAAAGCCAGTAAACCAGGGGAGAAAAAAGCAAACAAAAAAGAACCTCCCTAGAAGAAACTATCCACTCGATAATCAGAAGTACAGTACACATTAAATGCACTGACATCTTCTTTACCTCAGTTCAAAATGCTTTAACAAATTATGTGACCTCATTTATCCTTTATTCAGTGATGTAAAAAAAGCAGTAGAGCTCGCCCCTAGTGTACAAATGAAGCTCAGTGAAATGCAAGCAGGGGGATAGTATCTACTTGGCACACCACTGTATCTCTAGTGTTGAGAAAAATGCCTTGCACATGGTATACTCAGTAAATATTTTTGGAAGAAGAAAGGAGGTGAGAAAAAGGGAAGGACGGAGGGAGAAAAGTAATGAAGGAATTTATTTAACATCGTTCACAGATCAGGGGCAGAGCCAAAGGAAGGAAGAGTTTTTCAAGCCAGTGGCTTAACTGTATCTAGTACAAATCTTAGTGATTCAGTCGTCTTCGCCTGCTGTCAGAGAATATTTTAAAAATGATAAAAACAAATAATTGTCTGTTAATTGACTTACTAATTCTATTTTAAAATTAGGCAACAGGTGTGGTTGCCATGAACTTCCTCCCCTCATGGGAGGATGCTGCTACTTGTCTATTACCCACTGGGTCAGTGATTACAGTAATTTTTTCAGACACGATGATGGCTTTACACTGACCGCCCGAGCCCTCATGAGATCACCAAAGTCTGGAGCCAGAAACCAAGGCACAGTGAATTGCCCCCACAAGGATGGAGCTCAGGACCTTGACCTCATTGACCAAACGTTCCAGCCAGTGGAGCTGATGTTGTGAACCAAATAGCTAACATGAGGGCAGAGAAATCTACAGAAGAGAATGTATTTGGCTCTAAGTATCCTCCTTTTACGAGGAAGGATCGAAAGCCCTGGCATCTTTACTGGAAAATCTGGATCTCACGAACATTCGTCATGTGCCATCAAGTCCCACCCATCCATAGAGAAACAGGCTGCCTTGGGCAAAGATGTCAAAGGATAGCATGGATCTGAGAGGATGTTACAGGGACAGATTCATGCTCAGCTAGAGAAACAAAACTTTTCAGTCCCCCCAATCTCAATATGCCACCACCTGTTCTCTAAGAGCTCTCAAATTTCAGGTCACACTCTGTTTTGTAGAGTATTATGGGAAAAGCTTTAGATTAGGGCTGGTTCTGGTTCTGCTATATTGCTTTTTGACCTTGGGCTAGTTACTTTCCCTCTCTTGTCTTCAGTTTGCTGCCTCTGCAAAATGGTTTTCAGAATGTTCCAGCTCTCACATTTTGAGAAGTATTTACCTAGAAGCAGAGGGATCTAGTCAGAACTCTGACACTAATAAGTTGTGTGACCTTGGCTAAGCTATTTCAGTTCTGTGGGCCTGTTTTAGCATCTTTTTTCCCCCTGTTAGATGCTTCTCAGAGTCCCAAGACCATTTATTCAGTTACCTACCTTATGCCGTTCTCAAAGATCTAAAACCACAAGTTGGCTTATTGTGACATACACTTCAAAAAATGTTTTTACCAGTAGCAATTCCCAGTTACCCATATATGTCATATATTTCATGTGGCAAAAACTAAATATATGTCACATACGATAATAAATACCTTTGCCTACATCAGATAAAGGAATCCCTGAAACAAGCCATGAAAAGACTGTCCATACCACTGTCTTCAGAAAAACCAGGTGACAGAAGACCAATGGTTTTCAGATGGTTGGGTGTAGCCGCAGAAAGTGACATGATCTCCCCGACAGCTTCGTGGAACCCCTCATTAGCTCCATTTCTTAGCAGGAAGGGTTGCACGGCATATGCCATGTCATACTGGATGTGTCCCATCTCGTGATGGGCTGTCAGGAAGTCATCCATCGTCACCTTTGTGCACATCTTGATCCTGCACAAAAATGGGCAAGATTAAAATGAATCTCAATGAATTTAATTTAATCCCCACAGTAGAGCAGTAGAGGATTTGGGTAGCATGGTTTATCCTTCCAAGGTTTGTTCACCAATGAGTCTTGAGGGCCTACCTCTGGTGTCCTAGAAACTGAACAAGGTGTTTAATATAAAGTCATGAGCAGGGCTGAATCCTGTTGCTCACAGACTAATAGAAAGATAAGCGGAGACTTCTGGTACAAAAACTCTCAGGCAAATACTCTAAGCAAGGCATAGCCTTGGGCATAGCAATAAGTGAATGCAGGCATGGTCTCTTAGAAGCACCAAGAAGGTCATAACTGAGGATGCAGTGAGCAACCTGGACCTTGATTAACATGCAGAAGTTTGTCAGGTAGACAAACGGCAGGGAGGGACAAGAGGTTGATACTCCTGGAAGTGCTCAGTGAGAAAGCCTTGAGAAAAGAGCGTAGCATTCAGGGCACCGCAAGCAGTTTGATAGAGCCAAGATAGAGAAAGAGTAGGAGAAGGGGCTGGAAACTGATAACTGGGAGTTATTAGCACATAAGACAGGGCATAATGGAATGGCCCATGAAGCAGGTATAGAACGGCAAGGAAAGAGGGCCAAAAACCAAGCCCTAGGAGGTCCCTGTGCGTACAGAGCAGAGAGAGGAAGCTGATTCAGAGAAGACAGAGCGGGGAGTCCCCTTCCGGATGACAGTGCAGAAGCCAACGTAGAACAGCATTTCAAACACAACCTGTAGACATTGCCTATGGCTGCAGCGGCCCAGTGAAATCAGGACTGCATCTGGCAATTAGGTAGTGGTCCTGCCCAACTCGGCAAGAGCAGTCTCATTCGGGGGGATGCAGGGGGCATGCTTCCGTAGGTTCCCAAATTAATTTTCTTACCACTCTGACCATGTCAGCCTCCTGATAAATACCCTTTAAGTCCCCCCCACTGGTCAAGAATAAACCCAAACTCCTTAATACAGCCCCCTGTGACCTGCTTTTCTAACCCGGTTTTTCCTCTATTCTCTTGTGAAACAACGGTGAGAATAGCTTCTATATACCTAACGTCTTCAGTACCTAAGAGCGTGTGCTGGGAAACGCGCATATACTCGGGCATTTTTAAGCCTCACTCTAGTCCTGGAGTCAGTAAACCGGTTTGATAAATAAGGCTTTACTGGAACACAGCCACTGCCGTTTGTTTATGTGTTATCTATGGCTGCTTTGATGCCACAAGGGCAGAACCAAGTAGTCGCAACAGAGACCTGCAGAGCCTACACTATTTACCGTGTGACCCTTTATGGAAAAGCCTTGCCAAACCTGACTCTGGGGGATGCCGCTGGGGCCTCCCGGACCAGCTCGACCAGGCAGACCCACCCATCTTCCGTTTTGCCTGAGTCATATCTGCGAAAAGCCAGCAGCTGCTTCCTCCTGCGCTGCCTTTGGCTGAACGAGAGGTGCCTCAGCCAGGAGACGAGGTCTTCCCACGCTCCGGAGTCCTCAGCCAGTGACTGACTAACGTGGGGGTACAAAAGGCCAGTCCTCTTTTCTCAACGAGTGACCAACCGTGGTACAAATCAGGGTGCGGAGAGCCCCGTGGGATCAGGCTGAGGCCAAGTGTCCAGCAGAGACCACATCCTTACTTAACTCTTTCCCCCTCCCCCCTGCTTCCCTCACTCCCCTTTGCCTCATGGCTGTCCTTTGGTGAAGCGCCCGGACAAGAACCTTCATCTCAAGCTGGGGAACCCAGCCTAAGACACTCGCCAACCTGCTACCTGGGCGTTACCATTCCACTTTATAGATAAGGAGACTGAAACCCAAGAAGGTTGAATGCCTTGCCCAAGGCCGCCTCGTCACTAAGTGACACAGCTCGGATTCGAGTGCCCGTGCTCCAATGGCACATTCTGCCACATCACCCAGAGCCTTCTTCACATGGCCTTCTTCACTCTAGCCTAACTTGCCACCTCCAGTACACAGTGGCAGGCCCTGCGTCTCTGCATTTTGATGCTGCTTTTCTCCCAGCCCAGTGTCCTCCCAGCTCTGTCTGTCCAAAGCCTTCTCACCTTCAAACCTAATCCACTTGTCCCCCCACCCCCCAAGCCCTGTCTGAGCCTACCACACATTCCAGGCGTGGTCAGTGCTCATCCAATTCCCCAGAGAGTGTTCTCTGCGGTTCTCCTATAACACGTACCACTTTCTCTCTTTTATCCCGGTATATTGATTCACCTGTCCTGTCTCGCTCACAAGAGGGAAACGTGGAGGGGAGGAATAATGCCTGATTCACACGTCCATCTTCCGTAAATCTTGGCACCGAATCTTTCTAACGGGGACACCACCATACTCACGACCATGCAACTCTAAGGGGTGCATATTATTTCAAGTGAGGCAAACTGTCTAAAGCTCAAGTTAGGGCCTGCTGACAATCCCCTTTGCCTTGGAAAAGTCCAGATGTGTTCTCATGGACTTCTGAGCCCTCATTTAAGGAGAGTTCACACATCTCTTCTGTGCTCAGACAAGCAGAGAAGAAATCCAGAATCGTCGTCATCCCTGCCTCCACCGTCTCCCAGTTTAGTATCAGCTGTGTACAGATCGTCCTCACTACCTGAAGTCACCCTTCCCTAGGTCCCAAGCTGTGGGGTGGCAGACCACTTTCCGGCTGTCGCCTGGCTCGGTTAGCATGGAGTTTTCCCAGAATCCTTGAGTCATGTTGGGAAGGCCAACAGACACAAAGAATTTCTCAGCTTCCTTGAATATCCTCCTTGCATCCCAGCTCTGGAAAGGAAAAAAAAAAAAAAAAAAAGAACAGCATTTAATTCTAGCATTAAAATAACAGCATTCTTTCTTTTGGCTATGTACAGAGGCATAACCTTTCTGGAAGGCAATTTGGCAACATGTATGGACATGTCAAGCTTTCAAAGTGTTTATACCCTGTCTCAGTAATCCTGTCTCTAGGAAACTAACCTAGGAAATTATCAGAAATTAGGTCAAAGAATGACATTTAAAATGGGTTTTTTGTTTATTGTTTTTTAAGGTTGAAATATGTATGACACATAACATTGTATAAATTTAAGGTATACAACATGGAAAATGATTTTTAATAAAGAAAAAGGTGGAAACCACCATCAGAATGGTTGAATAAATAATGATGTCTTTGTGGGATGGAAAACCTAAATAAATTCAATTTATAAAGAATTTTTACTGATTTTTTTATAAGTTAATCTTAGGTGAAAAAGTAGAATATATAAACCACTGATCTAAAGTGATATTAATGTGAAAATACAAATATTAAATTTAAATACAAATATTATATATTATGCGTGATATTTTTTGTCTTTATTCTTTATATTCCAAGCATAAACAAACAACAATGACCTTCTCTTTGCTAAGAAATCTATTCAACTAAAGCCAACAATCATTGACTGAGCTCCTTCAAGGAGTGAGGGCCTGGTGTTGGGCTCAGTGGAGGACACAAACAGGTGCACACGGAGTCATGGACTTTTGGAACCAAAAAGGCCTGCATGCGACCAAGTAGCCAATAAGTAGCCGGGCCTTGCTGCACAGCTTGTATGGGAATCTGAACTTTCAGAATGTTCTGGAAATGGAGAGGGGCAACAGTAAGCGTCTGCCATCCAGTAAACTCTTCTGGGAACTGACCAGGACTTCTTTGGAGATAAGGCCCATATCAGGCAAACAAAGTTTGTGTAACTGGCGGATAATTCCTGAATCGCTTTTGGTGACACAGAAAACTTCCTCTGATCTCAAAGACCAGTCAAGTCTGGTTTTTCTCTTCTATCAGCCTTGGGGATTTGAAACAGGATGTGACACTACGGATGTTTTTCACTATTGACCTTTAAAGGCAATATTGGTATTACCAGGTACGGCATTCTTAAGCAGAATGGATGTACGTATACCAAAACAGTGTAGACTAGTAAGCACAGTTAGCGTCTGTTAAATGAACAATGAGAGAATGGAAAATGGAACTGGAAATATTAGGAGTTCTGAGTTCAAGCCTTAGTTGCCACTGATTGTCTTTGTGACTTTGAGCCAGTCATTTCCCCAGGCCTCAGTTTCCTCACCTGCAATATGGATCTATCAAAATACCTGTCCTAATAGTCTCATAGGTTTGTTGTAAAGATGACCTTAGGAGAGATGGTGGGTGTACAAACCTCGTAGATGGGCTAAAGAGCTACATAAAGATGAGCCTGTGCTGGGGCGCCTGGGTGGCGCAGTCGGTTAAGCGTCCGACTTCAGCCAGGTCACGATCTCGCGGTCCGTGAGTTCGAGCCCCGCGTTGGGCTCTGGGCTGATGGCTCAGAGCCTGGAGCCTGTTTCCGATTCTGTGTCTCCCTCTCTCTCTGACCCTCCCCCGTTCATGCTCTGTCTCTCTCTGTCCCAAAAATAAATAAACGTTGAAAAAAAAAAATTAAAAAAAAAAAAAAAAAAAGATGAGCCTGTGCTGTTGTTCAACTGCAAAACGGACCTAGCACAGCTGCAGGAGATTGGAGGCCTTGCCGCTTCGCATTCTTACTTTGTCGTGGCTTTTTCCCAGGATCGTGTTGTGTATATGAAAATGTTTGCCGCACGGTTGCTTACAGATTTGAAACTGTTTACAAAGGAAAATCTGGCAATGTGTAAATAGTAAAGGAAATTATGGTGCAACTCTCTGAAGAAATTTTAGACAGCCAATGGGAGTATGATCATAAATTCTTTCCCCAAAAGGTAGACTATTGGCTGAATAAAGAAAAATATCATTATAATATGACTTCACCAATGGCAGGAAACACAGAGAACTTAAACAATTCTGCCAAGATGGTAACAAAAAAGTAATTTAAAAATTATTTTAGGGGCGCCTGGGTGGCGCAGTCGGTTAAGCGTCCGACTTCAGCCAGGTCACGATCTCGTGGTCTGTGAGTTCGAGCCCCGCGTCGGGCTCTGGGCTGATGGCTCAGAGCCTGGAGCCTGTTTCCGATTCTGTGTCTCCCTCTCTCTCTGCCCCTCCCCCGTTCATGCTCTGTCTCTCTCTGTCCCAAAACTAAATAAACGTTGAAAAAAAAATTTAAAAAAAAATTATTTTAAAGACTCTTGTAATATTTCTAACAATAATGATTTTTTAAATATGCAAAAATCTTCTCATGATATCATTTTTTCTATTCGTGGAGATTACGGACTGATTACTTAGCAGTGACTAACTCTAGAAAGAGTAATGCCAACCAGTTGATAATTCCACATCTTACTGCTTAATGGAAAACCCAGGTCGTCTCCATTTTTAATATCTCTCAGCAAGATCAATACCATATTTATCATTCAAGGTATTTGACGTCACTGGCACTGTAAATTACTTTTCCATGAAGCTACATAAGAAATACATTTAAGTTAGCTTAAAATTTTTTTATTTAATCTAACAGCACACCTAAAGGAAATAGAAGCAGAACAGCAAAGGCAGCCTAAACCCAGCAGAAGAAGAGAAATAATAAAGATCAGAGCAGAAATAAACAATATAGAATCTAAAAAAAACTGTAGAGCAGATCAACGAAACCAAGAGTTGGTTTTTTGAAAAAATAAACAAAATGGACAAACCTCTAGCCAGGCTTCTCAAAAAGAAAAGGGAGATGACCCAAATAAAATCATGAATGAAAATGGAATTATGACAACCAATCCCTCAGAGATACAAACAATTATCAGGGAATACTATGAAAAATTATATGCCAACAAATTGGACAACCTGGAAGAAATGGACAAATTCCTGAACACCCACACTCTTCCAAAACTCAATCAGGAGGAAATAGAAAGCTTGAACAGACCCATAACCAGCGAAGAAATTGAATCGGTTATCAAAAATCTCCCAACAAATAAGAGTCCAGGACCAGACGGCTTCCCAGGGGAGTTCTCCCAGACGTTTAAAGCAGAGATAATACCTATCCTTCTCAAGCTATTCCAAGAAATAGAAAGGGAAGGAAAAGTTCCAGACTCATTCTATGAAGCCAGTATTACTTTGATTCCTAAACCAGACAGAGACCCAGTAAAAAAAGAGAACTACAGGCCAATATCCCTGATGAATATGGATGCAAAAAATCTCAATAAGATACTAGCAAATCGAATTCAACGGCATATAAAAAGAATTATTCACCATGATCAAGTGGGATTCATTCCTGGGATGCAGGGCTGGTTCAACATTCGCAAATCAATCAACACGATACATCACATTAACAACAAAAAAAGAGAAGAACCATATGATCCTGTCAATCGATGCAGAAAAGGCCTTTGACAAAATCCAGCACCCTTTCTTAATAAAAACCCTTGAGAAAGTCGGGATAGAAGGAACATACTTAAAGATCATAAAAGCCATTTATGAAAAGCCCACAGCTAACATCATCCTCAACGGGGAAAAACTGAGAGCTTTTTCCCTGAGATCAGGAACACGACAGGGATGCCCACTCTCACCGCTGTTGTTTAACATAGTGCTGGAAGTTCTAGCATCAGCAATCAGACAACAAAAGGAAATCAAAGGCATCAAAATTGGCAAAGATGAAGTCAAGCTTTCGCTTTTTGCAGATGACATGATATTATACATGGAAAATCCGATAGACTCCACCAAAAGTCTGCTAGAACTGATACATGAATTCAGCAAAGTTGCAGGATACAAAATCAATGTACAGAAATCAGTTGCATTCTTATACACTAACAATGAAGCAACAGAAAGACAAATAAAGAAACTGATCCCATTCACAATTGCACCAAGAAGCATAAAATACCTAGGAATAAATCTAACCAAAGATGTAAAAGATCTGTATGCTGAAAACTATACAAAGCTTATGAGGGTAATTGAAGAAGATATAAAGAAATGGAAAGACATTCCCTACTCATGGATTGGAAGAATAAATATTGTCAAAATGTCAATACTACCCAAAGCTATCTACACATTCAATGCAATCCCAATCAAAATTGCACCAGCATTCTTCTTGAAGCTAGAACAAGCAATCCTAAAATTCATATGGAACCACAAAAGGCCCCGAATAGCCAAAGTAATTTTGAAGAAGAAGACCAAAGCAGGAGGCATCACAATCCCAGACTTTAGCCTCTACTACAAAGCTGTAATCATCAAGACAGCATGGTATTGGCACAAAAACAGACACATAGACCAATGGAATAGAATAGAAACCCCAGAACTAGACCCACAAACGTATGGCCAACTCATCTTTGACAAAGCAGGAAAGAACATCCAATGGAAAAAAGACAGTCTCTTTAACAAATGGTGCTGGGAGAACTGGACAGCAACATGCAGAAGGTGGAAACTAGACCACTTTCTCACACCATTCACAAAAATAAACTCAAAATGGATAAAGGACCTGAATGTGAGACAGGAAACCATCAAAACCTTAGAGGAGAAAGCAGGAAAAGACCTCTCTGACCTCAGCCGTAGCAATCTCTTACTCGACACATCCCCAAAGGCAAGGGAATTAAAAGCAAAAGTGAATTACTGGGACCTTATGAAGACAAAAAGCTTCTGCACAGCAAAGGACACAACGAACAAAACTAAAAGGCAACCAACGGAATGGGAAAAGATATTTGCAAATGACATATCGGACAAAGGGCTAGTATCCAAAATCTATAAAGAGCTCACCAAACTCCACACCCGAAAAACAAATAACCCAGTGAAGAAATGGGCAGAAAACATGAAAAGACACTTCTCTCAAGAAGACATCCGGATGGCCAATAGGCATATGAAAAGATGTTCAACGTTGCTCCTTATCAGGGAAATACAAATCAAAACCACACTCAGATATCACCTCACGCCAGTCAGAGTGGCCAAAATGAACAAATCAGGAGACTATAGATGCTGGAGAGGATGTGGAGAAACGGGAACCCTCTTGCACTGTTGGTGGGAATGCAAATTGGTGCAGCCGCTCTGGAAAGCAGTGTGGAGGTTCCTCAGAAAATTAAAAATAGACCTACCCTATGACCCAGCAATAGCACTGCTAAGAATTTATCCAAGGGATACAGGAGTACTGATGCATAGGGGCACTTGTACCCCAATGTTTATAGCAGCACTCTCAACAATAGCCAAATGATGGAAAGAGCCTAAACGTCCATCAACTGATGAATGGATAAAGAAATTGTGGTTTATATACACAATGGAATACTACGTGGCAATGAGAAAGAATGAAATCTGGCCTTTTGTAGCAACGTGGATGGAACTGGAGAGTGTGATGCTAAGTGAAATAAGCCATACAGAGAAAGACAGATACCATATGGTTTCACTCTTATGTGGATCCTAAGAAACTTAACAGAAACCCATGGGGGAAGGAAAGGAAAAAAAAAAAAAAAAAAGAGGTTAGAGTGGGAGAGAGCCAAAACATAAGAGACTTTTAAAAATTGAGAACAAACTGAGGGTTGATGGGGGGTGGGAGGGAGGGGAGGGTGGGTGATGGGTATTGAGGAGGGCACCTTTTGGGCTGAGCACTGGGTGTTGTATGGAAACCAATTTGACAATAAATTTCATATATTAAAAAAAATTTTTTTTATTTACATGATTTCACATGCAAAAGACAAGAAGAGAAAAATGGCAGAAAAAGAAATGAAGTTGAGGATTTAGATTTGGTTTTTAAGGCCTCTTCTTCCTACCTGGTTCACCATTGCATCAGTAACATCTATGTTTGGTTTCTGTCCAAAGGGGACTGTCAAAGGGTACAGATTTGTCCAAAATCGACCCCACATATCGCCTATTTAAAAAAAAAAAGTTTCGTTAATACATAGCAAAGACAGCAGAAGTATAGACCTGATTTTACACAGTGCATAACTTAGGATTGGCAAACGGGCCATATAGTATTCTAGAATTCATCTAGTGTCTCTTCATTTACCTCTTTTTCCGTACTCCTATTTAAAATTTTCAACACTCCCTTCTTTTTTCTATCTCCTCTAAAAGGATAAAATGACAGGAAATTATCACTATTTCTCCCATTTCGAATTACAATTCAAGGGAACAATGTATTAAATGTATGGAACATCAAAGCTACTATAGATTAGAAAAAGATAATATCCACCATCTATGGGACAAAATATTGCAAATTAAACCACTAGTAATTCCTAATATCGGACTCAAGAGAGATCATGTAGGATCATCATTCAGGAAACTCTACTAACTAGTAACAAAGTTCTACCTTTATCACTATACTACGGTAATACATTTAATTGGGTAATTTTTCAAACACCACAAACAAATGTTAAATTGGATCCCAAGGCCAGAGACCCTAAAAGGCAAGATGGATCTAGAAAAAAATCAATCTAGGGGCACCTGGGTGGCTCAGTCAGTTGAGCATCTGACTTTGGCTCAGGTCGTAATCTTGCAGTTCATGGGTAGTAGTGCAAAGCCTGCTTCAGATCCTCTGTCCCTCTCTCTCTTTGCCTCTCTCTCTCTCTCTCTCCCTCAAAAGTAAATAAACATTAAAAAAAAAAAAAAGAAAGAAAAAGTCAATCTAACAGCAAGACCAGAATGCTGGCAACAAAGTAATGGGGCAATATAACAACATGAAGAATATTTCAATGAACTCATGTTTTAAGCAATAAAATTCAGTAGAAATAAATGTAAGGTTCAATGCTTAAATCTTAAAGGAAAATGTATCCACTATAAAAATATGTAATATGTGACTTCAGGCTGAGACATAATCAACATGTAAAAGACCAAAAGAGACCCAACAAACAGTATAGCATGGCTTCCAAAACACAAATGTGATCTCAAGATAAATAAACAGAATTATAGTGTCTAGAACAAAGGAAGTCATGATACCATATTTACTCAATACTGGCCAAACCTCATCTGGAGTAATTGTTCAGTTCTGAGCATGATATTTAAAGAGAGATATCAACAAAGGACAGCTTATCCCAGGGAGAACAATTAGAAAATTGAGTTTTAAAGAATGGCTAAAAATCTCTATAGGATATTTAACTGGAAAGAAGCAGATGATGGTAACAATAATATCACTAAAGTATATTGATTACATACTCTTGTGCCAGGTACTATGCTGTGCCTTTTATGATGGTTGTTTAAAATATCCAGAAGGCCATCTTGTAGAAGAATGAACACATTCTGGATAACCTCATATCATGGAATTAGATGTAATGAATGGAAGACATTAGAGGGGTGTTGATTCAGTCCCACATAAGGCAGAACTTGCTTATAATTGGTGCCACATAGCACTAGATTAGTCTACCTTGGAAAGAAGAGTCACATCACACTAGATAGGTTTAGGCAGAAACTGAATTACTGAAGGATGCCTGCCAAAGACATTGTAGAGAGCATTTATATATTGCCTTAGAATAAAAAGTCTCCACAGGTCCTTTGTCCATATTCTCTCCTGCTAAGAGAGAGCTTCAAAGGCTGTTGAGAAGAATTAGCTAGCAGAAACTTAGCTTGGTAGGAATGCTATGTATCCATGACATGAACTTTTCAAGCACAAATATTTTATTTGGCCTTGGCTTCTAGGGAGTGGTAGAGGGGAAGGAAGGATGGCTACTCTATGGAAGGGAATTAGGAGGTTCAATAAAAGGCCCCAGGTCTTTCACGGTCTATGAAACCTCTGTGGCAGGATAGAAAGTTCTTGGAAGATTGAGTCTCTTCCTAAGTTAGGCATCTTTCTTCATGGCAAAGACTTCATTCATAACCCATATGATTCCAAACCACGTACTTTGCAGCAAAAGTAATTGGTGCAGTTTAGAATAAACTTACGAAGCTTTCACTCAAGCTATACCTTAATTTTCAAAAGCCTTTCTTTCACCCCTGGCCAACCACAGCCTACCAAGCTTCTTTCCTCTGACAACATAATACTAAAATCTCAAATTCCACCTCAAGAGCTTAGCCAATCAACCTAAATTGAAAAACTTATTTTCCCCATTTCCACTCTCATTTGAACTTGGAATTCTCTCTCTAGTTATGTTAAATAATCCCTTTATCCTTTGAGTCGTGGCCCACATAATATTCGTTCATGTGTGAAATAAAGTGATGCAATAAAGAACAATTTATGTTATATAATTATGTTGAATAAAGTGCTGTCAAAATGTGATTTCTACAATGTTACTAACTTCATTCGCAACATTTCCCAAAAGTTTTATGTTGGGCCTCATTCCAAAAAACAACTTTAGTGGTGGAAATAACAAAGAACAAAGTACACAAAGAGTTCCTGGAGTTTCTTACCAAGCAAATGGGCAGGGAGGCATCCAGTTGGGCTGATACGGGAAGGGTAGGTATCCATCAACTTTGCCCTCACGTAAGCATGAAGATGTTGGTACAGTGGCTTAATCTGAAAAGCCCAGGAAGAAAGTTTAAGACCAAGAGTAGCCTTTTCCAATTTCCAATCCCTACCACTAAAAATAGGAATCTCTTCAGACATATCTTCCCAGATATGGATGATGACTAACTTCACTGCATAACGCAACAAACACATCTGGAGGAATACAGGTCCCAAAATGAAAGCAGATGCAAAGAAGTATTCATTTTTTTTTAATTTTTTTTTTCAACCTTTATTTATTTTTGGGACAGAGAGAGACAGAGCATGAACGGGGGAGGGGCAGAGAGAGAGGGAGACACAGAATCGGAAACAGGCTCCAGGCTCTGAGCCGTCAGCCCAGAGCCTGACGCGGGGCTCGAACTCACGGACCGCGAGATCGTGACCTGGCTGAAGTCGGACGCTTAACCGACTGCGCCACCCAGGCGCCCCAGAAGTATTCATTTTTAATGTTACCTACTTCCTTTGTTTTTAAGTTGAAGTATCATTTACATCCCACAAAGTTCACCTACTTTTAAATGTACAGTTTCATGAGTTTTAGTACATTTATGCTGTTGGACAACATCACTGTTACCCAGTTTTAGAATATTTCCATTACCACAAAACGTTTTCTTGTGCCCATGTGCAGTCAATTCCACTCCCGTCCCCAGCCCTAGGTAATCACTGAACTGATTTCTGTCTCTATAGTTTTGTCTGTTCTGGAAATTTCATATAGATGAAGTCATGTGATATGTAACCTTTTGCATCTGGCTTCTTTCACTCAGCATGCTTTTTAGGTTCATCCATGTTACAGCATGTATCAGTAGTTCATTCTTTTTATTACTGAGTAGCATGTCACTGTATGATTACGTCAGAGTTTGCTTCATTTAGTAGCTCTTGGATACAATTTGGCAGCTGAAGGACAACTAGGTTGTCTCCAGTTTGGGGCTCCTGTGAATGATGCTTCTATGAACGTTCATGTGTGAGTCTTCGTATGGATCTGTATTTTCATTTCTCTCATATAGCTACCTAAGAGTGGAACACCTTAGTCGGATGATAAGTGTGTGTTCAACTTCTTAAGAACTGCCAAACCACTTTCTGCAGCCGCTGCACCATTCTGCATTTCTATCAGCAGTGTCTCCACACCCACACCAGCACCTGCTATGCCTGTCTTTTTTAACCGTAGCCATTCTGGTGGGTGTGTGGCGGTTTTTAAACATGGTTTTAAGTTGCATTTCCCTAATAACTTTTTACTTGCTTATCTGTCATTTATATAATCTCCTTGAGGATGTACTTGCTCAGATCTTTTGCCCATTTCTTTTCTGAGGAGTTGTTGCCCCAACTTCCACTTTTGATTGCTTTGCCTAACGATGGCTATGACACAGTAGGTTTGCATAAGAAGTTTGAAGGCACAAGGGGGAGGGGGAGGGGTGGGGGGCAAAAGGAAGGAAGAGGGAGACATTGAGAAGTGTCCATGAGATACTCTGCCTTCCGGAAAAAGGCTCCCTCAGTCAAAGGTAAGGAAACAATACTATCAATAGTCCCGAGGAAGGAAGCAAAGCCTACAGCTGCTAACAAAGTAAGACAGGGTGGGTCCCAGGTAGTTCACAAAGACCATTCCATCCGATAATCTCTCCTTCTTATAACCTTGCTGTTGGTAATTGCTGGGCCACTCAGTGGCTGAAAAGGAGAGGAAAGCAGAGTAACTCTGCTCATCTATGGGGCCTGTCCTATTATTCTTTCAAATCTTTTCAAGCTCTAATATTCCATAACTCTGAGGCCTGGGAATGGCTAACTACTGCATTAGGAACAAGCCAGAATGCCTTTGGTCATTGTCCCTTCTTCCCACACACTACCCTACGTCTGTCTCTGTGTGTGCTTCCTTGGTTACCTGTGTGAAGGTATGTTCCACATCTTTAATCAACTGGCTGCGGCTATAGTTATAGCCATCTGTCCACTCCTCTTCATAATCTCCTCTCCAATAATCTCCATAGTCCTCATAATCTGTTTTTTAAAAGGAGAAGGAAGAGAACATACGGGAAAGAAGGAGATAAAGCACGGTATACATAGATCAGCCTTGGTGGGAGGTTAAAAAATCCAAAGATCTGTCACATTTTTATTGTCCTTCTAAATGTCAACTCAAAGGGATGAAATGAATACTAACACTAGCTGGTGTCTGTCAAGCACTTGCTCTCTGCTCTCTCTTTGCTCTCTCTTCAATGCATCATCTCCTCTAAGAAGCACAGAAACTCTGCAAGATTGACATTATTAAAATCCCCACCATGCAGATTAGCACCCTGTTCCTGGACGGTGGAATCGTTTGTCCAGCGTCACACGACTGGGAAGAGGCAAAAGTACCCTCCGAGTCTTCTAACCCTTGGTCTCTACTGTCTCCATACTTCAGTTTCTATCTTTGGCTTTAAAACATGTGACTGGATTTGAGTTTTTAAATTCTCTTCTTGTTCAGGGCCTTCTATTTTCAAATGTAAACCAACTCATCTTAGACATCGCCACAGCGGGCCTGTGTTTGTTTGCAGATTATCTGTATACACAGAACATCTCTGCATGCATCGTGTAGTACCTCGTCATCTGGAAACACAGGCTTGCATTAGGATATTAGCCAATACAGTTTGCAAATGTATTTCAAAAATTCTTATTTTCACATGCACATTGGCAATGGATGATCAGGAAGAGGAGAGAGAGAAATATTTGGATGGAAAGATATGGTGATGAGCTGCTGTCCCAGCTTGCCTGTGGCTTAAGAATACAAGTTTAAGTGGCAGTGAAAGGCACTGAGAAACAACAGATGAAAAAAATTCTTCCTTACTCAACCCCAGCAGGCAGTGAATCACCAAAGCATAAAGTTACTCGTAATGCCATAGCTTCAGCTCATTATTCAGGCAGGAGAATAAGTTAGGATATATGGAAATTTAAGCCCCATGTTAAGATTTTTATGACCACATGATTTGAGTTATAATTACAACTGCAGAACATAATGGGTTTCCAGCCTAAATTAATCTGATTTTTTTTTTCTTTCTGGGACACCACCCTGAGTTAAACACACAAATGACCTTTAAAAATCAACTGTAGCCAGATAGGAGTTTAGGTGAGAGACAGTGTCTCTGTCTCTCATCCTGTCAGAGCAATAGAATCCCTACTCAATCCCCAGGCTACCTCAGGAAGGCTTGGGTTCCTGATACCTTCCCAGACGAGTGATTTGTTTGACGTCCTGTCGTTCAGCCTCATTGCTGAGCTCCTTAAACTGTAGAATGTCAGCGCATCTTTCCTTATCCCCTAGTAGTTTCTTCTTTGAGACACATCACCTGAATTTGTTCAGGAGATGATCACTAATTTATGGATACCACTTCTGTCAAAGGGCAGGCTTGGTAATTCATGAGAAATAGCCCACAGCCCCCACAGAGAGCATCAGGATCTCTACAGACCAGCGAACTTACTGTTTGCTCTTGCCATCTCATTTTTCAGGGCCACATACTCTTCATAGAATGGCCTCAGCTGCTTGCCGACCTCAGCCCTCCAGCCTTCCCAAGCCCAGAGCCTCTCATTGTAGTCTTTGCTGTTTTCCATTATGTCATCCAAGCCTGTCATTGCAAAGCACCCAATAGGGAAAAAAAACATGCATTTGTAAAATTTTTATTTGTAAACAATTGTATGAACTTTAAAGAATTAAAAGTAAGGCTGGCAGGCATCGAGGCCATAAAGTTATTAAGTGAAATCTCATGATTTCTCGATTTCTTCATCCTTGTTATAGTTCCAAAATATTTCTGAAGAAAAAATAAACCGTTGAAATCATTTAACTCCTTAGTTAAATTACTTAGAATGTGACAGAGTTTACAATGAAGTCTTGTGATAAGTTAACAGTTCACCTATGTACTGAAACACCTATTTGGAATCTTATCATCTTTGGATTATCCACTTGAAAGGCAGAGTTTCATCATCCAGTGTCAATCTCAGTTTTAAAACTTGGAGTAAAAACTTAAATTTCATAATGACTGCTCAAAATTAATAGCCTACCTGGTTCAAGTAATAAGCACTCCTGTGGATTATTTGGGTTACAAGCTTTTCCAGTACTGTAGATCGTGCTCATTGCATTTAAGATTGTGTTCAACTGCAAATTAAGCATAATAAACAATGTTCAATGTGGGAGATGTGCTATATAGAACGCTAAGGTAAGGATGTCCTTTTACCCATGTGATTTTTTATGCCTCAAAATACAGCAATTCCCATCTTTGCCAAGCACCCTCCTTTATGTAGGGTAGGAATATCTCCATTAAATTTCCCCCACTATCAACTGGCACAGAGCCTTAGAAACACATAATAAATATATGTGGAATGACTGAAATAAATGGATCCACCAAAATCCCAAGGATGTTTCCCAGGTACACAGAGAAGTGCATTTGCTGTTCATTCAGCATTCACCGAGAACACATTCACTGAACATCTACTTTGTCCGACACTCTGATAACTCTGACATGAACAAGCCGTGGATCCTCAAGGACCCCCACGGCCATGGGACAAGGAGGCAGCCATGAAATCAATAATTACATAATCGAGGGACAAGTGGTAGAACTGTCATGAAAAAGTGATGTGGCAGTCTGGCAGGAAGTGGATAAAAGAAGAACTTGGAGATTCAGGAATGGCTTCAAAGAGGAAGGGACATCGGTGCCATGACTTGGAAGAGAGGTAGGAATTGGTCAAGTAGAAAAAGGGAATAGAAGGCAGAGCCTAAAAGATGGATGGAGGTTGGGGAAGAGCAGCAATTTTCCAGAAGTGATGACATGTTGAAGGAAACTGGAGTAGTGACACTGGAGACGTAAGCAGGGGCTTTGTCACGAGGGGTCAGCCATCTATGCCACACCAAAGAGTTTTAACTTTATCTTGTAGGTAAAGGAGAGTAAAGGTAATAGAGTTAAGCAGTGCTACTCAAAGTATGGTCCATGGACCAGTACAAAACAGCAAATTCTTTGTTTCTATTCTGTGACAAGTACAGGAATCAAGAGAATAATTTTTTTTTTTAAAAAAAGAGAATGAATGTTTATAAACTTTAAAAAACCATTTGATATTCCCATGACATCTCAGCATATCAATGGATTTAGCCAAGTATTGATCTGTAATAGATTGGTAATAAAAGAAGAGAGGGAGAAAAGGAGGGAGAGAGGGAGGAAGAAAAGCAGGAAGGAAGGAGGGAAGGAAGGAAAGGAAAGGAAAGGAAAGGAAAGGAAAGGAAAGGAAAGATAGGAGAGGAAAGAAGGAACTGGTTCTCCCCTACATTTGATTTAAGAAGCACCACATGAAAGGCTCTGTTTCTCTTCTCCTATTTCCCCCTTCCATTATTCTTTCACTCTGCCACAAAAGTCACTATCCTAAAACATGAAATAGATCCCATGATTAAAACTTCAATAAGATCCCATAGTCCAAAGGCATCAATCCAAATTCCTTACCATGGCACAAAACTCCTCACGGTCTCTTTGTGTACCTGCTTTTTCAATCTCCCCTCCTCCCTCTCCATTGTATTCATGCATTCTTGAGTCTCCTCTCTTCCCAAACAGTTCAATCTTTTACATGCATTTCTGTGTTTTTCAGTTTGGGCTGCACATTAGAACTACCCGGAATCTTATAAAAATATAGTGTCCGTGTTCCACCCAGGATAGATCAGGCTGTCCAGACTCTCAAAGACCAATGGGCCAAGTTTCACATGGTGTCTTTGAGAAAAAGATGGGAAGCACGGAATGGATAAGATAAAGTGGATTAATAGCTAGTTGGATAATTGGATCCAAAGAATGTGGAATAATAAATATCAACTTGTAGGAAGATATGTGCCACATGGTTTTATCTTTGTCCTTATCGTGAATTTTTTCTTTTTATAGATGTAGATTACAACACAGAATTCCAGAGGACAAGCAACTGAGAAAGAAGACTTTGATGTTAAATAGCCAAATATTTTAGATAAAAATATTTCAGTAGGTTAGATCAGGGGTCTGTAAACTATGATCTGCAGACCAAATGCTGTCTGCTGCCTGTTTTTGTAAAGTTTTAGCAGAACACAGCCACACTCATTTGCTTATGTATTAGCTACGGCTGATTTTCTGACACAACAGCAGAGTTGACTCATTGTGACAGAGACTAGATGGCCCACAAAACCTAAAATATTTACTATCTTTCCTTTTACAGAATAAAGTGTGCTGACTCCTAGGCTAGAGAGATGGGATGAGAGATGTTATTTTAATAGGGTGAATACGGGCTTTCTTGAATTTGAGCAAACTACCTACTTAAGAATAGAATTTTGAAAGCTATCATTTTAGAGCAACATTGGTGGAAGAGACTTGGAAACTTCCTGGACAGTGATGTTGATATGAGCCAACATGGGATTTGGTTGTCAAAAAACAAACAAACCAAACAAACAAAAACTTAATACAGTCCTAGACTGTCTTCATAGATGTAGGGCGAAGGGTGTAGAATGTCCTATTCCTGATCACCTTCATGCATCAGAACCAACACAGAGTGCCATGTCTAGTTCAAGGTTACCGACAAAATGAAGACAGCAATTAGGACTGGTTAGGAAACTTGAAACTATCGTAGAGAGGAAAACTGCGGAGTGAAAGATGATATCCTAGGTTCAAAAAACAAAAAGGACTTGGGGCGCCTGGGTAGCTCCATCAGCTAAGTGTCCAACTCTTGGTTTCAGCTCAGGTCATCATCTTGCAGTTAGTAAGTTCTGGCCCCGTGTCAGGCTCCCCGCTGACAACGTAGAGCCTGCTTGGGATTCTCTCTCTCCTCTCTCTTTTTGCCCCTCCTATGCTCGTGCTCTCTCTCGCTCTCTCTCAAAATAAATAAATAAACTTTAAAAACAGGGGTCAACCAGTTTAAAAAAATAGCTGCCTTCATTTATTTAAAAACCTTTGTAGGAAAGAGCAATTTGGATCCAGAAGGCAGAACAAAATGGTGGTAAAGCACTTAATGCTCAATGGAGGGAGTATCTCTATCAATTAGAGGGGCCCACAGATGGAATGGATGTCTTGGAAAGAGATGGCTCACCCACCCCTAAAGCAGTTTGAGCTGAGGTTCTTAGCCACTCATTAAAGACGTAGAGAAGAGTCAAGAATGAAAAGGGGGAAATAATTGGACCACATACAGGACTTCTCAAGCTTGGCACTACTAATGTTGTGGACCAAATAATTCTTTGTCATTGGGGCCTGTCTCGTGCATTGTGGAATGTTTAGCGGCATCCCTGCCCCTTCCCCACTTATGACAACCAAAAATGTTTCCAGACATCATCAAATGTCACTGGGGGGCACCCCTAGTTGAGAATGAATGACATAGACTAAGTATATTCTTCAGGCCACCTGGTCCTCAGGAAGGTGACTTCGGTATAGGGTGCCCATATACAACACAGGGCCCAGACCACACCAGTTTGACTTTGTGTCCTAACATAATTATTACCAGTGTCTTCTTTCACTTGCAAAAGGATTCCAGTTTGGATGACAAATTATGTGGTCACTCTACCTAGGCACAGAGCTCTTTCTAATGTTAGCATTACTATCTCTGCAGATAAAGGAAGCAGCCATGGGGATATTAACGTTTAATGTTTCCCCAATATTTCAACTCTTGAGGTCAGCGCTAGAATGTTCACATACTCGTTGGCTCTTGTCTGCTGAGAGCACTGATGACCCACTCTGCTGAAGGGCCTGCAATTGACGTTTGACGGTGGCATTGTGAATTTCTGCTAGCGGGTAAGTTTTGGCAAGCTTGGACTGTTCTTCATAAAAGGCAGACCATTTGCCCCCGGCCTCATTCTGAAATGACAAAAAAATAAAGTTGAAGTCAGAATGGCACCGCTTGAACAGATAAAACAGGAGATACCGTCCAAAAAAACATCTGGTGGAACATCTAATATTTCCTGAGTAGTTTTAGTTCTCTACTTTGCTGAAGGTCAAAGCTTAGGTTATGAGTTACCAGGCCATTCTTGGTCACTCTCTCTTTCTGGCCCAGTGCCTAGTTTTCCCCAGGGTCCTGTCCCCAGAACTGGAAGTGCATTCTCACAGATAATTCACATCGTGGGGCCCTGGAATTTATGGCCTTAGCACTGTGACGTGGGTGAGCTGATCAAGGATTCAAGGATGAATGCTCTAAAGGGAGAGCCCAGTAAAGCTCAGAACAAACTTAATGGGAATACAGCCCCTCATGACACTGTGAACCGCAAGAAATGAGAATCAGTTTGCAGTAAGCCCCACAGTGCCATGACTTACCAGAGATTCTGATCTTAAATTATGTTCCCCCAAGAAGGTAGCCCAGAATGTGGCCCTTTGTTAGCCATGGCGATTTTCTAACAGTCAAAGAAACCAACGAGCAGGTGATGATGCCAGGACTCACTTGGCTCCCATCTTGAACATCACTGTAGGCAAGTGGACTTCTCCAGACTCTTCTAGCACAGTCTTTTCTCAATGTACAAATTCATTTTCATCTACCACAGACTGAAATAAGCAATGCTTTGTACATTGTACTTCTCTAGACTGTATAAAAGAGGTAGCCTATGAGACAAGTAAGAACTCCATTCTTGGAGTCAGACACCTGTGACTAGCTGTGCAACTTTAGGCAAATTACTTACCTTCTCTGAGCCAGTCACCTTATCTGTAAAACGTGAGTAATAATAGGACTTACCTCAAAGGGTTGTTGTAACGATGAGAAGAATTGACAAATAACAAAAAGTTTATCACAATATCTGGTACATCCTAAACATTCAAAAAAGTTAGCTATTTTATAATTTATAGAAAAAAATTCTTTGCCCTTAAGTTGCTTACAGTGTTATCAGACAGATAAGGTATGCAGCGTGAATGTTTCATTAATGAAATATAAGAGCATATGATAAAGTATAAGCTTTGAGTGGGCCCAGCAGTTTCTGCTATAAGAAAAGAAAGACTCATGAAGGCAACTAGATTTGGCCAAGCTCTCATGGAGAAGACCTTAAAGTAGGTAGGAGTTGGATGGATGTAGAGTACTTTGCAGAATAATTCACCTCATTTGATCTTCTTAATCTCATGAGATAGAAAATCATTGTGTCTCCATTATTCATATGTGCATAAAGGGGCTGAGAGATATAAATAGTGGATATAGCAACCAACTGACAGCATCTGGGTCCTGGATCCTGTGGTAGAGAAACGCTAAGATGGCTCCCATGATCCCTCTGTCTGGGTGGTACACACTTGAGTGATCGCCTCCACCTTGAGTGTGAGCAGAACCCATGATTCACATCTAACCAGCAGCATATACCAAAGGTGACAGGATGTACATATTTATGTTATATAAGATTATAATTTTTATCTTGCTAAAACTCTGTCTCCCTTGCTGACTCTGATGCAGCGAGATGCCATGTTGTGAGCCACCCTGTGGAAAGGGCCACACGTCGAGGAATGGAGGATGGCCTCTGGGTGATATCATGCAAGAAACTAAGGTCCTCAGTCCAGCAGCACACAAGGATCTGAATGCTTACCACTAACCACATTAGCTTCGAAGTGGATTCATCCCCAGTCAGGCCTCAGATGAGACCATAGTGCTAGCCAGGACCTCGATGACAACTTCATAAGGCTCAGAAACGGAAGATGCAGCTAGAAAATGCCTGGATTCCTGACCCACAGAAGCTGTGGGATAATAAATGCGTAGTGCTTTAAATTGCTAAGCTTATGGTAATTTTTAACACAATAGATAATTAGTAACAATCCCAACGCGGGACTTCAGGCATGATTGCGTTTTCCAGGCAAGGAATTTTACTTTTATTCTTTGAATACTAGGGGATCACTCAGGGGCTCCAAGCAGGCTTGTGACGTGATGGAAATGGTGTGTGGACATGACAACAACGGCTCAGACAAGAAAGAGATGAGTAGAATAGTGGCAGTAAAAACGGGAAATGATTTCTCTCTTTATTGAGTACACACAACCCCTCAGGAACCACTTCCCAATTAATCTTCACAAACAATCTTTTGAGGTAGTTGTGATTATCTCTACTTCACAAATGAGGACACTGAGGCACAGAGCTGGGAAGTAGCTTTCCCTAGGACACGCAGCTAGTAATTAAAAGAACCAGAGTGTTAACCCAGATGTTTACCTCCAAAGCTAACGCTCTTAACCAGTGACCATTGATTGCATTCATCACATTCTAGTCTTGTCTGTAACATGCATGAGTGGGAAGGAGTGGACTATGGAAAGAAGAGTTTGGTCTCTGCTACAGACTCATCTACGCAACCCACCAGTTACCTCGAAACCTCTACCCTTCTTCACCCAATCCAGGACGATTTACTGTCAAGCAAAATTTCTGGTAAAACTTTGATACCAAATTATAGGAATAATATTATTCTCGATTTCTTCTGGAAACAACTCACGCTCCCCAAAAGGGCTCAGTCTCAGAACATTTTTTAAATTATACTGATATAGGAACTTTGAAGATATCTGTTCTATTTATCACTACCATACTGTAAGTGTCATACTTTAAATCGCAAGACAAAAAAATGCATGATGTTGCCTTGAATTTTGCCCACTAAGGACATACTGTTCCTTCCCAAGCTAGTCTTTTTTCCAGAGCTCTAGGGACCTAAACTAGCTTTTTGTTAATTTCTTGGCTCAATATTCCTGTACCATGCTAGTAGTGGAAATCCCATTTCCACACCTATTAAATAACCCACAGGTGAAACCTGAGTCTGATCAAGTCTCTAGATCAGGACTCTGCCCACCATCTGTTTTTGTAAATAAAGTTTTATTGGAACATAGTCACGCTCATTTATGTGTCATCTATGGCTGCTTTTGCACTACAATGGCAGAGTTGAACAGAGGCCATGGGGCCCACAAAGCCTGAAACATTTACTATCTGGCCTTTTTCAGAAAAAGTGTTCTGGGGGCGCCTGGGTGGCTCAGTCGGTTAAGCGTCCGACTTTGGCTCAGGTCATAATCTCACGGTCTGTGAGTTCAAGCCCCACATCGGGCTCTGTGCTGACAGCTCAGAGCCTGGAGCCTGCTTCAGATTCTGTGTCTCCCTCTCTCTCTGACCCTCCCCCATTCATGCTTTGTCTCTCTCTGTCTCAAAAATAAATAAACATTAAAAAAAAATTAAAAAAAAAAAAAGAAAAAGTGTTCTGACCTCTGCCCTAGATCTAGACATTTACAGGAAATATAGGGGACAAAAGAGCATGTTAAGCAACATTTACGGGGCATGATCGGCAAATCCAGAATAGTGGGAATTTCTATAGAACCAAAAATTTAATTCTTCAGCAAATAAATTGTTGAAAAAGTGAGGGAGGAATTCTGTAGACTAAAAGAGAACTAAAGAACATCCTTCAAAATGATTGGAAGGAGAGGACCCGGTTAGATCTTGATTCACACAAAAGAGCTGAAATTTTAAAAAAAATGAGACGGTAGGGTGCATTTGAATACTGATAGATATTTGACAAAACTGAGGAGTTCTCACCAAGTGGTTGGTAGTGTTATTGAGGTTCTTTTAAAAATTCTTACTTTGAGAGCTACAAGGTGAAATATTTATGCATCCAACCAGATCATGTTTTGGATTTCTTTCAAAATAATCCAATAAATGAGGGGTTGGGTAGAAAAATAAAACAAGATTGGCCAAAGTGTTAATAATTTGTAAAATCAGGTGATGGGTACGAGGAGATTCAATAGACCAGTCTCTCTTCTTTTATACATGTTTGAACATTTTTATGATGAAAAGTAAAGAAAAACCATACCATGGAATACTATTTGGCAACAGAAAGGAAGGAAGGAACGCTACGTGCCACAACATGCGAAGTGAAAGCAGCCAGACACGAGAGACCACATTTCCTACGAGTCCATTGATATGAAATGTTCAAAGGAGGCAAATCTTTAGAGACAGAAAGTAGATTAGTGGTTGCCTGGGGCTGGGGGCTGGGAGGAAGGGCGATGACTAACGGACATGTGGTTTCTTGCTGGAGAGACGAAAATGTTCTGCAGTTAGATGCTGGCGAAAGTTGTATAGTTCTGTAAATATACTAAAAAGCATCGAATCGTATACTTTCAATTGGTGGATTTTATGGTGCATAAATTGTATTTCAATAAAGCTGTCGTTAAAAGCTCTCTAGAGTAAAAGGAAAGGACAAAACCCGTACCTTATTCCCTAGGTCCTATCACTAAGTCTGAAACACCCACAAAACTGCTCTAAACCGAAGGAGTTAGCCAAAATTTATTCACTGCTCTTTTAGCCAGTTACCCGGCACACGCGCAGAAGCAGAAGCCATTCCTCACCACCAGACTGCCCTCCCTGCATGTAGCTGGTGGCCACCTGCTTCCTCTCTGCATTTTAATATTTTCACTTTCCTTTAAAAGGTCCATGCTTTCTGCGGTTTGGCCACACTTGGTGATTTATGCCCTCTCCTCTCTGGCCTTTGCTCTAATCAACAGCTGCAATTCAAAAGTAATAACACTCAGTGATCCAGACATGATTTCGACAAACATCGCTACATCTCATTCTGGAACATGGCTTCTCAGCAAAGGGCACTCAGCAGGACTGTTACATGTCTCTTCGGCAAGTACAACTCCCGCACTCGTAGCAACGATATCGTGTCGTTCTCCCAAGCTCACGGGCATCGAGCCCTATTCTGGTGGTTTGGGGTATGAACTAAGGCTCACAACGACCCTACAAGGCAGATATGAGTGGGACGTTCTTTTTCACAGGTCAGATAATGAAGGCGCAAAGAGGTTAATTCAGCAGCTTAAGCTCACCCAGCTGGAAAGTGGTGGAGCCAGGATCTGAACCTCACCAGTCTGGATCCGGAGCTCTTAGGCACGATGCTGGTAAGTAACACCTTCACCAGCACCTACGGGCCCATTCAGCGGAGCATGAAAACAAACGAACAGTACACTATAGTCACCTCCAACAGAGGTCAAATAAAAAGTGAGGCCAGAGCAACAATAAAGAGATGAAGAGAGGTAAGACCAAAATATGAGCCAAGAAACAGATGATCTCCTATGACCACATCAGGCTGTCAAAATCTCCAGGATTTCTTTGAGCTTTAGAAAAATGGAAAAGCTTCTCTTTGGGAATTTCAAATGAGGCAGTAGGTCTCAGATTTCATCTGTCCCCATGAATGGCAGTAATTTAAACACGCGTCCTACTAACCATTTGAAAAAAAAAATAAGCTTCTGAACTACATTTTTGAAGGAATGTATCGCTATACAAGTGTCAGAAAGTCTTTTTTTTTTTTTTAAGTGTCACAAAATCTTTCCTCAAATAATGTCGCTCGACTTCTAGGAAAGACGCGTAAGGATACTGCTTCGGGACCTGTGAGAGAAGAAATTCCTGAGTCCTTGCACTTGTCAAAGCATCTTGCTTTCCCAGAGCATTCTGAGATTTGTCAGAATTGGTTTAGTTATGGTTTTTCTGGGAGGGCTCTGGATGGATTCTGTGACCTTTGGAAGTCCCTCAGAGCTCCACGACAATGAAGGAAGGAATTCCCAATTCCAGCCTCGGGACCCATGGTTAGTTTAATTACTAGCTAGCTCTTCCACTAAGCCTCCACTTGCACTTTGCAGTTAATCTATCATTTTAGAGAGTCTTTAGATATTCCTGTTGACACTGTAGGCTTGGGAAAATTATGAACTCAATAACTTATGGCATTTCCATGAAATGCTTTGAAACCCTGATTATGATGAGAATTATAGTAGCAGCTTCATAAAGCATGTTCACTGGTTTCCAAGAATCTGGACCGAGACCAGTGAATTATTTTGTAACCGTTTTCAAATGAGCCCCAAGGTCATTTAAGTTTAGGCATCTGGGACTCCAGAATCCAAAAGATCGAGGCAAACATCCAACTTCACAACTCAGAGCATTTCTTTGATTTCCCTTTTCAGTTGCATGGGCAGTAATCTAATCTTTAAGAAGCAGCAAACACCCCTATGTAGCCATGAGAACTCACCATTTTTTGGACATTCTCGTCTGTGATATTGGTGTTATAATTCCAGGAAGCAAGTGAACTTTGATAAGACAGCTCTTCGGCTTCATGGTTAAACTTCTCCAAAAATGTCTTGGCCAGTTCTTCAGTGGTGGATTGAGCAGCAGTTAAAGCAGCAAAGCTGAGAAGGAGCCAGAAAGAGCCTGACATCTTTCCCTATGCACCAAGATCCCATCCACTGAACAACTTTCCCTAGAGTAAAACCTCTTCATGAGTTTTTCTTGCTCATCAGCCTTTGAACTTGGGTTGGGCACTGAGCAGGGAAGATGAAAAAAAAAAAAAAGAAAAGAAAAGAAGAAGAAGAAGAAGAAAGAGGAAGAAGAAGAAACAGTAAACAGTCTGCTGAACCAATATAAAGTTCATCCTGGAGAGGACAGATATGTAAACAGATTTTAGAATGATTTTTTAAAGTAAATCAAATAAACAAATGTTATTCATTAATCCTAGAGAATCATAGCCCTCCTAGTATTTTATGGCCAGATCAGAACTTGCACATTTGGTTAATATGTTCCTAAAAAGCTGTTAAAGATACACTGAAGGTGTTATAATTTTACAGGGACAAAAGAAGGCTAGAATTAGGGATCACGGGGGGTAATGTTGGTACTTAATATGTTTTCCAGACAATTCCATTAAAAGTCAGTTATCTCTCCTTTCTTTTCATGTCAAGCTCTGTTCACAGAAAGTCTCTCCTAGGGTAACATTTCCCCTTCCTAAATAAACTACTTTGCCCTTGTCTTTTTGGAATTCTTTTTTTTCCTGATTTTAATTTTAATTTCCATGGCCATGTTTAAAAGTACGAGACTAGGGGCATCTGGGTGGCTCAGTTGGTTGAGCACCCAACTTTGGCTCAGGTCATGATCTCCCAACTCGTGAGTTCGAGCCCCGCATCGGGCTCGCTGCTGTCAGCACAGAGCCGGCTTTGGATCTGCTGTCTCCCTCTCTCTCTGCCCCTTCCTCGCTCACATGCACTCTCTCTCGAAGATAAATAACCCTTTAAAAAATAAAAATAAAAGTATAAGACTACCCTCCACTCCGCAGGTTAACATTCCTGATCCGGCTCACTTTCTATCTCTCAGATGACCATGTTAACCACCTATTGTATGGCTGACTTCACTGTATGCCTCCTCCCCTTTCACTTACCTGTTCTAAAGTCAGTCAAGGACCCAGGGAAATAAAAATGACTCTGCATGGTATGAAATTCAAAGAGTGTCCATGTCCGTGGTCATCCAAAACCATGGGATCATGGCAACAGAGAATCCAGAGGGACTCCAGTGGTTATCCTGTAGAATCTCCAGAGCTGGATCAATGTCCTCATTCCCAGAGAGCGGGTATGTCAGAGATAAAGAGAGGAGCCACTGTAAATGGCAGGGCTCCTGGGCCGGCTCGACTGTGATTATGAAACCTTCACGCAGGGAAAATATTTCTTCACCCAGAAAAACAAGTCTTCCAGGTCCAGGTGACCTGGCAGTAACCAAGCCTTTAAAAAAAGTTTTCACTACTTTCCCTTATTCCAAAGTTGTACGTATTATTATAGGACAGGGAAAAATCATTATAAGTAACTGCTCAAAGTGCTTTGCATTATAATAGTTCGTTGAAGCGTTACAACAAATCTAGAGGCGAATAATTTTTATCGATGTTGCACAGATTATGAAACTGAGGCTCAGAGAACTTAAATAAATTACCACACCTCATTCAGCCAGGAATGCCATTTGATTCTAGAGTACAGACCCCTTTCCACTTTCCGTGAAGATGACAGATTTCGTTTCGCCACATCAAAAAGAGGTGGATTCAAGGCGCCTGGGTGGCTCAGTCAGTTAAGTGTCTGAATCTTGATTTCGGCTCAGGTCACGATCTGAAGAATTTATGAGATCGAGCCCCATGCGGGCTTGCCCCCAAGCAGAGCCTGCTTGAGATTCTCTCTCTCTCTCTCTCTCTCTCTCTCTGTCCTTCCCCACTCTCTCTCTTTCAAAATTAATAAAGAAATATTAAAAAAAAAAGAGGTAGATTCTTCCTATCCTTAATGTAAATCAAAACACGTGATCCTTCTAAGAAATAAGTTAGTTGACAAATTTAAGCAATTATGATCAATGTTAAATGAAAGTAGGGGAGAAATCAGTGAAGTTTCATCACAGCACTTCCCACATTCGAGGAAGCTGAGATCCACTCACTTCACACAGGCATTAGGAGAAAAACCAGTTCCGAGAAAGGGGAGCAGCACGTGAGGCTTTGAACAAAGAGTTGGAATGTTACTTTAATAAAAGCTGAAACAAAACTCCACTCAGGTCACTTCCTGAATGAAGCTGTTAGCTTTAGAAAAAAAAAAAAAAATGGAAACCGTCCAACTTCAATTCACTGAGGCAGAAAATAAGATTAACGTGATCGAACTGAAATGGAGAAAGCAGGATATGGAATCTGAGAGCTAAAAATAGACGGACAAGGAGACTGAGATCACACCGAGGCAAGAACACCCTGGAAGCCAAGAAACTTTGAAAAGTCAGAAATAGAAGGCTTGCCACAATAATTCTGTAGAACTAGCTCGTCACGGCCAGCTGCAGGCAGAGACTGCGTTCTGAGAATTCATGCTCCCCTCCAATGAGATGCTGCTGCTGTTCTGCCGGCTACCCAGCAGTGTTCTCCCCAAGCCCACGCTGAGAATGGAAGGACTCCACTAAAGATCCAGGGGATAGGACCCAGAAAGGCAATGGGCCCAAAGGAACGGATTGCCTTTGAGACAGAACAGAGAACCAGAAAAATTAAGAAAACTGGACATGTAGGAAACCTGTTCTACTTTTCAAAAGGGTTGGAGTGTGAATTTCCTACGTGGTAGAGGGAAGAGTTTGATCTTGGCACCTGACAAAACTGTAAAATGTGACTTTTAGGCTACGGTTTCCTCTTGGAAAATATATAGATCTCTGGTCCTAAATACATATCTAGGGATTCGTGAGGAACAAGTCACATGCTAACTGCCTCATTTCCTTTCTGCTAAAACAATATAATAGTAAAAGAAAATACAAACATACAATGTATCTTCTATTGCGATAAGGGATTTAACAAAATGTAAGGTTATACAACTAGATTTTAATGTCCCCCAAACAACCACATGACTCCGGTTGAGCAGTCCTTGAGTAATGACGGTTCATGTCCAAAACGATAAGAATCTTGATTCAACAATTAGTTACTGGATATATACTAATGAATAAGACAGGAAAAGTTCCTGTGGATATCATCTTACGTGATGTGCGGTGGAGCGAAGAAACAAATAGCTGATGAGAAATGCTATGACTTTACAACAAGCAGGAAAGGAGGGTGGTGAGCCCAATCCCTTGGGGTGGGGATGAGAGGGTGATCTCTGAGCAAAGACCTGAAGGAACGGATGAAAGCCATGTGGATATTCGGGAAAGACTGTCCCAAGGGGAGGGGCAGCAGGTGCAAAGGGTGTAGGCGGACCTCAAGAACATCGGAGAACTTTGTGTCTGGAGCCCAACACATACAGGAAAGTGGCAGGAGGTGAAGACGGAGAGGAAGCTCAGGGCCCCACCAGGAGGGCTGGACACATGATTGTAGAACTTTGGCTTTTATTCTGAGTAACGTGGGAAGACATTGGAGGGCTTCAGGCAGAGAAGTGACTCACTCTCACTACTGAGTAGAGAAGAGACACCAAAGGGGTAAGGTTGGAAGCAGGGAGACCAGCCAGGGGACTACCACAGCAGCCCAGACAACCTGGTTGAATAAAAACCTAATAGGAGCTGTAAATCCAATTTGACTGCCCAAGAAAAGGAAAATTCATCTTAGACTATTTAAGACTTTGTGAATAGAAGTATTAGATGCAAAATAATTTAGAGAATCAAGCTCATTGCGGAGGAACACAAGTTTAGAGAGTCACAGGAGAGGATCCGGAGAAAAACAAACAAAAGAGTAGATGGTCTAAAATAATATAATTTGAAGCACAGTTCAGACACAGAGGAGAAGACAGGTAGCATAATGGATTCACTTTGCCACTTGTTAGCTGTGTGACTTTAAACAGGCCATAGTCTCCCCACACCTCGTTTCCTTATTTCAAAGCCAATGACAATATTATATGCATCTCATAGGAAATCGTAAGTATTATATGAGTTAATACATGAGAACACAGAAAAGAATTCTGGGAACCTAGTAATAAAAGCCACCCCAAATGAGAGGAGTTGTGTGATAATTCGGTCACTTTGAGAAGTAAGGGAAATGGGAGAATCGTCCATAGTCCAAGTTTTATCTATAGGAAACCCATCATATTCTAAGAATGAGTAGGCCCACATAAGCAAAATGAAAATGTACTGCGTTGATTATACCAGTTGTGCATTTTTAAACCGCTGAAGATAGAATTTGTTTCTAACATATATTCCATCCTCGTTAGGATGTTGCCTTAAGCGTTATTTTATGTGTTTTTTTTTTTTCCCCAGATGACTCAGTGTCATCACCTTGAATATTGTTTACTGACTAGGCCATAACGTGACAATGTCTTTGGGGCTTTACATTAATGGCTCCGAACAGCTTTATTGCTATTAACTGTGCTGTCTCTGCAGGTTCTGAATTAGCTGTCACTTCTTGAAGAATCTACTTCTAGTAGCCCTGCCCACTACAAATCTCCTCCCTGTTTCTGATCTGCTGTCTGCTAAAAGCTAAATGGAAACCAGATAACCGTGGAATTCAATCAGAAAGCCCCTTCTTCATAGGCTCAGACCTGAGGGCGTGTCTTCACCCTGCTGGAGCAAAGGGCATAGACTTTGAGATCCATATTTCCCTTACTGCTCTACCTTTTATACACTTCCAACTGAGTCACAAATGGTGGGGTTGCCAAATAGCTATGGCAGAAGCTTCTTCCGGTTCCCCAAGCGGAGAGGAAAATTTGGTTAATTTCGGAGGGGGAAAAAAAAAGATGTTTTGTGCAATTTCTTGTCTTAAAATTGATAGAGTAATGCTTCCAACAGAAATAAGGAAGGCTATCAGGAACATAAAGCATAGGGACATTTAAAACTCCACATGGCCAAAAATGACTTGCATTTAGCCCAAATGGTTTCGACCACATACTTATCGAAGTGGATTTGTAAGTACTTTACAGAAAATACATAACAAGTTGACTTTTGAGCCCAAAGGAAAAGCTAAAGCTTTTTCCTGTTTACATTTCTAGTTGCACAGCAGTCCCTTTTCCTACAGATAGAGCAAAGATAATCTCCATGAACAAAATTGACAAATATTTTCAACAGACAGAGTTCAAATTTGCGAGGACAAGCTGTGGATTCCAGGAGGGTTGTACTAATTATTACGGGTCTGAATTTATAATTGTATGGTGCCTGTCCTGTCACCCAAATTTATTTCTACGCCCAGACTGAACAGAACAGCAGGCAGTACTAGAGCTAGAGTTTACTGGTGTAAACTTACATCTAGGGCCTTAGGCTCCAAACGTGAGCCTTTATCCTCAGCGAGATGGGAATCCACGGGAGAGTTTGAACAGGGGTCACATGATCTCACCTTCATTTGAGAAGAAGCAGCCCTGGCTGCCGTGTGGAGAAGAGAATGCACAGGGGTGAGATACAGACAGAGAGAGACCACTGAGAAGGTTATTGCAATAATCCAGGTGAGATATGATGGTGGGTTGGTGGCAGTAACAGAGTTCATGAGAAGGCAGCTGGAATTTGAATACATTTTGAAAGTAAAGCGAACAGGATTTGCTGACGAATTGGGTGAAGGCTGTTAAAGAAAGATAGTCAAGGATCACTCCAGGGTTTGGGGATTGTACAACTGGGAGAAGAAGGGTGACATCAACTGACATGGGGAAGGTTGCAGGTAAAACGGTTTGGAAGGAAGCCTGGGAGTCCAGTCAAGTTTGTGATATCTAATAGAAATTCAAGTGAAGATGTTGAGAAGACTACTAGATATACAAGTCTTCAGTTTGACAGAGAGGTCAGGGATGAAGATATAAACTTGAACGTTATCCTCTAGAGATGGTTAGTCAAATGTGTCTTTTCAGTTAAGACCAAAAGAAAAGATTTTACTTCAGAAACCCAGTGTGCTGGAAAGCATTACTTATTTCAGGTCTCAGGAGGGAAAAAGGATGGATAAATAAGGGGAAAAGTTACTTGAAACAACCCCTCCCCCAACCCCAAAGGAACCATCTGTGGACTGAACAAAGAAATGATAAAAGGGAATTTCAGGAACTTGGCCAGGGCATCACATTTTCTCACTGGTTCCTAGCAAAGGAGACACATCTCAGGAGCACAGGGTGGTTGAGTTGAAGCAAGGTGCAGGTTCAGAGAAGGCAGCTGACACGAGAGGGGGTCGAAGTTAAGTGGTTTAGACCCAGGCCAGGTCAAGGCTGAGCGATGCGCATTCAAACCATAGAAGACTCCTTCTGGAGTTAGCTCCTGCCTCTCAGCTAGAGTCTGAGGGTGACTGAGGACTTTTACACTTTGGCTAATACTTCCTAATTGGCTCTAAATATCTTAGAATAGACCTACATCCCTTTTGGGTTCTACCTCAGTCTCCAGATTGAGTATAAAAGTCACGTTTTCTAATCCAGCTAGAAACGTCCAATAGTTGTTGTCTTCTTGAGGCCTAGCAGACTCATCTTGGAGACAATGTTCCCTTCCCTCCTCATCTTCTAAGGGATTTGTCTGATCTGGGCCACTAGTAGGGCTCCTTACCAACTCCATCCCCAGGGGACTAGGATAATTGGCTTAGGCTAGTCAACATTTGCATCTGATTTGTGTTGGAGAATGGTAGACATCCAACTAAACTTGGCTCTGCCTTACGGAAGTAGGAGGGAATGTCTTTCACATAGGTAATATACATAGTGCTTCGTCCATCCACTGCAGAAGGGGCTATTTCTGGGGACATTTTCCATAGATATTTCATTCCAACCATGAATTTGGGTTCTTATGAATTTCAGGCACACAAGACAGAGCTTGCAAAATCTTCCTGAATGATATCTTGGTCTGGAAGGAGTTTCCACCTCAGTATCAATATCACATTTCTCCCCTACCCATTGACTATACATGAGATAATTATATATGATATGATATATATGTGATATGACTATATATGATATAACCAGATAAGAGTGGATAAGAGGAGAAAGTCCTGATGGGAGAGCAAAGATATCTATCCAAACCACTACCCCAACTTTTCCAGGGGTATAGACACCCCCCCCCTCGCAACAGTGTTAACTATTTCTTCAATAAAAGAGATGAATGAGAGAATGAAAATCACGTAGAGCATATAATTTCTGTCTCGTACACTCTGCATTGTTGAGAAATTTTACTCAGATGACACAGATAAAAGATGATGTGAATAAACTCTAATTTGTAAGATTATAAAACTTTTCATGATCTCAGAGAAACAGGAGGTCAGAGTGGGCCCAAGGAGGCATCAGGTATGCTTTCCGAAGGAGATGATACTCTGAATCATAGGTAATCATTGATACTAATAATAGTAACAATACTAATATCTAAACTTTTCTGAGTGCTTATTATGTGCCACTCAGAGTTTAATTGCTTTACATGTGCTCCCTCATTTAATCCTCACAACAACCCTATGAGGTAAGTAATTGCAGCATTCTCATTTCCTAGATGAGGAAACTGAGGCATGGAATTAAGATCACAAAGCTCAAAAGCAATGGGAACTGGGATTCGAACCTTAGCAGTCTGGTTTCAAGATCAAACTCTGTGATCAGAAAGGGTTTTTGAAAGAGTTCTTATCACAGGCTTGGAAAAGAGGGACAGTCAAGGTATGAAGAAGCATAAAAGGTCCGGCTGGACTGCTCAAAAAAATGGCCCCAGGATGATATCAGACTTGCATTAGTTACAAACATTTCTCCCTGCACTCTTATACAGCATTGATCTTCATGACTTTCACTAAGAGGAGACCATGGGTGCTCAGGCTATCTTGGCAAAAAGCTGGGTTTTTCTCAGTAGGATGAGTATATTCGGGGATAGAGAATAATTAGAGACAATAGATTCACAGATGACAACTTCAGATGGCACGGCAGTAACTTTGTTCTTTTCAAAGTGAATCTTCATCGGTGATATAAAGCAGTGGGTCTCAAACAGGGTGATTTTTGCCTCCTAGGAGACAACTGGCAATGTCTGGAGATATTTTTGATTGTCACCACTTGGGGAGGGTGGGTAGAGGTCAGGGATGCTTCTAAACATTGCACAGTGCACAAAACATCTCCTCACAAACAAGAATTATTTGGCCCCAGATGTCAAGCGCCAAGGTCAAGGGACCCTGATCTAGATAATGCCATGAACGTAATTCTCTCAAGAACTAACGTGTGTACATGGTTGTACCTCCCCACATCTCAATCAGGGCCAAGCAGAATGGTAAGTAGCAATGAAAGCACAAAGTATCTGATCCTGTTTAGATGTATATATACGTGCATATATGCACTGGTCTCCATAGCAAATAGGAGAAAGCAAGAATAAATAAGATCGAAAATATCAGTCCAAATACTTAGCTCTGATTTGAACATCACAGGGGCGAGAACTAACACGTAAGGTATTTACTGTGTGTGCAGGGCACCAATGTCTATCACATTGCTGAGTGTTTGCCACCACCCTTGTGGAAGTTGTTACTTTTCAAATCCTCAGCAAGATTAGTAACTAGCTCCATGTCACCCCATAAGAGAACGGGGGGTTTAACCTGTCAGTGTGTTTTTTATTTTGATCCCTGACTCTTCCCATGGGATGTGGTAAAAGCTCAAAAGAACTAGTAAGACTGTTGAAGAAAATAATTATGATTTTTAAAAACAGATGAAAATGATGTCATACTTCTGCCTTGAAGTTTGTCGATGTCAACATGTAGGACATATTATCCAGACAGTTCCCTCTCTACCTAAAAGAATGGGAAGAAATTGACTGAAAGAACATGTCAAAAGCTCATGTTTAGTCCTAAGGGAGAATCATTTGACAGTTGTAAACACTGACACAGACTACTGAAGAGTGTTGGGTAATCTTCATCTCTGGAAGGTTTCATAGGCTGAGGAAGGTTTAAACGTGGCCTTGACTGAGGGAGAGGACATGGCTCGCCAGAGCTCCAGTAAAATGCTGCTCCAGGAAAAAAAAAATGAAAAGGAATAAATAAAGCCTACAGGACTTATGGAATACCAGTGAGAGAAAAAAGGATGCATCATTGGAGTCCCAGAAGGAGAAGCGGGAAAGAAAGAGGTAGAAAGCTTATTTAAAGAAATAATGGCTGAGAAACTCCCAAACCTGGAGACAGATTTAGACATCCAAGTTCCTGAAGCTAATAGGTCACCCCAACATTTCAGTCTAAAATGATCTTCTCCAAGACACATTATAATAATACTGTCAAAAATCAAAGACAAAGGGGAATTTTCAAAATAGCAAGAGAAAAAAACAATTCTCTCATACAAGGGAATCCCCATAAGGCTATAAGCGTATTTCTCACCAGAAACCTTGCAGGTCAGGAGAGAATGAGATGATGTATTCAAAGTGCTGAAACATAAATGGTTTCCTCAACAAGGTTGTCCTTCAGTAATGAAGGTGAGATAAAGACCTTCCCTAAGAAACCAAAGCTGAGGGAGCTCATTTGCCCTAGACCTGCCTTACAGAAAGTGTTGAGAAGAGTTCTTGAAGCCAAAATGTAAGGAATCTGATTAGTCACATAAAAACATACAAAAATATACAGCATACAGGTAAAAGCAAGTATATAGCCAGATGTAGAATACTCAAATACTGTAATATGGTGGGGTGTTAACCACTTAACCCTAGCTAGTATAAAGGTTAAAGGACAAAAATATTAAAAATGGCTACAGTTACAATAATTCACTAATGGATACATAATATAACAAGATGCAAATTCAGACATCAAAAACATAGAATGGGGAGAGCAAAAGGGTAGAGTTTCTGTATGCAGTTGAAGCTGATGGGGCACCTGGGTGGCTCAGTCAGTTAAGCATCTGACTTCGGCTCACGTCATGATCTTGTGGTTCGTGAGCTCAAGCCCCACATTGGGCTCTGTGCTGACAGCTCAGAGCCTGGAGCCTGCTTCAGATTCTGTCTCCATTTCTCTCTGACTCTTCCCTGCTCGCTCTCTCTCTCTCTCTCTCTCTCTCTCTCAAAAATAACATTTTTTATATTAAATACAATTTATTGTCAAACTGGTTTCCATACAACACCCAGTGCTCATCCCAACAGGTGCCCTCCTCAATGCTCATCACCCACTTTCCCCTCTCTTCCACCCCCATCAACCCTCAGTTTGTTCTCAGTATTTAAGAGTCTCTTATGGTCTGCCTCCTTCCCTCTCTGTAACTTTTTCCCCCCTTCCCCGCCCCCATGGTCTTCTGTTAAGTTTCTTAGGATCCACATATGAGTGAAAACATATGGCATCTGTCTTTCTCTGCCTGACTTATTTCACTTAGCATAATACTCTCCAGTTCCATCCACGTTGCTACAAATGGCCAGATTTCATTCTTTCTCATTGCCAAGCAGTATTCCATTGTATATGTAAACCACATCTTCTTTATCCATTCGTCAGTTGATGGACATTTAGGCTCTTTCCATAATATGGCTGTTGTTGAAAGTGCTGCCATAAACATTGGGGTACAAGTGCCTGTATGCATCAGCACTCCTGTATCCCTTGGGTAAATTCCTAGCAGTGCCATTGCTGGGTCATAGGGTAAATCTGTTTTTAATTTTTTGAGGAACCTCCACACTGGAGAAAAGACAGTCTCTTTAACAAATGGTGCTGGAAGAACTGGACAGCAACATGCAGAAGAATGAAACTAGACCACTTTCTTACACCATTCACAAAAATAAGCTCAAAATGGATGAAGGACCTGAATGTGAGACAGGAAACCATCAAAACCCTAGAGGACAAAGCAGGAAAAAACCTCTCTGACCTCAGCTGCAGCAATTTCTTACTCGACACATCCTCAAAGGCAAGGGAATTAAAAGCAAAAATGAACTATTGAGACCTCATCAAGATAAAAAGCTTCTGCACTGCAAAGGAAACAATCAACAAAACTAAAAGGCAACCGACTGAATGGGAAAAGATACTTGCAAATGACATATCAGATAAAGGACTAGTATCCAAAATCTATAAAGAACTCACCAAACTCCACACTCAAAAAACAAATAATCCAGTGAAGAAATGGGCAGAAGACATGAATGGACACTTTTCTAAAGAAGACATCCAGATGGCCAACAGACACTTGAAAAGATGCTCAATGTCACTCCTCATCAGGGAAATACAAATCAAAACCACACCGAGAAACCACCTCACGCTGGTCAGAGGGGCTAAAATGAACAAATCAGGAGACTATAGATGGTGGTGAGGTTGTGGGGAAATGGGAACCCTCTTGCACTGTTGGTGGGAATGCAAACTGGTGCAGCCGCTCTGGAAAACAGTGTGGAGGTTCCTCATAAATAAACATTTTTTTCAAAAATCTGAAGTTAAGTTGTTATCAGCATGTAAGATGTTTTATGTAATCCTCATGGTAACCACAAAGCAAATACCTACAGTAGACTCACAAAAGGTAAAAAGAAGGGAATCAAAGCATACCACTATGGAAAATCATCAATTCATAAAGGAAGGCAGTAAAAGGGAAAGAAAGGAAAAAGGGAATACAAAACAGCCAGAAAACAATAAACAAGATGGCATTAGAAATTCCTTAACCTATCGATAATTACTCTAAGTGTAAATAGATTAAATTCTCTAACCAAAAGACAGAGTGGCTAAAAACCAAGATCCGACTATCTGCTACACACACTTCACTTCAGCTTTAAGGACACATATAGGTTCAAAATAAAGGGATGGACAAGATAATTCTTGCAAATGAAAACCAAGAGACCATGGGTAGCTATACTTATATGAGACAAAATAGACTTTAAGCCAAAAAAGTGGTAATGAGAGACTAAGAAGGTCATTATATAATGGTAAAGGGATCAATTCATCAATAAGACATGACAATTATAAATACATTTGCATCCAACATTGGAGCACCTGAGTATTTTAAGCAAATACAGATCTGAAGGAAGAAATAGGTAACAATATAATAAAGTAGGGGGGTTTAATGCCCCCCCAATTTCAACAATACATGGATCCTCTAGACAGAAAATCAACCAAAAAACACATTGAACTGAACCATACTTTGGGTCAAATGGATAATAGACATATATAGAACATCCCATCCAACAGAAGCAGAATACACATTCTTCTCAAGCACACATGAAATATTCTCTGGAATAGATGATATGACAGGTCCCAAAATAAGACTTTGCAAATTTTATAAGGTTGAAATTATACCGAATATCTTTTCCAACCACAATGGTATGAAACTAGAAATAAATAACAGGAGAAAAGCTGGAAAATTGACAAAGATGTGGAAATTAAGCAACACACTACTGAAGAACCAGTAAGTCAAAGAAGAAATCAAATAGGGAAATCAAAAAATATCTTGAAACAAATGAAAATGGAAACAAAACATACCAATATCTTTTAAAAGACATTTTCTAAAGAAGAAGACATACAAATGGCCAATAGGTACAATACGTGCAAACTGCTCAACATCACTCATCATCAGATGCAAATCAAAACCACAATGAGATATCACCTCATACCTGTCAGAATGGCTATGATAAAAAAGACAAGAGATAACACATGTTGGTGAGGATGTAGAGAAAAGAGAACCCTTGTTCACTGTTTCTGGGAATGAAAACTGGTAAAGCCACCATGGAAATCAATATGGAGGTCCCTCAAAAAAGTTGAAAATAGAACTACCAGGGCACCTGGGTGGCACAGTTGGTTAGGTGTCTGACTCTTGATCTTGGCTCAGGTCATGATCTCATGGTTCGTGGATCCGAGGCCTGCATCGGGCTCTGTGCTGATGGTGCAGAGCCTGCTTGGGATTTTGTCTCTCCTCTCTGACCCTCCCCCACTTGTGTTCTCTCTCTCTCTCTCTCTCTCTCTCTCTCAAAATAAATTAAACTTAAAATTTAAAAATTAAAATTAAAAAATTAAAATTAATTAAAATTAAAAAAAAGAAAATAGAACTACCATATGATCCAGCAATTCCATTTCTGGGTATACATCCAAAGAAAATGAGAATAGGATCTCAAAGAAATATCATCACTCCCATGTTCATTGCAGCATCATTCACAATAGACAGGATATGGAGACAACCTAAGTGTCACTGGATGGATGGATAAAAAAGATGTGGTATTAGTTCTGAGAATGTAATGTACAGTATGGTGACCAGAGTTACCCATACTGTACTGTATATTTGAACATTGGCTAAGAGAGTAGGCTTTATAAATTCTCACCGCAAAAAGAAAAACTAACTCTGTGAAGTGATGGATGTGTTAACTAACCTTAGCATGGTAACCACTTTGCAATGTATGCATAAACCAAATTATTACACTGTACACCTTACGCTTACACAAAGTTATGTGTGAATCATATCTCCATAAATGTGGAAAACAAACAAAACCAAATGCTGTTCTGGGAATGAATCCCAACCACAGCCCAACTGTGGCCTCTTCCCAGCCCCCACCCCAACTCCCACTCACTGTATAAGGAAATGGGTTTAATAGGCAGCCTAGTCCTCCCTCCATTACATCTCTAACAACCTCATTTGATTGGTTCTCTCCTTTCATTTCCAACCCTCTCAGGACCCCATCTCTCCTGGCTCCTTATAATTTCCATTTTGAATGGTTAGATCCAGGTGGTAGATAGATGGGTTTTCATTGTACTATTCTTCCAACTTTCTTTATGTATGACAACTGTTATAATAAAAAAGTAGTAGGGGGCTTGCAGAGGTTGAGGGCAGATTATGTAGGGCCCTATTACCACTTAGAGATTTGGGGTTCTCCCTGAAAGAGATGGGTAGGCACGGAGGGGTTTGAGTAAGGGAATGATGGGGTCTGAGATTCTGTTTTAATGGGCTATGTCATGGTTTCCTTCCTCCATTTAAATCCGACTCGGTACAGAATAAGGAAAGTTGCAATTCCGGTTGTAGTTTTACCAGAGCCTCTAAAATGTGCCCTGCATTACCCACAAACAAAGCATAAATAGCAAATGACCTAAATCAAGTATAACACAGGAATGGCCAACCATTGTCCAAAGTACTATATAAATGCTGAAGCAGAAATATTAACCTCATCTTTAAAATTTTCTAGTTATGAAATGCATCCAATCTATTTAAGATTTTGATTTCTCTCTATGCCACTGCCCATGGTACAGTATTCGGTTTGGACCAAAAATAATCCTGGCAACCACCCTGCATGTTATTCAGTTATGGGGTTTCAGGCACCCCAATCCCAGTTCTTGTCCTCCATCGAGTACACACCTAGCATGGCGTAGATGACCCATTCAAGTTATTCCAGGAAGAGGAGTTGATGACAAAGTGCCTTATAAATAAACAAAAAGTAGAACAATAATAATAAAAATATGGAAACTCAAAGAATCAGTTGCTAGAAATCCTCTAATAACATATGAACATTTTAAATTGCTGTATGATTTGGGGCAATATATTTAAATTCACTTAGCCTCCATTTCTTCCTTTGTGAAGTAGGATTAGTAACACTTGTTATTGAGTGAGTAATGAAAAGTAGTAAAAATTAGTTAATAAAATGAATCCTGTGAATAAAGCTTTTACATTCCTTATAAGAAGTGATATTGAAAAAACTCAACTTGTATTCACAAAGAAAAGAAAAGAAAAGAAAAATTTACTTAGGGAAAATATTTTACAATATGGATAAGTATTCATATACACAATGACCAAATCTTAGAAGTAAGATAACCTATGTCTCTGGAGAGAAATACAGATCTGGCAGGGAGGTAGTGAGAGGGAATATAGAGATATGTAAGGCATCTATTTGGATTCTCTGCACAAAGAAAGAACTATGCAACTCTGAGAAAAACTTCCAAGTACACTGGTTTCTAGCACCCAAAACACCCTCATTCCTTCAAAGGACTCCAGTATAATCCTTGGGGAGGTTTTGTAAATGGCATTTTATTTGCCGCTCTATTGGAATGTGCTGTGTCAAAGCACTACATTTGAAACTGTGACCTGAGGCCTCTGCGGTCATTGTACTACCGAAATGAACCTTCGTCTTACCCTTTATAGCTAAGCAGATGATAATCTAGCAAGCGAATACTATAATATGTGATGGGAATATAATAAGAGCCTCGGTCACTCTTGGAATGAAGGCAGATACTAACATTGGCAAACCTGTGTCACTTCTGAGCAAGCAGATTTTAGTTCTTATGTTCATTGATTTAAATTTTCTTTAGCTCTTCAAAGAGCAGATTAGATTACCTGGAATTATGCTAAATAAGACCCAAAAAGCTTATCATATGAATGAATTGTTCCATGGCTGGCTTGTGGCCCAAGGACCTTTGCTTTGCTTATAACAGCCCTGAGCAATGAAAAAAATGGATGAGTGACTCATATCTACATACCCGGTAGACAAATCACAGGCACCAATCCTCCATGTAAAAGAGTCTAAGTATCATTAGAATTTGACCAGGTGGACAAAGTTCTACCAGGCTGACTAGTTATTTCAACAAAACAGCCTATCCATCCAGTGAGATGGAATTTTTTAACTGAATTGATTGGAAATCCAGTTGATTCGATAAGTGTCAACTGGGTCAATGATAGTCATAGAGTAAAAGAATAAAAATATAGAGTAATCATTTAAAAACAGGATCATTACCTAACTGAGTTGAACTTAATATTGGGATAATTAGCTGAGTTACACAAGTTTCTCTACATTTCTGTCTTTTTCTGTCTTCAGGGATTGTATGGAATTATATCCTCTGGGGGAAAATGAAGGTATAGGTTGGGGCTAGAAGTAATGTGTACTTGGAAGCATTTTCTTTGCAATTACAGTTGACCTTTGAACAATTTGGGGGTTAAAGGCACCAGCTTCCTGTGTAGTAGAAAATCCAGGTATAACTTTTGACTCTCCAAAACCTTTACTAATAGCCTGCTGTTGATTGGAAGCCTTACCAATAAGATAAACAGTCAATTCACACATATTTTGCATGTTATATGTATTATATACTATATTCTTACAGTAAACCGAGCTAGAAAAAAGAAAAGGTTATTAAGAAAATCATAAGAGGGCATGTGGGTGGCTCAGTAGTTGAGCATCTGATTTCGGCTCAGGTCGTGATCTCACAGTTCGTGAGTTTAAGCCCCACATCGGGTGAGCTCAAGCCCCACTTTGGGTTAAACATGAACCCTGGGTGAGCCCCGCTTCTCTCTCTCTTCTCTCTCTCTCTCTCTTCCTCTCTCTCCCTCTACCCTTCGTTCATTTGCACCCTCTCTTGAAAGGGTGCAAATTTTCTTTCTTTCTTTCTTTCTTTCTTTCTTTCTTTCTTTCTTTCTTTCAAGAGAAAATACATTTACAATATTGTACTGTAAAAAATCCACATATAAATGGACCCACGCAGTTCAAAGCTGTGTTGTTCCAGGGGCAACTGTACACTAGCAGAGTTTCTGCAGGTTTTTTTTTTTAATTTTTTTTGTGTTGAAAATTCAAACAGATCCTTGATCTATATTCCAACCAGCTGTCTCCCTATCAGATGTACGTGTGGTGTGTTTTTTTGGATGGGTGGGTTATCTATTTCTGATATTCAGCCGTTGTAAATATAAATATATGTTCATAGGGCAAAATATTTCCCTTAAACCCTTTTATTCCTCTTTCTGGCCTCAATCTGAGGAGTCTCAATATCAATTTTAATAAATAAAAACTTCATTCACAGAGCACATTTTCTTTATTCGTTTTGCCGGGTTTTATTATTTATCTCATTCTGTTCTCCCAATAACCTTTTGGACAGATAGGGCAGGTATTAGTTCCTTTTTAAAACTAGTCTATTTACACTAAATGGAGACAACTTATTTCACTGGATTGCCTTCTCTCCACTCTTACGAATCCCTGCACACCTAGGGCCACGCAGTTAGTTAATGGTGGTGTCAGGATTAGATCCCAGGCAGTACGGGTAATACTGTGCATACACCAATACTAAACTACTCTCATTGGGATCTGAGGCAGCATCTAATCGCCAAACACTTGAATATTTCCACATCCAACATTATTAAATACCATAAATAAAGGTCATAAAGAGCACTGTATCTGTTCAGGTCAGGTATTGCTGCCAAGTGGTTTTTAGGGGGCTTGGGATTTGGGAGTTGCAGATAAGGGACTGTGGTTATGTATTCCTCTAGCCTTCGTGCTCTCCGCCACTATGTGAAGCAACTAATCATTAATATACAATGACTACTTGCACACCTTTCCCCCTTACTCCAAGGCTTTTCTAGATAGCAAACCAATCTATTGGTGGTCAGCAGAGAGAACCATTAAACCCAAGCATTTTCTCCATCAACTTCATTATGCACAAGATTGAATTCTCTTCTTTCTTTCACTACTAGGAGCTCAACTACACTACACAAAATCATTCCATTTTTTACCTGCTTATTTCCCTCTCTCTCAACTTCTCTGGCTACCTTCAGAACAGCCAGAGAGAGAGGAGGAGGAATAAAAGGATGAGACCATATCACAGGGAAGTCAAGAAGAAAGAGTGTGGCAGAGAGGGCAGGGTGCCCTACACTGTAAAATGCATCCAAGAGATTCAGGAGGGTGAGGACCAGGAAGCTGTGACCTTGATAACTGGAAATTCACCAGTGACCTTTGAGGGAACAGTTTCCTCCAGGTTATGGGAATGGATGCCAGAATGCAAAGAATTGGGAAACAAGTGGATGGTGGTAAAGCCAAGGCAGTGAATATAGACCTAATGTTTAGTGAGCCAGGATCAATGTCCTTTAAAGATCTTCAGAGTCTCTATGAATTGTCTGTACTAGTTCCATGTACTTTCTTATTCTTCCATTAAAACTTGCTTTTCCTCAGGCCCAGAACTATATGGTCAAAGCAGGGAAGAATATCCAATGGAAAAAAGACAGTCTCTTCAACAAATGGTGCTGGGAAAACTGGACAGTGACATTCAGAAGAATGAAACTGGACCACTTTCTTACACCGTATCCAAAAACACATTCAAAATGGATGAAAGACCTAAATGTGAGACAGGAAACCATCAAAATCCTAGAGAAGAACACAGGCAGCAACCTCCTTTATCTCAGCCAGAGCAACTTCTTACTAGACGCGTTGCCAAAGGCAAGGGAAACAAAAGCAAACATGAGAAACTACTGGGACTTTATCAAAATAAAAAGTTTCTGCATGGCAAAGGAAGTAATCAACAAAACTAAAAGTCAGCCTACACAATAGGAGAAGATATTTGCAAATGACATATCTGATAAAGAGTAAATATCCAAAATCTATAAAGAGCTTATCAAACTCAACACTCAAAAAACAAATAACCCAGTTAAGAAATGGGCAGAAGACATGAATAGACACTTTTCCGAAGAAGACATCCAGATGGGTAACAGACACATGAAAAGATGCTCAACATCACTCATCATCAGGGAAATACAAATCAAAACCATGATGAGACACCACCTCACACCTGTCAGAATGGCTAACATTAATAACACAAGAAATAACAGGTGTTGGTGAGGATGCAGAGAAATGGAACCTTCTTATGCTATTGGTGGAATGCAGACTGGTGCAGCCACTCTGGAAAACAGTGTGGAAGTTCCTCAAAAAACTGAAATAGAACTACCCTATGATCTAGCAATTGCACTATTAGGTATTTACCCAATGTATATAAAAATACAGATTTGAAGGGGTACATGCACACCAATGTTTACAGCATTATCAACAATGGCCAAACTATGGAGAGAGCCCAAATGTCCATTGGCTGATGAATAAAGAAGATGTGGTGTATGTGTGTGTGTGTGTGTGTGTGTGTGTGTGTGTGTGTGTATACATCAAAAAGAATGAAATCTTGCCATTTGCAACAACATGGATGGAGCTATTATGCTACGTTAAATAAGTCAAAGAAAGACAAATACCATATGATTTCACTCATATGTGGAATTTAAGAAACAAAACAGATGAACATATGGGAAGGGGGGGAGGAAGAGAAGAGAGGGAAACATACCACAGGAGACTCTTAATGATAGAGAACAAACTGAGGGTTGATGGAGGGAGGTGGGTGGGGGATGGGCTAGATGGGTGATGGGTATTAAGGAAGGCACTTGTGATGAGCATTGGGTGATGTCTGTAAGTGATGAATCACTGAATTCTACTCTGGAAACCAATATTGCACCATATGTTAACTAACTAAAATTTAAATTAAAATCTAAAAACTGGGAGAAACACCTGCTTTTCCTCAAACACTGACAATACAATACAATCACAGCTAGTTCTTATGAAATCACCTGTTTTCATTACATTGCTAGCATTTATAACAGTTTGTCTTCTAATATTTTATATAATAAATGTACAATATTTAAGCTATGTCATGGGTTAATATGCTCCTGTGAGCTACCCTGAAGGCTGTCCTACCATGTATGACATATTTATATGGGGAACATCTTTCCTAAATTCCAAGGAACTGACTAGAAAACTAATAGCTTGGACCATAGGAAATTGCCATTTTTGTAGATCAAAAATGATTGCATAGGGGCGCCTGGGTGGCTCAGTTGGTTGAGTGTCCGACTTCAGCTCGGGTCATGATCTCACGGTTTGTGAGTTCGAGCCCCACGTCGGGCTCTGTGCTCACAGCTCAGAGCCTGGAGCCTGCTTCCAATTCTGTGTCTCCCTCTCTCTCTGCCCCATCCCCACTCATGCTCTGTCTCTCTCTGCCTTAAAAATAAATAAAATATTTTTTAAAAAAATGATTGCATAGCAGGAAGTTTATCCGATTCAACCTTATAAGTTTTCAAATGCAACCTTGATACAAACTAAATGCTGCCACAATACTTCATTGTTTACTAATTATGGTGGGCTATGAATTAATGGTTTAGGATGACAAATGGAGTCCAGGGAGTGACTAAGACATTAGTCTTTTTTTTTTTTTTTAATTTTTTTTTCAACGTTTATTTATTTATTTTTGGGACAGAGAGAGACAGAGCATGAACGGGGGAGGGACAGAGAGAGAGGGAGACACAGAATCGGAAACAGGATCCAGGCTCTGAGCCATCAGCCCAGAGCCCGACGCGGGGCTCGAACTCACGGACCGCGAGATCGTGACCTGGCTGAAGTCGGACGCTTAACCGACTGCGCCACCCAGGCGCCCCAAGACATTAGTCTTAATTGGACTTCTGCTAAATTTTCCAAATAAGGGCCACTTGTTCACTATACCAAGGCACCTGACAGTGGCACTTCTAGGCCTGCCTGCCCATGGTGGTTAGTGTTCACATTTGTTCTATGCCATGCCCAGGAGCTCATGTTCCACCCTTTCCAATGGTCTTGGATGTGATCTCGTCCTGTTTTTCTGGGAACCTACTTTCAGACTGGGTCAAAAGACATCAGACACTCGGAAAAAAACTAGGATCACTCTCTTTGGATCTGATTAAATATCTCCCTTCATCCAACACCCCACATCCATATTATTGTCATATAATCACTAATTTTCAAAAAATATAAATGACATCAAGGGGTAACTCTGGAAAAATTACATCTAGGGACACAGTTGTCATTTCATTATTGGCAAAGCTCTCCCCTACTGCCCAGTAGACTGGCACCAACAATTTGTACCCTGCTACTGCCACCACAGTGCTCTAAGAAAGAGATTAATGCTGTGCTTTATAAATTGGTTCTTAATCTGTACCCATAACTGATGTAAAATTCTTTCTCAAACAATGCTATAAAAATAAAAAGCAAAATAACCCAGTAAATAACAGCTAGAAATCATCTATTCATTCATTCATTCAACCCCACATTCCCTAAAATAGAATGGTATTCTTGGTAACAAACTTAATCTTGTCATAAATAATGAATGGGTCCCTTCTAAAATATTCTTCCTCTGTTTACATTTCCTGAACCTAGCATGATATCTTACATAGAGTGGACATTCAATAAACTCTTGAGGCAGAAAGGAAGGAAGGAGCAAAGGAAAGATAGTAGGAAAGAAGGGGGGAAATCTTCCGTGCATTTGTTTATGTAATCGAGTTAACTAGATATGCAGTATTTTTTTATGAAGGAAAACAGGATGTAAAATGGGAAATAAAATATTATATAAAGGGGCCCCATGAATTTGAAATAAGGACTGGGAATTTGGGCTCTGAAGCATTTTTTACTCTTTTTGGTTTTCAAGCTGGGTTCTCTCTCATTCTTTATTCCTTATTCAGGAATGATAAATGTGCATATTTCAATTGGTGACATTCACATCTCGAATCTGATCATGGATCATTCGAAGCACAAGAACTCGCTGCATTCTTTAATATAGTCATCTTTGTATTGGTTAGTCCTTGTGGAAAACATGGAAGGTGAAACCACACCAAAAAAAAAAAAACCCACAAAAGTTACCTGCATTTACATTTCTTCTATGAAACAAATCCAGATATCACCACCCCACCTCATTTTTTCTTTAAGTGACCTGGATTTCAGACGCTTCTGTCTTTCCAGTTTCATCGCAGTTTTTGTTAAGGACTTGGAGAGTGGAATGACAGCTGTATTTCCACTTGCTTTACACCATTTTATTTCCAGTACATATCACCTCACAATGTGCTCCCTTGTGACACATTACAGGATCATTAAATTAAAAATGAAAGGTGTGGTTGATGACTGACTGCTCTCTAATTACCCAGAGTGTTTGTCAAAGGCAGTAGGCAGAAGACATAAACCCCATTTTGCTGTTATATTGACTGTCAAGTTTATAGCACATTTCTGCTAGCATAGAAAACTTCCCCAACAAGGATATTTAGTGGAGCAGACCTTTGCAAGTGGAATAAATCCCCTCAGCATCAGAATAAACCGACAGTGAAGAAAATGATCTAGTGATCAAACTGGTTCATCCATGCCTTCAAAATAAGGAGGCTATCTGAGATCAGTGTTTCTCAATCTGTTTTTTCCCCATTACTAAGACTTTTTAGACATCTTTTCCTAATAGCTTATCCAGAAAATGTTAATACTATAGATATACTTTTCATCTGTTTATGTGCAGTGGTCCTTTGGAGGACTATAAACCATTGTAACATCTAAACTTTTTGTTCTTCCCACTAAGACCAATTCCCACCATCTTGAGAATACATGTCTTGGATTATGCTTGCTAGTGCACACTGAATTCTGATGACGTTTCACCAATTCTATATGCAAAGCTACCCTATTCTGGAGAATGGAGCTCAAGAAAATGTAAGACAGAAAATGGTTCTTTAGTAAATCGTATATTGTCAACTGAAAGAGCAAATCTTCCTCTACTAAAAATGAGGAAGGCCTAATAATATTAAAGAGCATATGGTTCCCAAGTCAAAATGGTGTCCAAATCAAAAATGTCACACCCACAAATTCAAACTCCTCCATGTACAGGCAGAGGGCCAACCTTTGTTCTCAGAAAGGAGATGATGAGCTTGCAAGAGCCACCATCTCGTTTACTTATTTAGCTTTTTTTTTTTTGATGTTTTTATTTATTTTTGAGATAGAGTGCGAGTGGAGGAGTGGCAGAGAGAGGGAGACACAGAATATGAAGCAGGCTCCAGGCTCTGAGCTGTCAGCACAGAGTCCGATGCAGGGCTCAAGCTCACAAACCGTGAGATCATGACCTGAGCTGAAGTCGGACGCTTAACCAACTGAGCCACCCAGGCACCCCTCGGTTACTTATTTAGTAGCACATGTTGATTGAGCTCTGACTATGGAGACTTTCAGCTCCATGAGGACAGGGATTGTGTTCGATTTTGCTCACCACTGTAGAATAAAGGAAAGAGGAAGACAAGGAACTATGCTAGCTGATTTGAACACTGCCTCCAAGAACATTATATTTAGTGTGAAGATACAGGTATGTAAAAACAAATAAAGTAAAATATTATAACGATTTTAATTAAAAAGATACATAGCTATGGTAAGGTTACAGAGCAGTGGTTAATTCTATCTGGTTAGAAGTGGGAGGAAAGTGAAGAGGGTTATGAAAATGTTCATGGGGACAAGGCTATATTAGGACTTTTGTGGGCCCTAGGGTACTCTTGCCTTTATGGTCTCCTTTCACCACAAAAACACATTTAAATATAACGTAACTGTAGAACAACAAGATAAGTATAATCATCTGGGCAATCTAGGAGCATATAGCTTGGGGGTCCAGCAAAGACCTCCAGGAGGAGTAAGATGTTTAAGTGACAGAAAGGCTAAGGACAAGCTACAAGAGTGGCTGAGAGACAGGGAACAGTGTAGAGAGAACAGCTTGTTCAAAGGCCTGGAAGTGAGAGATTTGCTATGATTGGATGAGAGAGTTAGAGAGACAGAAAGAAGACCAGGGTAAGAGATGAGAGGAAGGTGGAGGTCAAACCACAGAAGGTCCTGTGTTTAAAGAATCTGGCTTTGGGGCGCCTGGGTGGCTCAGTCAAGTAAGCATCTGACTTCGGCTCTGGTCATAGTCTCACATTTCATGGCTTTGAGTCCCTCATTGGGCTCTGTGCTGACAGGGTAAAGCCTCCTTAGGATTCTCTCCCTCTCTCTCTCTCTCAAAATAAATAAATACACTTAAAAATAAATAAAAATAAATAATAAAGAGTCTGGCTTTATCCTAAGGAATATAAAAAGCCATTTAAAAGCATCTACGTCAGGAACCAACAGGATCAGGTTTGCATTTTGGGTATTAATTCAAGCTACATTACAGCCAGTGGACTGGAGAGGGTGTGGTGGATATTCTGGGGGTTCACCAGGCCCTCTCTTCAAGGCTCACCTTCCCATCCCCAGCTTCTGGAAACATTGGCTTTTGAAGGCTCACAGCTGATCCCTTCGATGGGAATTGCCCCCAGCCACGGGGAACTGCCTTTCCCAACAGCAGATCCTCTCCCAGAGAGCACCCATGGCCATGACTGGCTAATGTGGAGATACAAAGGCCCAGCCACCTTATCTGAATCAGGGACAACCTCAGCTCCTAAGCTCCTTGAAGGATTGGCTGAAGCCTCTATTGTAACCATGTTGCTGGTCACTTCTCCCTCTGCCTAATCCCACTCTATTAATTTCCTATTGCTGCATAACACATTACTGCAAACTTAGTGGCTTGAAAAAACACACATTTATCATCTCACAGTGTCATGGGTTGGGAGTCTGGGCACATCTTAACTGGGTCCTCTGCTTGGACTGCAATCCAAGTGTTGACCAGACTGCATTCTCATCTGGAGACTTGACTGGGGAAAAATCCACTTCCAAGCTCACTCCAGTTGTTGACAGAATTCACTTCCTTGAGGTTGAAGGACTGAGGACCTCAGCTTCTGGCTGGCTGTTGGTCAGAGGCTGTCTTCAGTGCTGAGAGGCCACCAACAATTCCTAGAGGCTGTTCACAGTTTCTTTCATGTAGGCTTTCCCAACATGGCCACTTAGTCAAGCCAACAAGGAGAGTCTCTAAACACATCTGCTGGCAAGACAGACTCAGACATGATATAAAGTAATTGCAGGAGTAATGTCTCCTCATCTTTGCTGTGTTCCATACATTAGAAGCAACTCACCAGTCCCGTCCTCACTCAAGGAGAGAGATTACATGAAGGTGTGAACATTAGATGGCAGACATCTTTGAGTCTATTTGCCACACCTGCCTTCCTCACTTCTTACAGGTGTATCTCCTGAGAGCATTCCCCAGTAAGCCTTCTGCTTGCAACGACCCATCTTGGAGTTTGTATCCAGGAAACAACACTGGGTCAGGGGAGAGAGTTAGAAACTGTTGTGGTAACATCAACTATGGGTGACAGCAGTAGCAGACTGAGCAGCAAATTTTCATTCTATTCATAAATGTATAATAAATTATTATTAGAATTTAGAAGAATCATGGCCTATCTGGAAGTGTAATGAAGTGTACTAACTGTAAGTTGTCTTCAAAGTAAGGATACACACAACGAAAATAATTCATTTCTAGGGTTGTAGAATAGATTACGCATAACTAATAAAAAATAGGTTTCCTGACTTCCACAGCATGAAAATAACTCTCAGACCACAGTCAGTTGCATAATTAAAAAGAGATGATTAGCACTTTATTAAATTCACCTAGATTGTACTTTTACAAATTGCAGAAATAGTCAACAAACAGGGCTACCCTATCGGAGACTGATAGAGAATAAGCAAGTATTGGTATGATAACAGGATCAAATTTCACCTCATGTATTGATACTCCCATATTCATCCATCTCAGTTATAATCATTATTTTCTATTCTTGATTTCTTAGTCATGTGCAGAGTGATATAAACAATATTCAAAAAGGATCCATTTTCAAAGATTTCCATACCATATTATAGGTATTTTCCACCGGAAAAAATATTTCTCTTTAGGTCTTCAAAGTGTGAAAAAAAATACATGTAGTGGCCTGACCTTATTTCTGGAAATGCTTAACACAAATGCATTTTTAAACCAATAACTAAAGACACCACATGACTACAATTACACATTGTGTTGTTGGAGAAATATTTTGGAATATTCTGAGTAGTCAACAGCTTATGATTCCAAAGGTCTTCATGGATATAACTGATTGCCTTTTACTTTCATGCACATTGAAAATTTCTTACAAAAGAAGAATGGTGAAACAAAATATACAATCTGCCTTTGATCATTTATAATGCTTAGCAGTTGCGCAGAAACAAGTGTTGAGTTCCTTGGGGGAAGCAAAACAGCAGCCCTTCAGAGAGGGGTGAGCCGCTCATCCTCTGTCATGAAGGCATCGTTAATGTGCCCTCCCTTAGTGTCCAAGGGATCGCAGGGGATGCCATTCTCAATTGTGATCGTGTTTTCACACTTATCTTCAGAGTCATCCACTTCAGTTGGTCCTTTGCTCATCCTAAATGCACACAGAAAGAATGATTGGGATCTAGGAGAAGAAATCCTGGTCTTCTGTACAAACATGGAGAGTAGGAAAGGGAAGATGAACCTTAGAATGATGAAATAGTTGATGACATTCTGTATTTTCAAAAAAATTTCAAAGATCGTAACGAGCTAATGAGCTGAAAAGTTGCTACTAAGAAGTCTGCATGGATGATATATACATACTGATCAGAATAAGCCGTCTTATTTAGAATACTAAAATAAATATGCATGAATATGTATATGAGTGAATATATATTTATATGAATGAATGTGTTTGTATACACACACAAATTGTATGAAGGAACGCGAAGAAAATGTGTGGTAAAATAGCAAGTTAAAAAATTTAGCTCTAGGAGAACAATTTAACAAAAATTGAATTTTAAAAAAGTAACAAATTCCTCTCACAGGATTTGACAAATAGTCTGTAAATAGTGGGTGGAAATCAAATTGAAATGAGGCATCAAGAACCAAACTCACATTCCTTTGTAGAAAAGAAGTAACCATTATAAATTGCAGATATCATTGCTTGGCTCTACTCATTACAAAATAGTTGCATTCGTTTGTAAATTGGGCTTTTGGAACTCAGAACACACTTTACTAATTACATTACAACTCGGAGCTAAAATTCCAGGTCATTCCCCGAAAAAACTCTGTATGACACTGTAAATCTTTGAGTTCCTCATTCTCAGACCCTTTGTAGACTCTGCTAGCCCTACCCTTAATATTTCCTTGGAGTGTGGAAAGCTGTAGCCTTGAATTCAAAGGGTTTTCCTGTCTTTTGTGAAAGACCAAGACACTGAGCCAACTATGCTTGTTATCAAGGAAGGTAAAAGAAAAAAAAAAAGAGGTGGGTACCTCTATGCAACCACAGAGAAGAGTAGTTTCCCTGAGGTTAATCACAAGTTAGATGTTGGGGCATCACAGAAGCATGATTTTGGGCATGATGCTCCCAGACTTGCCAGAGATGCTTTTGTTCCAGGAATCTGTGGAAACTTCAAAGAGGTAGACCCAAATCGATCACACTGCTGGAATGGTGGGTATTGCTGTGGTGACCAGGATGGACTCCCACCACTATGGAAGTCCCTTAGGACCTTGGTGAGTCTCTGGTGAATGAGGAAGTGGTGAAAATGCCCCAATGATGACTGAGGTAGAGCTTCCTATTTGTCCTGCATGAGAGTCCATTTTAATGTGTTTTAAAGAATATGGTGGAGGAAGGGAGAAAAAAGAAAGAGCTCTTATTTACAAAAGAATGACGACTAAGATAGAAAGAGTAACAGAAATAGAAAATCACCACTATAATAATAATTCATTCTGATGAGGCTCATCAATGGATATTCAACCATTGAGTAAGGGATGGTTGGGGAACAGGATATTCACATGGTCTCAGTGTATCACACTCACAAGCAGTGTACTAATTACAAAGAGATATTTGTATTTTGTCAAGGAAGAAATCTGGTGAACATCACCAACAATGAGACAAATTGACAGTGCCTCCAGATTTGATGCACTGAGATTTTATTTATTGTTTATTTATAAAATTCTGTGTTCTGTGTTCCTACCCCACCCCATCACCAAATTTTTTTTACCTGAATCTGCCAGGAGGAAGTAATCAGACAAATCCAAATTTTAAAATATTTTATAAAACAGCTGATCTGGCCTCAGCACAGAGTAGGCACTTAAGTGATGTGCTTAGAGTTGGATGGACAGACACATGGATAGTTGGCTAGCTAGTTAGACAGATGGATCAATGACTGGCTGGCTGGATGATAAATTAATGGATGGGTGGATGGACTAAGGCTGTAGGTCAAGTTAGACAGTAGGCAAAGGTAGATCTTGAATGGGATTCACCACAGAAAAAGAAAGAAAGAAGAAAAGAAGAAAGAAGCAAGAAAAGAAGAGGAAAGGAAGGACACATACACACATAATATTTCTTGTATCTCTTGTATTGTTGCTTTTCCAAATGAATAGAGGAAAACATTTGTTTTCCTACCTTAGAAATTAGTAGTATAGATTTTGCAAGGGTTTGCTGATGGTTTATTAGATAATTCCAAATAGTTGAAGTTCATAAAGAAAGGTGAAGTATCATTCCAATGCAGTAGATCCCATCGTCATCACTTGAAAATATTTCGCTATTGTATATGCCACTATCAAGTGTCACAATTTATCACTACAGGCCCAATGCTGGGTTAGAAGCTGGAGGTCACAGTTCCAGAGACCTAGTAAAGGATAAGCTCCTGTGTTTTTCCATCCTCAGGGTGAAGACACTGTACTGGCCATGCTAAGCTTCAGCCATCAGCTATCAGGGCAGGCTGGGATGAGCACAGAGTTTCATGTTTCAGCCAAGTGAAATCACCTAACAGAGGACTAGAATACTCTTGCCTCTCCTCTGGTGGACAGGAGTATTGTTACTTTCCATGTCCTCCAGAAAGCAAAAGCAATGGACATTCTATAACCATCAATCATATCACTTCCATTCACAGTATCCAGCATTCATTGGATAACTATGCTTTGAGTGACTACTGTGTGCTCAAAGAGACTCAGTCCTCAACCTAAAGTGAAAAGAAAAGAGTTAATAAAAGGGAAAAACTCCAAATTTCACTCATCTTCCTTCCCATTTTTTATGGATTATAAAAAAGAGGAGTGATATTTCAATAGGGATGAAGCTCCAGTAAGAAATGCATATTTATTAGGAATGCAAGCTGGTGCAGCCGCTCTGGAAAACAGTAGGGAGGTTCCTCAAAAAATTAAAAATAGAACTACCCTACGACCCAATTGCACTACTATCCAAGGTATTTATCCAAGGGATACAGGTGTGCTGTTTCAAAGGGACATATGCACTCCAATGTTTATAGCAGCACTATCAACAATAGCCAAAGTGTGGAAAGAGCCCAATGTCCATCGATGGATGAACGGATAAAGAAGATGTGGTATACATATATACAATGGAGTATTACTCAGCAATCAAAAAGAATGAAATCTTGCCATTTGCAACTACATGGATGGAACTGGAGGGTATTATGCTAAGTGAAATTAGCCAGGGAAAGACAAATATCATATGACTTCACTCATATGAAGACTTTAAGTGACAAAACAGATGAACATAAGGGAGGGGAAACAAAAATAATATAAAAACAGGAAGGGGGACAAAGCATAAGAGACTCATAAATATGGAGAACAAACAGATGGTTACTGGAGGCGGTGTGGGCTAAATAGGTAAGGGGTATTAAGGAATCTACTCCTGAAATCATTGTTGCACTATATGCTAATTTGGATGTAATTTTTTTAAAAAAATTAAAAAAAGAAATGCATATTTATAAATTATCATTAAAATTGTATAGTTCACGCAATTTCCCCAAAACTCATTCCTCATTGGGCTTGAAGTGAATAATAATTCTCCACAACAGTAAATAGATTTTCAACAGTCAAATCTTACTCTAAAATTTGCATATGTAAGTATGAAATTCATCTTACCAAAACTTTAAAAAAAATTTTTTTCAATGTTTAATTTATTTTTGAGAGAGAGAAACAGAGCTTGAGCGGAGGGAGGGACAGAGAGAGAGGGAGACACAGAATCCGAAGCAGGCTCCCAGCTCTGAGCGGTCAGCACAGAGCCCAATGCAGGGCTCAAACTCGTGACTATGAGATCATGACCTGAGCTGAAGTCAGACGCTGAACTGACTGAGCCACCCAGGCGCCCCTCATCTTGCCAAAATCTTAATGGATGCAGCACTCTGAAGTAGGTGGTAGTCTTAGAAATAATGGTTGCCAGCATCTATTTGTCAGTTTCCTTAGTTAAGAAAGTGTTTTTATCGATGATAAAACATTAGATGAAAAACTGCAGAGAGCTAGACACATGTAGATGGCTGCAAGGAGTCTTGCCTCCCCCTCTGAACCATAAAACTAATCCATGAGGCATCACAGAGGATGGGGAGGAACTAAAAAGAAAGACCCAAATAGATGAGGACAAGTTTGTCTCCTTTAGAGGAAGGACTTCTCAACCAAAAAGATTGAGTGAAATGGCTACGGAAGTATATCTAATGAAGCTGTGTCAGTGGCAAATTAGGTACATGTTGTGCTCTTGTGACCTTAGATCCAATTGTTCTGAGTCTTGGCATTGCTGGGCTTCACAAACTGCAATGTCAGTAACTTGCTGGCTGGACACGATAAGCGGCTCAAAGGTTATGTAACAGTACTATAGTAGTTTGTCACATTTCATAGTAGGTCCTGTAATAAACTGACTCACTGCCTGTGCATTGCTCTTACTAACAGTAAGAAAACTGAACCATGTTTCTGGATCATTCTGAATTGATGTTCTGCTAAAAACATGAATTCTTTTTCCTGAAAAATAAAATAGAGTGTTAATGACTTCTGTTGTTCCTGCAGTGTCAGGTGGTTCAGGAGGATTTTTTAGAAAGTAACTAAAATACCTGAAACTAGCTCTTAAGAGCCTCGAAAGTAGACATTTCTCATAAATCCAAACAGAAAAGGGGCAAAAGAGGGGACAAAAAAACCATCAGCTGACCCTCGGAGCTAGGGGGTGTTGAGAAGCAGGGTTTGTTCAAAATAAAGTAGTGGCGGCTAAAAGCACAGAGAATACTTCTGTCTCCTTTCAAACAAGATAGAGCTGAAGAGCCAAGGCCCAAGAATAGCCAGAAAACAACAAAGGACAGACAAATACGATTTTAAACAGAACAGAATTAATTATTGGAGAATTGGGAGTGTCCTCATGATCAGTACCAGTGATTCCTGGGGAAAATATCGGCGTTACTGGAATTATTTCAGTGGGCACCACAGGTCAGTGAGATCGATGGGCTTTGGGATCCAGCCCACCTGGTTTTAAATACGGTGACTACTACTTTCTAACCATGCGACTCTAGTCAGGTTGCTTTATGTCTGCCATGCAGTAGGGATACTAATAATAATTAGTATCTATTATGTGACAGAAACCAGACTAAGTGCTTTATATACATTACCTCATTTAGTTCCTATTATTAATATTATAAGGATTATTATGTGCAATATTATAAGGATTTTATTATTATCCCTGTTTTTTTTTTTTTTTCAACGTTTATTTATTTTTGGGACAGAGAGAGACAGAGCATGAACGGGGGAGGGGCAGAGAGAGAGGGAGACACAGAATCGGAAACAGGCTCCAGGCTCTGAGCCATCAGCCCAGAGCCCGACGCGGGGCTCGAACTCACAGACCGTGAGATCGTGACCTGGCTGAAGTCGGACGCTTAACCGACTGCGCCACCCAGGCGCCCCTATCCCTGTTTTTCAAATGAAGGAGCTAAGACTCAAATATGTAGAGCAGCTTGTCTTTGAGAATGGAACAAGATTGGTCTCACCAGTAAACTAGAACTCTAATTTAATCTCCCCAGGATTCACTCAAAACACGTATTTGATTCCTATTGAGTATGTACATTTAAGAACAGCAAAGGGAAACAATTATTAGCTATAACATTCCTGATTTTATGTACATATCTATTTTTAAGACTATTGACTTAATTAAGACTTTACATGAATGTGAAGTTTCACGTGAAGTTTCAGTATAATGAAAGTGTGTAGGCTGAGCCCCATCCCCTTGTGTGAAAAGCAATATCTGTAGAGACTGAAAAGTATTCCTGTTTACTATTGACCTTATAGGAATAGAAACAAAACCAGAAATAAACCAAGTGAATTTACTCATGACTATGCTCAACTGTGAGCATTAGTTAGGGTTTTATGTCCTGAGTCCTTAACGTGGCTTTGTTACCAAGTACAAGACTATAATCTCCTTGCAGGCAAGGCCCATCCATGTTATCTATGTATGTATCTTCTATGATACATACTAGAGCTCCTATGACAGAGTGGATGGTTGATAAAGGAATAAGACATTTTTTACTTCTTTGGGCCTTGGCTTCTGGAGAGATGAATTTAGATCATTGTTAAGATCCTTTCCTAAGACCCTAACGTTATTACAGTCTATTTATATACAGGATTCATAAACCAATCCTACTATATACACGCAAGTCTGAAATCATGCTGCGTCTGTGACTCTCCTTTTATAGCACAGTCCCAGGTTATATAAAGTTAGGGCTTTTAATTGATTTTTGATGGTGATGCTAGTAACTTGCATTACTATAGCACTTTCCAGGGTATAAAGCACTTGTGTGTATTCTCTGACTTTGTCTCCTTATAATCATAGCTATTTAAGAAAAATATTATTATCCTCGTTTTCCATATGTCACCTGCTCAAGACCACTCAGCTAGTAAACACCGGGGCCTGAGATCAGAACCCAAAACCAAGAGTACTGAGCCAGTGCTCTTTCTACTAAAGCACACATCACAACTTCATCACCATGATCATTATCACATCCCCATCACCATTACAACCATCACTGTCATCACCATTGCCATCATCATAAAGCTGGCCAGAGATCTAAAACATCTGCTTGTGGGCTGGGGCTAGACACAGATCTAGTACAGACGTCACCATGGAGTATATGCAGTCCATCTTGGGCACCTGCCCACCTACCCAGCTGCCTAAGTATCTCCTGAAAGAAAATTAAAAAAAAAATCTTTTTCCAACTTTTTTTCCTCCAACAAATCTCTCATTTCCACAAACTGCTATTCTCAACTAGACGGTAACAGAGAAAGGAGCATCTTCCTCAAATTATTTCCCAAGGAGGTGGCATTGGTGTGTGGAAGCTGGCTGGCATGGGCTTGCCAGAGGTGGTTGTTAAACATTCAGAAATCTCATACTTGATAGGAAATCAACAAATGCTACAAATCAGAGTATTTTTTAGAAAGCTAGTTAACCAGTTCACCACTATTCTAGTAAACAGTAACCCTAATAAGATCATTTGCCTTTTTTTTTTTTTTGTCAGTACTTTAGCTTTATTAACTAGCTGTTAGCCCGTAACAATAACAATTGTTGTGGTGTCATTTGCCTTTTAAAATATGTGTTCACTACTAAAGTCCCAAGCAATGAGCCACTGAACTAGAAATTTTTTTTTACAGTATCATGGCAATTTCTGGACAGAAAAGAGATCCTTTTTCAGCATCTCTTAGTCACAGAAATGGGGTAAGCTCTGCTTGGATAATAATAATTACTGTTTATTTAGAGCTTACTATATCCTAGGTACTTCACATACATTTATCTCACCCAATCCTCATGGAAGCCCTGTGAGATATTATCTTCCTACTACAGATGGCAGAACAGTCCCATGGAAATTAGATGACTTGACCGAGGCCTTTTGGCTAAAGGGTATAGCTGGGGTTTGAGTTCACTTAGTTTGGCTTCCAATGACTGTATATGAATAATGAATGTAATGCTGTTATTGACCCAGGCAGAAGAATTGCCAAAGCTTTACTTGAGAAATTTCCTCAACAGTAAAGTATGCGTATGTCTTAGATGACAGTGGCACTCTTCTCCACAGAAGCAAAATGGTAACTTAGATGACTCTGCAGTCTGTCCTTCTAAGTTTAAGGTCTGTATCACGCAAACCATGTTCATTACTATCCAATGTATGGATTGGATTGTCGGACAAATCTTTGTCTTCCTCAGGACTAAAGGCATTGGGGGCAACTCCTGCTTCTTGCATGATTAGAAAGGGCTATCATGACAATCATCGGGGCTCTTCCCACTTCAAACTGCACCCTCTCCACACCTTCAAAGCAATACTTTGCCCAAGAGAAGCCCACCACAGAGCGTATCAGACTCAAAACACAACAAATCAATTTATCTTCAGAAGGATGTCATAACTGTCCTGACTATATTTGCCAATTAGTGATGCTCTCCAGGTTTACGCAAGAGATTTGTCTATCTGTTTTCCTAGTCTGAACACGAAATGAATTTGCGAAGGCAGGGTTGTGACAACAGTCTCACTTCTCCCAGGCAACAGATTATGACGCTACACACCCAGTGATTATATTACTGCAGAATCCGCTCAGCAGGAAAGAGATAGCAAAGCTGGAAGACCAGCAAATGGCAGGATAATAAAATAATAGAACTAACACTTATTGAGCGCTCGCCGTGGGCCAGGCACCACTCTAAGCACACCACTGCATTAACTCTTTTGACCCCACCACGTTCATTATTTCCAGTACACTGCACTGTCACTCTAGAAGAGTTATCTATGCACAGGCAACAAAGATAGATTTAACCAACTCGACTCTAGCACCAGAAACCATATTCCCCTGAGCCTGGTTTCCCTGACTCATTGCCTGTGCTCCCTGATACGCATAGAGTTAATGGATTACATACAAGAGCAGAATCTAGGAGATAAATACTTTGAATCTAAGCAGTCTCAGAGTCCATTCTTCTAACTCCTATACTGTATTGTGCTAGTGAGAAAACTGGGAACCAAGGAGATGAAGCGCATTCACAGAAGTTACGATCCTTAGAAACGATAGGATCACAGCATTCTAGGATTGATACGAAACTTAAAAATATTAAGCGTAAGTATTCAAACATTGCAAGGGAATATTTCTTAAAATTCGAAAAAAACTCAAAACAAATTAACAACTCGTTCCAAGGCTCTCTGCATTACATGCCATGCCAACATGAAGAAAGCTGAGCAAGTACAACTTGATATTAATCTCTGAGTTTAGTTTGGGCACTAGACATAAATCTCCTTTATTCTAGAGCACTTATCATTTGTGAAAAGAAATCTACAAAGGCCAACATTTAAAATGATTCCTTTCTGCTAGCAACTAGAGTGAGACATATGGAAAGGAGTAAACCCCCAGAGAAACATTTAGTTGAACACATACTTGGCCAAACTCATCCCACATGTCTGTGTGGGCATCGACCCTTTTGAAAACCAACGCATGTCCCCGTGATTCCCGCTTACCTGAATTCCTCTTCCTTGGTATCGGAAGAGAAGGTTTTTTTATTTTTTTTTTCAACGTTTTATTTATTTTTGGGACAGAGAGAGACAGAGCATGAACGGGGGAGGGGCAGAGAGAAAGGGAGACACAGAATCGGAAACAGGCTCCAGGCTCTGAGCCATCAGCCCAGAGCCCGACGCGGGGCTCGAACTCACGGACCGCGAGATCGTGACCTGGCTGAAGTCGGACGCTTAACCGACTGCGCCACCCAGGCGCCCCGGAAGAGAAGGTTTTAGAAGAATCAAATGGCCTAATGAAGAGTAAGGACCCTCTCTGGATCAGAGGTTCTTGTAAACAAATTTATTTTCTCCTTTCATCATGTTGAGAAATCCTATCTCCTCTCCTCCTGTCCCACTGCCTTAGTAACTCTCCCATTGGTCGGCAATTCCGGCCAGATTGAAGTAATTGCAATCATTTAGACAGCAAAGTTTGCAGTGCCCCAGAATCCAGATAAATGAACTCAGGGAGTAGGAATCTCTATAAAGTAGTTAAATTGGAAGCCCTCAAACTAAGTGAATTATAATAACCCGGATATTCATTAAAATACATCCCCTTCACGGATTATAATTTAGAAAGTCTGCAGTAGTGCAAAGGAACCTACATTTTAACAAATGTTTCAGGTGATTCTGATGCAAGGTGTTGACTCAAAGGTCACTTCTAGGGCCATGGTTCCATGTAATACCATAGGCACTAGAGGGACAAGCAACTACTGAAGGGAGGGAAGTATAAAAGCACAAAAGTATCTGGGACAAGATGGCAGCTGCAGGCACGAGGCCAAGAAAAGGCAAGCCAAGCTGGGGATGCATGGAAAGAACTGTGGAACTGCTAGCATTTGGAGCTGGAGGACTATTAAAGATTAACCCTGCATACCCAAGAAATCTGCTTAGCTTTGTATATCCACCTTACAAAATCTTAACACATATTAAAATCAATTCTTGATATGAAATATTCGTACGGTGTAGAACAAAGAAAAAGACAATAATGGAAGGAGTTATAGTCAGTAAGGGACACTGGACTGTAAAAAGTCTCTAAACACAAGAGCATAAGTGACATTTTGCCAATCACCAATATTTTCAAAGTTTCAGATTTAAGGCATTACCTTCAGCTTGGGGAAAATGCTCTTTAAATCTCTCCCTTTTAGTATCTTACCTTCTACGTTGCCGGATTCCTGATAAAATCAATAGCATGACTGCAACTATGACAATGCAAAATATCACACCAAATATAATAATCCAGATGGGCACAGATGGGTCGGTGGGTGGTGCAAGAGTGGAAGGAATTCTTAAAAATTCAAGAGTCTGGTCATTCAAAAAGAAGGCACCGTTGATCCGGTTCCTATTCATTCTAGGATACAACAATGATCAAAAACAAACAAAACAAGAGAGGAAAACAATTAGAAACAGAAGGTCCAGACCCATCTCTCCATGATTGTAATTATCTCTAGAAACAGAGCATCCCTGTAGCATGAGACTTGAGGTTGACTAGACAGTTTGATGAGAGGGCAATCGTGCTGTGGTACTTTTCAGAGCAGTGCTGGCTGCTACAGAAAGGCTTGTCTACTGTCCTCCACAGTTGTGAATGTCCTAGAAGTAACGGGAAGTCCCGAGCTTAAGTTCTCCCCACCATGTTTGATTTCCTGAAATGTGTGGTGAGTACAGGAATGGAGACATGGTATAGTAGATTTGTTCGGGAAATTCCAAGTGGTTCCATATGACTAAAGTAACAGGTGCTTGAGGAGTCCAAAAAGCTAGAAAATTATCAAGGTAAATGAGTTACTCTTCCTGGGGAAAATCTGCATTTTTGGTGGTGGCAGCAGTTAGGGATGGGTTGGTAGCAAAGACTTATTTGAATGAAACCAAATAAGTGAATTTCTAACTGTAATTTGCAAACTAGGTGAGATTTCTTAGAGATAGTGTATGGCATCTACTGAATTCACACTAGACAAACTGACTTCATCTACCTCTAGAGCAGCAATGGAAAATACAAATATATGTAAGCCTCATGTGTGACTTCAAATTCTCTAGGAGGTGCAATTTAAGAAAAAGTAAAAAGAAACCAGTGAAATTATTTGAATTTTTCTTTTTAATTTTAAGTAGGCTCCACAACCAACATGGAGCTTGAACTCATGACCCTGAGATCGAGTCACATGCTCAATCGACCGAGCCAGCCAGTCACTTGAAATTATTTTAATCATTTTTTTTGGCCAATATATCTAAAAAATATAATTTCAACCTGTAATCAAAATTGAGTTGGTTCACGTTTTATTTTGTACTTAATACTTTACACTTAGGGAATATCTAATCTTGGACTAGCTACGTTTCAAGTGCTCAATACCCACGTTTGGCGGGTGACTACCATTCTGTACAGCTTAAGTCTTGAACCTGACAGTAATGGCTTGAGAATCTCTGCAGACTGGCACCAAGCTATCAGGAAAGACCACCTTTAGCAAATAAAAATCTATGTTGAGGCATTATTATTCATGAATGTGAAAAAGAATCCCAGCCAGAAAATCTACAGCAGGCGATAATTCCAGTGTAATTTTCTTTTATCAAACTATGGAAAGTTTCCTTTTTCCATAACATATTATTGGTAATCTGGGAACACAAACTTCTCCACATAATAATGAATCCCACAACTAAGGTATAACTCAGAGTAAAATGAGAAGTTACTCTGTATTTCTCATTCTATCTACCTGGTTAGTGAACACTCTGTTGTTCTTTTGCCTCTCAGGCTGATTAGAAGTTCTAGATCAGGGGCACCTGGGTTGGCTGAGTCAGCTGAGCATCCGACTTCGGCTCAAGTCGTGATCTCACTGTTAGTGAGTTCGAGCCCCGCATCGGGCTCTGTGCTGACAGCTCAGAGCCTGGAGCCTGCTTTGGATTCTGTGTCTCCCTCTCTCTCTGTCCCTCCCTCTCCCCAACTTATGCTCTGTCTCTCTCTCTTAAAAATAAACATTAAAAGTGCTTTTTAAAAAATTTTTAAAAAATGAAGAAGTTCAATACAGACTAAAACTCCAACCATCACTGAAATCCCCAATAGGTGTCAGTCACCATGGACATCTTCCAGCCAAGATTGGCCTGATAAGGCCAGGCCCTCACGACAGAGCTAAAACAGACATCGTAGAACTGGTGGCTCATTCCCTCACATAATTCCCTAAGTGTGGACACTCTGGTGGAGAGAAAAAACATCACTGGGTGTGATGGCAGCGCACCTGGGTTCAAATCCTCGCTTTTTATATTTCTAGTGTGGTGGCCTCAGCAAATCAATTAAAATTAATCTCCCTGGGCCTCAATTCCCTCATTTATAAACCAAGGATAATAATAATTACTCAAAAACAATTGGTGTTGATATTAAATGCCACAGATGTGTAGGAACACGCTTTATGAAGCAGGAAGTGTTATGCAAATATTCAGTGGAACTAGCATTATTTTTTCAACTCCACAGATTCTTCAGCCCAAAAATTCCTATCACCCTGCCTTCTAGCTACCATCTCCTTGCTCTTCCTGGTATCTTTCTTTCTTGGTATTGTTCCCTTTATTTTCATACAATCCTGGTGAGACCTACGCATTCCCTAACACAAATTCTCATTCTATTGGCCATCCTCACCCCCTTAATAGCTTCCCCTGCTAGGACCTTTGACAGACACTTTCATCCCAAACACTCACTCTTCTCCCTCAGGTTCATGGAAGCCTGCTTTAACTGCAGTAGCTTAATTTCCTTGTGGCCCCCGCAGATCACAGGGAGAGCTTGAATAAAATTCCTTTTCCTGTGAAATACACTGTTCCTAATTCTTATTCCCTAAGGGCTGAGTATTAACAGTAAGTCTTAGGGGCAGAAGTGCAGAAACAATACAGGTCAAACCTTCCTGCTAAAGCAGATTAAATCATTTCGCACTGGTACAGATCAGTAAGGGAACTGGATGACTGTTCACACAAAAACCTTTGGCATTTGATTATATACTCATTATCTTATATGTTAATATTTTACAGAGAGCAAATGAATTCTTTCACTAGATATTTCTCCTTGGCAAAGAGCAGAACTTCAGTAATTTGTAAATCCTTTGTTGAGGAGCGCTACTTTGTTTCACTCTTTCTTGTTCGAGAAAGAGTTGATCTCCTGAACTCATTCTTCCAATATACTTTTGCCCAACATTAATCATTTTTGAGGGATAGAAAGTTTTGACATGCATAAAATGCACAGTGGGTGAAGTAAAAACAAACTGCATCCTTCCTCTTCTTTGAAGTCAAGAACACATTTCAGTTTTGAAAGTTTGTTATGATCACAAGGAGAGGAGACAAACTCTCAGGAAAAAAACGTGTAAAACTTGAAATTGGGTTAAAAAAATACTACTGAGTGTCTGGTGGATACACCTTTCTGGACAATTTACACCTTCTATTTGTCCTTGAGTTATTTTTTTAAGTTTTTATTTATTTTGAGAGAGAGGCAAAGAGAGAGAGGGAGACAGACAATCCCAAGCAGGCTCCACACCGTCAGTGTGGAGCCCAATACAGGGCTCGAACTTGCAGAACCGTGAGATCATGACCTGAGTTGAAATTGAGTTGGATGTTTAGCCAACCGAGCCACCCGGGTGCCCCAGTCTTTGAGTTATTTTGCAAATCTGTAAGTAGTAGAAAACTGACATAATGTAAGTTATTTTTGTCCACTTGATTTTCTATGGACTGATTACTATTTTGATTCCTATATATGCATGGTTCCTTGAAAGTCTCCTTTGAACTGTTCTGAACATTTTACTACTAGTTCCCTCATTAATTAATGAGATAATAAAATCTTTAATGGCATTTATTTTTAATTTGTAGGAGAGTCATGACTTTACCTTGTTTTTTCAAAAAGTATCTTTTAAAGGGAAAGGCTGTACATTAATTAAGGAAGGTAGGTCCTTAGAGACCCAAGAAATGAGAATTTTTGTCTTGGTTTTTAAATAAAAGTCAAAGGTATGACTGGTTCTTCAAAACACCTTACATTTAATAACTCATTTAATCTCAACAACTCTGAGAGGTACCATAATTATTCCCATTTTACAGATTACAAGAGAATAACAAAGGGGAAGTAATTTATCTGTATTTAAACAGTTAGCAAGAGGCAAAACCAGAAGGATTTGGGCTCCAGAATCCATGTGATGAACCATCATACAATAGTGCCATACAAGGTGTTCTTGACAAAAGAAGACAGTAGTAAACATTCGTGGCTAATATTTAAACCAGGGGTTCTCAGCCACAGCACAACTGACATCTGGGGTTGAATAAGTCTGTTTTGAGGCGCTATCCTGTGTATAACAGAATGTTTATCAGCACCCCAATTTCTGTCTACTCAATGCTGGTAGAACCCCCCCATACACACCCCGCCTCAACCATGACAACAAAAATGTCTCTAGACATTTCCAAATGTTTCCTTGGAAGCAAAATTGTCCTTGGATGAGAACCACTCATCCAAACTGATCACTAAAACAAACTAACGAAATTAAATCTTTGACATATTTATACATAAGTCATTGTAAGAAGAGAGAGAATTCTTCAAAATCTATGAAAACAGCAAACTAACCAACAAATTGATTTACCAGTAGAAGACATATTTAGCGGTGATTACCTTATGGCTGTCTGTACCTCAACAGCAGGAAGGGTGTGATTTTTCAAAGGATCTGTAACCACAAACCAGAATGACACTCGCTGGGTTACATTGCAAACTAGGACGTGGGAAATTCTGCAGATGATGGGGGAAAAAAATACATTGTAAGTAAATAATATCTAGTTACATTAGAACATCCACTCTGGTGTTATAACTGTCTGAAAACGTGTCTTAGCTATGAATGAAGTCATTTCTACCATTATGAAGAAATGTCTTATTAAGAAAAAACTAGCATAGAAAATTTCCTTTGTTTGAAAAGCATATATTTAGGGATCATCCGTTAAATAAGGATCTACCAAAATGAAAAAACAAGAAAAATTACACAGTAGAGCATTAAGGATCTTATTCTCGCATCACCCACTAGCTGACAGCACGCGGGCTTCAACACTGGCCTTTTTTCTGAGCTACAGGAGCCTTTTGTACTTCCTCATCAAGCTCTTTTTAGTGTCTTCCTCATTCAGCCGTCTACAGCTTGGGTCCAGACAAATCAGGTGCCACTCTTCATCCAATACTTGCTTCCTCTGTTGACCACGTTTCCCTCCCTCTCCTACTCCAGTACTGGAGCCAACTCAATAAAAGACTTCCAAACTGAAGTGCTATAATCAATTTACCAGCAGCCTTTGAACACTGTTTCTGCAGTTACCTGCTTTCCAACTGTAAATTGGAAATGTGCCTCATTCTACTCTGTAAACACAGATTACCAATAGAAACGACACGAAAGAAATGGCCTAAGTGTTCAGAATGGAGACGACCTATATAGGAATGTATGAAGGGCATAAAGGTTGAAAATCATAGGAGAGTCCACATAAATAAACACTGTCAGTGCTAAAACATAAATCCTGAATGGCTTTCACCATTTTCAGATTGCAGAGGTGACTGACATCAGGTACTATTCAAGAAGAATGAAAGACATATCCGCTTTACTAATAAGTTGACTTCATTTTCCTTAAAAGAGCGAATGCTCTTTAAGGTGTATTATGTTCATTTTCACAATAAAGACAGGGCCATTGTGCCGACTTTCTATAATTTTCGGGACCTGATAGAAACTATTCCATTTTCTCCCTTGCAATGTCACATACAGAAGCCAAGCCCTCCTGGCCCCTCTGCTGGAGCCAAGCGCCTGGGACCAGTGCTGGGAAGTGGGAGGTTCTCCCCCCAACCCCGCCCTCAGCAGCAGGGAACGCCCCACACAGTTGCTACATCCATGGGGCACTGGCCCCACACGGGCACGACTCCATGCCCAGAGGGCCCCCACGAGTGACCCCACGCGCTGTCCTTGTGCCCGATGCCAATGATCCTCCTAGCTCTGCGTGCTTCACAACTGCAGACTTCGGGAACCTACAGAAACTGAATTTCCACCTCAGAGGTCCCGACCCCGCTGCACTGAGATCATGGGCAGCTGCCTGGGCACAGCCATGGCCACGCTGCCACGCCTGGCCCAGAAGCGAGGTTCCCCCTGGCCCAGGCCCACCCGCTGCCGCCCAGGCCCGGATGGGAGCCGTAGCCTCTCCTGGGTCTGCAGCCAGCCCGCCCCCACTGTGCCACCCTGCTGGGACCATGTCAGAATCTGGAGGACGAAGGTCCCCAAGGCCTAGAGAAGCTTTCACCGCAAGCCAACCCTCCAGATATTCATGGGGTTGGATTTTTCTAGTGATCACAAGAGTTTGATGAAATGGCTGGGGAATGCCCAGAACCCCACACACAGTTGGAGCCTGGTGACCATCGAACTCACTCCTGTGGAGCACAGGGGAGATTCTACAGTTGTCCGCCTATCCAGGAGCCCCTGGGGCCTTATGTCAAGGAGGCCCCGCCGAGGGCCCCTAGCCAATGCAATAAATCAAAAAAAAGAATCTGAGCACCTCTCTGCTTTGAACCTTCCAGGCCAAGGTAGAGAGGCAGACACCGGGGGCCAGGCCATCCTCCTTCAGGCCTGTATGGAGAGACAGAGTGGTCCCTTCCTTTGTGCCCGGGCCTGGGCCTCTGAGGCGAGGCCTCTGCTCCTGGTGCAGCAGGGCCCCAGAGGACACCGACCCGGGCCTACCTGCCTCAAGGACACAGCGCCGTGGCCTGGGCTGCCGAGCAGATCAGTACTCCCCAGGGCCTGGGACTCCCGCGGCCTGATGTCTCCCCTGTATCCTGAGTCAGAGCCCTGCCACCTCCACCTCCTGAGACTCAAACCCACAGTTGTTTCACTCTGCTCTACCCCCACATGGGTCCCTGACACCCCCAGTCAGCCCTCTCCCCCACAGCTGGCGGCTCCACCAAGCCCCCAGACCCACTCCCTTGACCCTGCAGAGCCCACACTGAAGAAGCTCTCCAGCTACCCAAACCTCTGCCTTCCTTGTGCCCACCCAGTCTTCCTACCTGTTCCCACACTCATCAGGAAGGCATGCTTCTCCCCTACTTCCCCACTTTGTGAAGTGAAAATGGCATTCTTGTTTTAGATAAAAATAATAGACAACTTTATGATCACAGAGAATGTCATTGTCTTTCTTTCAGATGTACACGTTAGGATTGCGTCTACACTGTGAATTCACCTTGGCCCTGTAACATCTGGGACCAGATAATTCTTTGTTGTTTGTTGGGTGCTGCTGTCCTCTCCATTATAGGGTTTGAGCAGAATCCCTGGCCTCTGTCCCCGAGGGGCCAGCAGCATACACACATTGTGAAAATAAAAAACTGTCTCCGATCATTGCCAAATATTCCGGGGCAGGGCAGGGCTGGGGGGAATCACTCAAAAACAAAGACAAAACCATTGGCAGAGAATTTCTGAGGGACAGTGACCTCTACTGGCAGAAACAGCCAAGTTTGGTCTCCCAATATGTGCTATGTTAAAACACAGCAAAGACAGAGACAACAGACTGAAGTGGTACATGCTTGGAACAGACGTCCCCCAATTTCGTAGCATGCTGTGGTGTGAATGATTCAAAGACTGGGCCCGTGAATCATCAGAAAATGCAAATTAAAAAAAATAAGCTACTCATTTAAGTGCCTCAGGTTGGCAAAAATGAAAATGCTAAATAATACGAAATGCCAGTAAAGACGCAGAGAATCAGCATCCGAGGCAGTGCTGTGGGTGTGAACGCATCCAGCCACTCCGCGGTGGCACTTGAGAGTGTGTCCTGGAGCATAGTGTACCTCCCAGAAACTCTTTTGCACACACCACACACACACACACACACACACACACACACACACACACACACACAGATTGGCGAGGATGTTCTCCCCAGCACTCTTTGTCAGAGCAGACAACTGGATAACCTAAATGCCCACCAATAGGGGATGATAAAGTAAATGTGCTACATTCTGTCAAGGGAAGACTGTTCCACGAACTCAAGGAAAGAAACAGCCCAAGGATTCTCCACTCCTGGGCTACCAGGCCACGTAATTCTGTGCAGGGCAGGGTGTTTAGCAGCACACCCAGCCCCGATCGCCCACAGATCAACAGGCCTGCCTCCGGTGGTGACAATCGAAATCGCCTCCAGGCATTGCCAAATATCCCCCGAGGGACAAAAATCACCCCCAGTTGGAAATCACTGAACTAGAGCTACATGTCTTACAACACGTTGCATTGCAGAAATACACTGGTGAATGAAAAGATGGGGAGTGGGATATTCTGTGTAGCACATGCCATTGATATAATTTAAGCAAATGCAAAGGAATATTGCTGGAAACATAGGGGAGGCCAAAAAGCGGATAAGAGGTCACCTGGACATTTTGCCTACATTTTTCTTTCCATCTAAAGCCTCTTTAATTACTGTTCAAACATGAATTTCATGGCATTCCCCCTTCAGAGAGTCAGAGAATGCGCTGTAAACAAGGCAAAGTCCCTTCTCCTGTGCTACCTGAATGGGGTCAGTACCCTACCCACATAGGAAGCACTTCTAAAAATCCTCCAAAGTGTCACAGTCTTGAAAAGTAAGGCTGACCAAGGTCATGAAAACCAAAGGAAGATACAGAAACTGTCTCCATCACTACAGTGATCACTACAGAGGCATAGATTCTGGAACATAAGAATGACATTAGTCAAAAAGGGAAGAGGGTCTACTTTAGTGACATTGAACCAATGATAGTTTCTTAATTTTGATATATCTATCACAGTTATTTAACATGATAGTATCAGGGAAACAGGGGAAGAGTCTAGAGCAGAGTTTCTCAAAGTCGGAACTATTAACATTTTAGGCTGGATGAGTCTTACTTATGGGAGGCTGTGTATTCTTCTGGAGGATGTATAGCACATCCTCGGCCTCTACACGTTCAAGGCCAGTGTTGCTTGTGGGAGGCTGTCTATTCTTCTGGAGGACGTATGGCACATCCTTGGCCTCTACACGTTCGAGGCCAGTAGCATATGCAGTTGTGAAAAGCAAAATACCTCCAGGCACTTCTAAATATCCTTGGGCACAGTGGAGGGATGAAATCCCCCCAGGTTGAGGACCACTGATACATAGGATCTCTCTAGATTTTCTCTGCAAGTCTTTTGTAAATACATATATTTTTTCTATTTACATACACAAATACAGGAGCAAAGCCGTGATTTTAAAGTTGCCAGGGCACAGTAAAATGATCTATAAGAATAAGACAAGGCAGTGGATCAATAATAGTTTTTACTATTTTCATTGATGAAGAGATAATAGATGCAAATGTACTTTGAAAATGTAAAGAGTCACATTCAAATGCAAGACACTGGCATCCATCGGCATAAGGGTGGTCTTAATTATGTAAAATGTCTGGGCGTGAGTTCCGTTACGTGTTCACACGTATCAAGGATTTATCGGGGAGCCTCCAAGTGTGCTGGAGTCCTAAGAAGCACCGTTTCCATCACTTCTCGAAGATGGGTGTGAGCGCAAAGGGGAATCGTTGTAGCTGCCGAGGGTCCTCAACTAAAGAACACTAAGTATCCCACCCACATGGTGGTTCCTCCAGTAAAAGAAGACTAGGGTTTTTAGCAAGCAAAAGTAACCCCGTGCTCAACAGATACCAACCACAGAAATACAATTGCTGAGAAGTGTTGATCCTTTTGTTCAGATCCAGGCAGTGAAACGGGAATGAGTAAGGGCTAACTTGCCCTAAGTTAGCAAGGTTGAGGGCAAAGGCCAGGGAAAAGCACGCCCTGCTTCTGGAGAAGGTTGTAGAAGAAGGCCGAGAAACACCCGTGGGCCGGGGTGGCCTCCTTATTTGGATGATGCTTGCAGAAATGAACTGTGATGTCTCGGTTCCCCCAAGAGTAAGAAACTGAGGCCCAACAAGAGAAAACCCAGGCAGTGCACAGCTACTGCCACTATGGCCATCGACACCATGGCCATCAGGGGAGTCTCCACGAGGATGGAAGAAGAGCAGAAATGGGTGGCTGAGCACTGGTTTCCTGTGTCCACTGCACCGTAAGAGACAGGCCTGTGGCTTAGGCCTGGATGGTAAGCATGCTTCACTCACTCACAAATGTGTACCGAAAACAGGCGTAGATTAGCCAATACGGTCAGGGATGGTGAGGAAAAGAGTTCCTGCTGCAAGGGCTCTTAGATTCCATGACCCTTCTCATAAGTGCCAGGTGCAGGAGTTTAGTGGCAAGACCCTTGAACACCAAGGTCACGGTGTCTTGAACCAGTGAGAAGATTAAAAACCAAAGTAGAGGCCAGTACTTCCCGAGATGTCTGAGTTGACTCCGAAGATTCCATACCCCATCTAAGAATGGACCCAGGACGGCCGGGAGGGCAAAGGGCTTCTAGATTTCATGTGGTTTGTCGACAGTCCGTGTCAGGAGGTTCTCTAATCCCTGTCCTGATATGAACTTCATTGTGTCCAGGCAAAGAACCCCCTCTTTAATTTTATCGGCTGCGGGGTCACCTGGGACACTATCTAAAATACTCAGTTTGTCTGCAGCACAAACCTTCTCTGGGCCCTGGGACAGGACGGCAAGGCCCAAGTCTGTGCTGCGCTGCCAGCCCCTGTGTTCCTGCGGTGTGGCCCGAGTGGGCACTCAGTGAGTGAGTGAGAAATGGGTGGATGAATTAATGGAATGGAGAAATGAACTCCATTGTTTCCATGATATTCTGAGAGACAAACTGGGAAAGTAAATTGGGCCAAGACCGAATGGAAAGGGGGGAATGAAAGGAGGGAGGTTACGTCCCCAAAACTTTGTTTACACAACCACAGATACTCAGACAACCCAATAGTAGCCGAGCTCTCTCGCGTAAGAAGACTCCTGATACGGTGTAGATAGGGGTAGCCGAGAGGAAGTGTAACTGTGAGGGAAGCTGGTAGTAAAATGGAAGTAACATGAAGACTGGTCCTACAGACTTTAGTAGTAATGTCCTTAGTGACCAAAGGATACAAATTCCTCCCATTCTGGCTCATGTACCACGGGTGTGACTTCTCCCTGGCCTTTCTCCAAATGTGACCACATGGAACGTCCTCGAAGATTTACACAAAATGAAACCCTAATCAAACAACAAGCACCTAGTGAGCTAAGCACGTCTTTGTAAAGTTTATTTTGATGTATTAAGTAAACTGAAATGCCTAAGTCTTAAGAGTTCTCGTCACAAGGGGCGCCTGGGTGGCGCAGTCGGTTAAGCGTCCGACTTCAGCCAGGTCACGATCTCGCGGTCCGTGAGTTCGAGCCCCGCATCAGGCTCTGGGCTGAATGCTCAGAGCCTGGAGCCTGTTTCCGATTCTGTGTCTCCCTCTCTCTCTGCCCGTCCCCCGTTCATGCTCTGTTTCTCTCTGTCCCAAAAATAAATAAACGTTGAAAAAAAAAAATTAAAAAAAAAAAAAAGAGTTCTCGTCACAAGAAACAAATGCTGAAACTATGTATAATGATAGACGTTAACTAGATTTCTTGTGGCGATCGTTTTGCGACATACACAAATATTGCATCGTTATGTTGTCTGCCAATGACTAATCCAATGTGGTAGGTCCATTATACTTCAATGTAAAAACGAATTACTAAACTCAAATGCCAGGAGCACAACTAAAGGGAAATGCTACATTTTTGAAATTGTAAATATAGATGGGTTTGCTGGAATTATTGGAATTTGCTTCAATAATCACTTTGCCCAACTCTCTTATGAAGTAATAACATTTACATATACCCTAATGGCTTCTCAAGCAAATCCTGAAAAGGTAAAAATGTGCACTCCCTTTCCTCAAGTGTGGAAAGCCTTGGTTTTATACTAATCCTCTACGATTTGGCTCCCCTGCCATTTCTCCTCAATGGCGCCAGACAGGGCCACCTGCATCCAAGGGGTGGTAAGAATCAGGCCTCTTGTTTCTGGAAACCAAAGGCCTAAATAGGAGCTGGGCTGCTGTTTTATAAGCACAAGACCATTAATCCCCTTACCGTGGACACAACAGCACGTTGTTCCTTTTTAGATCACAAGACTTGTCCTTGAATAACTAGGCAGAGGGAGAAATTCATTCCGTGCTCCACACCGTGAAAATCGGAAAGAAAACGGCATGCCTGAGGTAGACTTCTCCCTCTGTTGCTCAAAATGATACATTATCCTAAAAGCCAATAAATATTTAAGCAAACTGGGCAGGTAAATGACCCAGCTGACTTGGGAATTAGACTAGAGTTTAACCTTAGATTATATTTCTCCAGAAAATGCCTTCAAACATGTAAGTTTTCCTGTGAAACTATTTTAGTAAATCTGGCCTAAACCTTACTGTAATCACTTGAAAACATCTAGCTGCCATCTTCTTCAAATTCACAAGAAATCTTCACACAGTCTGATCTAATGAACCCAGAACTTTCTATCTTTGAAATTTCTCCATACATCTTCTATTCTGCCTTGAAGAGAATCCAGGAAGTAGCAAGAAAAGCAAGATATCAAGATTTAAGTAATGACTTTGAAGGAACTGTCTTGTTTTGGTCACATTCAGTCCACCTGCCTACCACTTCTCCCACGCCCTGCTTCCTCAATGTGGGCGCTATGCTGTGTGGGACCTGGTTTTATCCATCACCTTAATGTCAGGGCCGAGCACCCAGGAGACTCGAGTAGAGCCTCCTCAACTCTACGGATTCCAGCACAGCCATGCAGTTCACAGGCTGGCCTCAGTAGACCGCGGGGCAGAAACAGGTTTCTGTTTCTCACCCCTCTGCCTTTCCCTGCCCTGTCAGCTCTGCCTCCTTCTTCCTTGACAGCATCTGAAGCAAATGGTGTAGCTTGCCAGTCACTTCTCCTTATTAAAAAGATCAGGGTGGGTGAATCAAAACTCGGATCAAAACGGTCTCCCTGCCTGACACACAGCTTCTCTCCGTCCAGCAGTGCTGACCTGAGTGGAGTGCACCACTGATGTAGTCTCTGTGCACACTTACCTCCCCACCCCACCCCCGCACGTGTCCCTTCCGCCCCCCACCTGCTTCATCCTGCTCATTTAGGGATGGAAAGGGAGACGGGAGAGGGCTGCGGGCACGAGGGACGGAAACAGCAGAGTTCTCTGTCCTTAGCCAGGGCTCTCTATGGGTCCCTCTGGCTGTTCACCGTTCGGGGTCCTCCGTTGAGGTGGCTTCCTCGCGTTCTCCATTCAGAGCGCCTTGTGGGGCCCCCGGGACCTGTCTGGAGACCTTTGCACCGCATCTTCCCCTGACGCGGGCGACGCACTCTGATCAACTTCCTCCATCCCCCCTCTGCTCGGCCTCCAGTGGTGCACTGCCAGCCTTGACCCCCTGCCTCCTCCTGCCCTGAGGTTGGTTCTCAGCCCCAAAGCCAGGGACTCCATCCAGCTCCCTCCCGCAGCCTCTGCTTGCTCCCGGAAATCCATTCAAGGGCAGACCGCTTGCAGAGCCGTCCTCTCCCACCCAATGACAGGAGCTCCAGCCCGCCTTCCACCTTGAGACTTCTCCAGCTACAAGGCAGGCCTCAGTGACTGGCTTCACCATCATGCACGTGGGGGAGCATCTGACAGGAAATCATATGCCAGTCTCTCCTCTACAGACGACTCCACTCTCGGTGAGCAGTTCTCTACCTGACTCGAGGTAGACAGGGACACAAGCAAGGGTTAACACTCAAAGCACATACTCGCTAGTGTGGCATGGGCACCACCTCATCTGAATGGGTCCAGTTGTCAGCACCCCACGTGGCTGCATGGTGTGTACGTGCTGGAACCCACTCCTGCCTGTTCCTGTCCTATGGGGGAGGGAGTGGAAATGTCACAGCCTCTCTGCAGGCCCGCACCCCCGGCCTCTCTGACCCTCTAGCCTTCTCTCCCACTGCCTGCTGGGGTTGGGTGAGGGTGACTGGACCCGTTCAGTGTCCTACCAGTCCTGTGTGAACGCCGCCAGGACCTCTCTCTAGGAAAAACCTCCTCTTGCATAGTCAGTCAAGGTCATACTGGATCAAGGATATATCGATCGTAGGTTTCCAAATATGCAAAAGCATCCTCAGGACATACTGAGCTCTGTGTCACAGGAGGCGGTCAAGCTTGATATAAGAGATATCGTAGCCAGGACCGGATAACAGGTGGAATGAAAATGACGGTATCCATTATTCTGAGTATTATTTGATTATCTTTAGTGAGCTACTTTGTACATTTTCAATTCTGTACATCTCAGCATCTTCAAGTTTTCTGCAATATTCATAAAATAAGCGACGAGGAAAAATAAGTAAATAAATAGTGAATGTCGCAGATCTGGATCCCTGAAGCCATCCCGGAAATGGGTATTTGCCACTGGAGGGGTTTGCTAGGGCGGCTGTAACAAATACTATAGACTGTGTGGCTTAAGCCACAGAAATGTATTTTCTTACAATTCTGGACGCTAGAAGTCTCAGATCAGGGTGTGGTCAGGGTTGATTTCTTCTGGGGCTTCTTTCTTTGGCTTGTGGATGGCTGCCCTCTCCCGTCTTACCTGGGCTTTCCTCTGTGCACACCTGTGTCCTAATCTCTTCTTCTTATAAGGACACCATTCGTAGTGGATTAAAGCCCACCTATAGGACCTCATCTTACATTAATTACCTCTTTAAGGACCCTATCTCCAAATACAATCACATTCTGAGCTATGAGGGGTTAGGACTTGAACGCATGAATTTTTTTTTGGGGGGGGGGGACACAATTCATCCCATAGCAGCTCCCCTGCAGAATTTATTTTGTCCCTCGCTGGCACCAAAAGGCCTCTCTAAGGCAGAAGAGTTAAAACCTGACCCTGTAGCCGGGCTACTGGTGTCTTCCATCCAGCCACCACACTCGCAAGAGGCAGCCCTTCTGCAAAGTTGTTTTCAATCCCGTCTTGCATTTTGTGCTGCCCTTTCCCACAGCGGCAGCCCGTTCACGTAAGGATGCAGCCTTCTTTACGGCAGTGCATGTAGAATGGGGCTCAGCTACTGAATTGCATCTTAAACACCTCCTGGTTCATTAAGCAGCCCTCAGCACTCAGCCTCCCGACAGCAGTACTGCTGGCTCTCACACTGCCTGTGCTTTTACAGGAAAAAATTTGTTGACCCCTGATAAAGTTTTGCACTTTTTCACTTGTTTACAGGACACTGGCAACAAAGGCTTCCGTATATCCCGTGCACCCAATTCCAAGTGAAACATGTTTGCAAGTCAACAAGATCAGATATTCACAGATGTATACAATGCCCTAAGTTCATAAAGAAAAATTCAAAAATGAATTCTTCAAAATTCATCTAAAATGTTACATGTTTAAATTAACTTTTCCAAACGATGGGAAACATCTGGTTTAATGTAGTCATTTACAACGTTTAACATAGGCACCCAGAGGAAGTAACAATACCATGAACACAACAATGTGTAAAACCTGCTGAACAAGAAAAGGAAAGGATAAAGAGACTATTTGCAGGGGTTGGGGGTTGCATTGTAAGATGATCGGGGAAGGGGGGGTTTCTTATATTTTTCCTTTTCAAATTTCTGCAAAGCAATCACCTCATTTTTTTGAAAAAGGTTATGATAAACAACTGTGGAAAGAGTGCTGCAGCTTAAAAGGCAGATGATAAACACAAAAATATATGTTTTTCTGCAACTCTATAAAATAGGAGTAGAGTTCACTTTGGACACAATTTTCTTTTCCCCTACACCTCCTTTTTCTAATTTTTTGAATCATGTGAATATATTACCTATTTTTAAATATTTATGTGTACGTGTGTACACACAAATACATATATCATATGTTTACTTTGCTCCCTCAAATTCTATTCTTCTGTTTCCTTCTTCATAGTCACAGTCCATGCATAATATATTGTGGGTTTCAGGTATGCCAATTAATAGTGATCCTGTTTGTCAGGTTCTGAATCATTACAGAATTTAGACAAAAGAATAAAGCAGCTAGGAGACCAAAATGAAAGGCCAGGTTGGAGGACACAGCTTTAATCTGCAGGAAAATTTTCTTCCTAATTAAAAAAAAATCCTGAATGGAGATAAATTCATCTACAGTGTCCCATGTAGAGCTGAACTTGGGCACCCATTGCACATACAGGAGTAATACGCAAGATATTTAACACACTATATGATACGGCACCTACCAACAGCAACAGTCCTCATCTGTAAACAGCACATACACCTGTAAGGCTGTACAGAACATACAGGTATATGTGCCTGCCCATGCAGGGCCTAATTCTGGACTCAGTGTAGGGAGTAGCACAGAAAACCGCCTGCTGTCTAAGGGCAAGCCAGGTCCTAAAGAGAAGGAGCCACAGACAGCTTCTCCTTCCAGCTCACCGACTGGGTCAGCCTTTTCTCCTCTTGAGGGGAAGAAGGAGAGAGGGAGTAGACAGAAACCAGGAGTGTTACCAGCATCACAAATAGACATGAAAGGAAACATCACAAATACACAAGAATAGAAAAAATGTAAAACTGTTAACACTTGTACTAAAGCTTCTAAGAAAATAACCAAGGTGCTATGACAGATATCAACAGTGGAATGAACTTATACATATTTATTTCCAAAATGAGTGCTATGGACTGATTTGTTCCCCTTCCCCAAAATTCCTATGTTGAAGCCTGAACCCACCCCCCCCATGTGACTGTATTTGGAGATGGGGCCAGTGAGGAGATAATTACAGTTAAATATGGTCATAAGGGTGCAACCTTGATAGTAGTGTCCTCATTAGAAGCGACACCTGAGAACTCACTCTCCGCCCCCTTCCAATGCCCCCTCAACAGAGGTCACATGAGAACAAAGTTCTAGTGGCATCTGTTAGGCAAGAGAAGAGGACTTGGAATGAGATCTATCTTGCCAGCACCTTGATCTTGGCCTTGCAGCCTCCAGAACTGTCTGGCATTTAAGCCACCACTGGGTGTGGTATTTTGTTATGGCAGCCCTAGCAAACTAACACGATGAGAGTAGAGTTTTTTTTCTTTCTTCCTTCCTTCCTTTCTAGCTAGCTATCTATCTATCCATCTACAAGAGAAATTATATGTATACAATAGGAATGTATAAAAAGCTTATGACATATGACTACCTCTAGAAGTTTTTATCATCATAGCACCTATTGAACAAAGAGCATCGTTGGAACATGATATAAACTGTAAGGTGAGCTAGATTACAGAAGTTTTTTTAATGTTAAAATAGAGATCCTTTTCAAAAATGAAGTTAAATAATTACTTTCAAGATAGAATTTGGAATTAATGCATGCCTCAAATACTACTGCAAATAACCAATTAAGATTTTATACTGTGTACTTACTCTGTCGTTTCTCTGTTGGGAACTTTCCTCATGGAGAAAGCCACCATTGCTTTGAAGAGATATTCCTCATTTGTATCCCAGGCATACTAAGAGAGAAGTAAAACAGAAAATGTAAAAAGGCATAGGATGAAAAATGGTCCATTGCAATTTAATTGTGGCCACCGTGGTATTAATCAGTGCCTGCCTCTCTCTCTCTCCCCCACCCCCATCTTACTCATACACTAAAGACTGGAGACCAAGATAAATCATATCACAATAATGTTCAGGATAGGCTTTCTTGGACATTCTATCATTCCAAGTGTGGTGTATTTTCCATTGCATCATCTTCTTCACAATCTGCAGTATTAGTAACCCGTCAACAAATAGTCCATTTGGACATCCCATCCTGGACATTTACAGGACATATACATCATTCCTCCCTTTCTCTCTTCCCTCATAAACTGACTACTTCTCTTAGCTTCCTTTCCTTTACTAACATTGGTACAATTTTTCTTTCCATTTTCTTAGCTGGAAACTTGAGTGTGTGCGCATATAACAGATTGAACTGTGCCCCCGCAAAATGTATATGTTGAAGTCCTAACCCCCAGTACCTCAGAATGTAACCATATTTGGAGACAGTGTCTTTAGAGATGACTAAGTTTAAATGAGGCCATTAGGGTAGACCCTAATCTAGTATGACTGGTGTCCTGGCAAGAACAGGAAATTTGGACACAGCCACATACAGAGGGAAGACAGCAATCTATAAGCCAAAGGCAGAGGCCTAGAACAGATCTTTCTCTCATAGCCCTCAGAAGGAACCAACCCTGCTGAGACCCTGATCTTGGACTTCTAGCCTCCAGTACGAAGAGAAAATAATTTTCTGTTGTTTAAGCCACCCAGTTCATGGCACTTTGTTAGAGCAGCCCTAGTGAACTGATGTGGCTAACCACATATTTGCGGTGAGTAATCAAGTACGAATGGAGAAAGTCACAAAACAGGGTTTGTTGGTTTAACTCTAAGTTCATGATTTCCTACTCCCAAATTGCCTGGGAATCCCTTAGGTTTCTCCATCAGTTTTCTCTCTAGCTTTGCGCAGTGGCAGTATCGTAGCCAATGAGGTTTATCCGAGGCGCGATTATTGCTAATTGAAAACTTTTCCCAGTTTCTCTCTCTCTCTCGTGGTTCACAGTGACTATCTTGGACCTCTTTCGGCTCCCCTTGCACCAAACTCAGTGCTTTCCCTCACACCTCACACTCACACAGATGTTCTTATCTCCTAATTTACAGATACATACTCAAGTCATCAATTTAAACTCCCCCGTTTTTCTGACACCAAATAAAAAACTCCCGCTATAGACATACATGCTATCCACCTCCTCCCCCGAAAGGCCGGATGTGGTGTTTCTCCTCCCATCAGTGGCCACTGCATCCACTTCTACTAGGAACACTTCCCTCTGCCCTTCTCAGGATCTGAAAGATAACCGTTTCCCCTCTCCTCTGTCCACTGGACTCTGACTTTTAGCAATGCTCAAGCCTCCCCATTACAACAACACCAGAACCAAATTACTTTACTCAATCGTTCTTCCTCCACCTACTGGTGTCTCTCTCCTGCCCTTCACAGCCAACACTCTCAAAGGAGTCGTCATACTCATGTCTTTACGTGCTCACCGTCCACTTATTCTCAACTCCCTCCATCAGCTGCTTTCCAGTTGCACCACTCCACAAAAAGGCTCTCTAAAGTTACCAGTGGCCTCCACATGACGCAGCATGATGAGCGGCCTTCAGCCTCAGCTTGCTCAGCCTGTCAACAGCATCTGACACTCCTGAACACTTCCTTCAACTTGAAGCACTCTCTTCCCTTTTGCAATGCTCATTCTGCTTTTCCTCCTGCCCCTCTGCCCCTTTAGCGGGTTCACCGTTTTCTACAAAGGCTCCAAGTTTTAGAGAACCTCAAAGCTCTATGCTGGACCTTCTCCTCTTGTCATTCTGTCCTTTCTCCCTCAGACTGTCATCTAGTCCAGGCTTCCACTCTCACAGAAATGCAAATGGCCCAGGAATGTAGATCTCAAGCCCACTCTGTCCTTGCCTATTCATCAATAATACCTCAAACTCAACAAGTTCAAAATTAAAGCTATGATTTTCTTGTCTGCACCTGGTTTCCTGACTCATAGGTGGGTCATCATCTGCTCAGTTGCATAATTAGAAACTAAAGCTTCATCCTTGACTCCTTCTCCATTCCTCTTTTCTACTCTCATCCCCTCCACTATGCCTTCCACACTGTGGCCACTGTCTTCCAAACACTAATTCTACCAAAACATCTCTTCCATAAAACCCTCACTTGCTTTAAAGATAATAGCGAAGTTTCCTAACGCAGTCCACACATTCTTCAGCCTGATCTCTCCTTCTTGCCCAAGCCCATCACATGCCATGCTCTACTCCACTGCTACAGCTCCCGATGCCCCAGCCTTCCTTCCATCCCCCACTCTCACCAAGTTCCTTCCTGTAATAAGCCTTTGTGTGTGCTGTTCCTTCTGCCCTTTTTCCTTTTATTCTCTGGTTCACCTGCACTCATGCTTTAGACCTCACAGCAAGTGCCGAGCACTAACGCCCCTGACAAGGCCAAAGCCCCCATGTGCTTCTCCTCCCTGCAATGCTTGTCAAGCCTACACATTTCCATTTCATTTACTGAATGTTTGACGGACAACCAATCCTCCCAACAGCGTAAGTGCCACGAGGGCAGAGACAGGTCTGATTTATCTGCCATTGTGTCCCCGGCATTCAGCATGGGGCCTGCCTCAGAGGACCCTGGGATAAGCAACCGACAATCTACTCTCTGCGGTAGAGAGAGTCAATTTTACAGTCAGACTGCCTGGGTTCAAATCTCACCTCTGTCACTTGCTGACTTGAGATCTTGGGCACATCGCTTCATTTTTTATACCTCGGCTTTCTCATTTACCCAGTGACAACGGGAATGCCCGTACTACCTTTCTCAGAGGGTTGTTGTGAGCACTACGTGAACTGATGTGAGTCAAGTGCTCAGAAGGGCCCCCGCTGGAAACTAAACTAAATCCTCAATAAATGCTGCCTGTTACAATGACCATTTCTCACTGGGTGAATAAAATAATATATTGGTGAACTGGCCCGCAAACAGAATACGTACCTCTAAGTACCTGTAGCATTCTTTGATTGCTTCTACTCTGACACATCTTAATATCACCTTCTATTGGGGAAAATTTTCACAGACCACACGGGGATACTAAAACTAGAATTACACGAATCATCTTATTAATTCAACAGGCTTTATTGCACTTACAGCTACCTGAGCCTAATGAGTATTTTTTAACTTCAATTTCATAAGCACATATTTCATGGTGTTACTTTGATATTTGAGAGGAACTGAAGAAACTGCACGTTAGAATTAGAAAATTTTGGGGCTATGAAACATCTTATATGGGTGGAACCATGCCATCTTTTCAATGACTAGAAAACTGAGGCTCAGAAAATTCAGATGACCATAATGGTGAGGAGCAGAGCCCAAACCAGACCTGAGGGCCTGACTGGGACCCCTTTGCTCCACAGCTTGATTAAAATGTTCAAGTTTGCACAGTTGTTTTGTGTAATACAAAACCTCACAGATTTTCTAGCAGATTTCTAGCACTGCAGATTCAATACCTTAGGCAAAATCATTTTTAAATAATTTCTATTTTACTATTTTTTTTACTTTAACACAGTATCAGATTTGAGGTCTTTCAAATTAATCTATATAACAAGTTTAACATAACTATACAGAGAGACTCATTACACGAGAAAGTAGTGTTATTAGCAAACAAAATGAAAAATGAACACACAGTTTCTCCACTTACTGCGTTATCTCCCAGAGCTGTTCTGATACTAAGTCTTACTTTAAAAGCATTTTCTCCATCTGCCAAAAAGAAAAAAAAAAAAAAGAGCAGCATTTGATGATAAAAATCTGTCAAAACAGAAGACCAAACATTTAACCAACTCAAATCAACACAATGCTGAACTTCAGCGAAATCGCCCCAAATACTCCTGAGAGTTCAACTACAATCACCTTACAGGGTTTAAAATTTTCTTTCAAACTCATAAAACAGTCATAGTCTCAACTTTCAGGCCACAACACGTCTGCAGATTTAGAAAAATAAAGAGGTCTTTGTTGTCAATCATTTAGAAAACTGTTAATCTATTTTTAAGTTTCAAGGCTACATACCTGGTTGACAGAGTTCAGCATGAATAGCAGTCACCAGAAAAAAGAGCAGGCACAACATTCTTTCAGAGTGGAAAACACAAGGCAAACGCAGGGATAAATATCCACCCTCCACTTAAAGCTGCCTTAGCCATTCTGTGACCCGGATTAGAATATTAGAGAAACAATCTAGCCACCACCTACAAGATTTAATGACTAAACCGCATTATTTGGGTTAATACTTAGATAGAAGCAGCCCATCTCCTGTCAGTTATTTACGACAATCTGTTTGCAAAACAGATTAGCTATCTTTTCTGGACTCTGGGTTTCCTCTGCTGACTCAAAGTCAGAATCCTCCCCTGCCCTTTCTGTTGTTGTCTGGCTAAGTGCACTGTGGACATTTTCCTTGGCCTCAACTTTCTATCTTGTCAGGGCTGAAGTAGCTGGCTCATAGATAGGCTATCCTAATTTAGAAAACAAACAGCACTCCTTTCTATCTCTGGTGAACAAAGGACGCCCTTCCAAGAATGGTCTCACCTGACTCTCACCTCCACAGATAAACATCCCGAGAGAACTTCCACTTCAAAGGGAATCATTTTGGTCAGCCCTGAGTTCTGCTGGTTGTGTAAATTCCAAGTTAATGATAGAGAGCAGTGCTGTCCAATGGAACATTCTGTGATGATGGGAATGTTCTGTAGCCGTACTATCCAATATGGTAGCCACCAGACGTAGCTGGCTGTTGACCACTTGAAATGGAACTACTGCTGCTGAGAAACCAAATTTTCTCTTAATTTATGTAGAACGTGTGACTAGCAACTACATTGGTCGGTGCATCTGTAGAACTGTCATTAAGAGCCCCCTGCCATGGACCGGGTGTGCTGGATTCTTTCTGTCACCCTCAAAGTAGCACCTCACAGTTGCTGTTGTTCGAATCCTCTTACACGTGAGGGAACGGAGGAGCTGGTGTTTAAGGCACTGGTGGCAATGGGGGAAGACGAAAGGGTGTCACTGGAACCCTATCTCCACCACACTGAACTGCACTGTGTCTGCACTGGTCATCATCGGTCAAAACTGAAATTGCAGCAGAGCCGCAGAGATGCTCTGAGGGTTGCCACAATGAGTGGAAGAGAGTCTCCCCTAGTGGGCATTCTACAGATGCCAACAGAAGTGCCCTAGCAGGTTGATGTCTGGGCTTTCCTCTCTACCATGCTGCCTCGTCATGAATTCAGCCCCCAAGTTCCACCTCGCTGCTTGAAAATCATGAGTGGAAAAATTACATCGGGTGACCCTGATGAAAATGGGGACTTTCAAAGCAACAATGAGAAAAAGATCAACAGCCACACTTCTGCAACACTTTGAGAGTCCTACCACGTCCCCCTCCTGGATAGGGTGATATTGTATCATAGATGACCCATTTCTGTTTGGTGACGCCACCTGGAGGAGCCTCTCCTTACCTTGGTTGCAAGGGCACAGGGCCAGGAAAAGTTGTATTAGAGGGAGAGGCAGCCAATATTAGACCCATTCTAGCAATTTCACTATTAAGTGAAATGGAACTTTCCTAGAAGGAAGAGCTCACGTAACTTACCCCTGAAAACAAAGTCAGACTAGATGAAGTTATCTTGGGAAATGTTACTGGATAAAATCATCAGGAGAATAGAAAAGCCAGTATGTGGAGATTTTAACAAAGCTAATTATTTGCATCAGGGAACAAAGCCATTTTAGAGACAGATATGATTCAGCTTTGCTTTAGCCTTTAACTTCATAAAAGAATCAAACATGTCTCTTTTGCTCTGACATAGTCACTTACGTCATTAGGATTGAAGATAGTAAAATACTGATCTGTAGTTAAGCCATTCTTTGAAAAGCAAAAAAAAAAAACTCTTCCTTTTTGAATTATGATTTCTCTCTTTTTTGAAAATAAAGTTAGCCATTTATTAAACAATTTCTTTGTGCCACTCTATTAGTGCTTAATAGACTTGTAAAAAACTGCCCTTACTAAAATAGTTGACATACAATATTATATCAATTTCAGGTGTATCAAAGAGTGATTCAACATTTATATCCATCACAAAATGCTCACCATAAGTATGGTTGTCACCTGTCCCCACATAGTTATTACAATTATATTGACTATGTTCCCTATGCTATAGTTTACTTTCACTATTCTATACTTTATAGATGTTTGTTGTCTCATTTAAAAAATAACAGGGGAAAAAGGAGCAATAGAAATTCCATATAGAAAATACAGAGAAACTGAAAGAGAAAAATACAAAATTATCCATAATACCACTGGTGTGAATGACCAATGTTAATATATTTTAAGAGCTGAAACATACCTGCCTTAGCCTTGGATCTTCTTGTGTGTTCCTGTGTGATGCTGTTGTCTCATTGTAGCAGCACATCAGAACAGTAATGGTGGAATAACATGGACCCTTGTTTTCTTCCTTACTCTAATGGAGTGTTGCTTTTTCACAGGATCTGGTGGGTCACTTCAAATTCAATGTGTTGTGAGGTAAAAAGACTCCTTTTATCTCTAGTTTACTAAAATTTATTTTGATCAATAACTGATGTTGAATTTTATCAACTGCTCTTTTAGCATCTATTACTATGATCCTAGGTTTTACCATTTGATGCATTTTATTAATAAATTTTTTAGAGGTGCTCCGGTGGCTCAGTTGGTTAAGTGTCCAGCTCTTGATTTTGGCTCAGGAAGTGATCTCACAGTACATGGGATCGAGCCCTGCGTCAGGCTCTGTGCTGACAGCTTGGAGCCTGCTTGGGATCCTCTCTCTCCACCCCTCCCCCCCACCTCAAAAAAAATAAACTTAAAAAAATTAATTTCTTTACATTGATCCAACCCTTAGATGAGCTTAGTTTGATGATTTTTTTTAACATGCTCCTGGACTTAATTGCTGTGTTTTTCCTTAGGTTTTTAAACCTATTTTCATAGAAGAATATCATTCAGGTTTCTTTTCAAGTGCTTTCAAGTTTATTTTTTTCTGGCCCTTACATTACCATCTTGAAAATGGTATAAAAAGATTTCTAACATCGTCTAGGTTTACAAATACTTTAAAACCCAGGGAAAAAAATGCAGAAGAAATGCAGAGTCGGAGAAGTTGGGCCATACATATTTTGGGGGAAGAGTTCTTTCAAGATTTTCATTTCTTATATTGTCACACACTGCAGGTTTCATAATTCTAGTTCATTCTGGCTGTTTACAAATTCCAAGAAAACCTTTATTTCATCAAGATTTTCCAGTATTCTCACGGACTTTATACAATATTTCCCATAAGGTATCTACATTCATTGCCCTATTTCCCTTGTATTTTCCAGCATGCATATTAATGTTTTCTCATTTTCCATTCTTCTCGCCAGAAGTGTGTCTACTTTTGTTGTTGTTTAATCAAAGAACAAGATCTTGGATTTAATTTTCAGGTCTTTTCTTCCTGCTTTCTGAGTCATCCATCTTATGTATTTTTATTACGTCCTTACTCCTCTTGTCATTATACTGCTTTTCTTCATTATACTGCTTGTTCTTCTTATAAGTCTTGAGTTGATAAATAGGCTGAGGTATTTTTAATCTTTCTCATTTAATAATGAAAATACTTGTGGCCATGAATTTTCCCTGGAGTACTGTTCTGGACAGATGACAAGAAATATATAGATGTACAGTGATCTCATACTTATTTTCTGAAAAGTCTATAATTATAGTTCCAATTTTTCTATATCCCAATGTTTGCTTAGAAAAGTATTTGTAGCAAAATTAACAGCAGCCAAAAATAAAATGATGAGAAATATCAATTTTTTTATAGTCCTGTCAGGTGAACAGAAAAAGTATAATGATAAAATAAGACATTGTCAATAATTCAACTTAAAATACGAAAACTCTTACAAAGTCACTTAGAACATGCTAAAAATGACTTACTAAAGAGCTTGATAGCTTAATAAAATAGGTGGAATGTAGAACTAGATACTATTGTTCTTGCCTCTTAACATACTGGGTTTTTTTCTTCCACTTGTAAAAATCTTGCACAAACTTGCTTTATTTTCACACAGAATTTTAAGTATTAAAGCTCCAGAGAATTCATACCAAACTTGCTTCATACAACGCACATTTCTGCAATTTCACATATAGGAGCTTAATAATTTATCAGTAACAGTGGTAACGATGACAAATAAAGCAGTTTCAATCGTTCTGAATACGTTACTATTTACTTCTAATGTTCAGAGTTTAGAGAATGAAGATAAAATGTTGAGATTACTGTTGCCATGAGCAATACAGAAGGCACCAAGTCTCCTGAGACAGGATAAAGAAATTGATTTCTCCATGTTTTTTCATACTCCACAACACTATTGGAAAGCAGTTTCTCAGCACATAAATATTGATCTACTGTTCTGGAGGGTAAATTAAATATGACATCACACAAAAAGGAAACACGTGTGTCATTCTTTTGATTCACACAAGTTACCTTTTAAAGTTCATCAGGGTTGTAAACACATGGGCATATATACATCCATTTATCTGCAATTAAACAACATGTAGGTAGAACCAATGTCCCTTTGAAATGTTGACCCTGATTATTCCATTTCATGGTCACAAACATGCATTTTGTAAACCTGTAACACCTAAAACTAGTAAACTGTGAAATTATTTCAAATGTGATGTTACTCTGCATGTTTTTATTGGATTTTGGGAAATGTATTTAGCTGTGACATATTAAAAATATAAAAAACCTTTAACAGCTGAACACAGAAATTTTTTTATAAGACAAAAGCTTGAACTTTTTAAATTAGTGGCTCCACTCAAATTTTCCACAATAGAAGTTGTAGAAGTTTAAAAAAATTTTTTTAATGTTTATTTATTTTTGAGACAGAGAGTGACAGAGGGCAAGCATGGGAGGGGCAGAGAGAGAGGGAGAAACAGAATCCGAAACAGGCTCCAGGCTCTGAGCTATCAGCACAGAACCCAACACGGGGCTCGAACCCACGAACCATGAGATCATGACCTGAGCCGGTGTCGGTCACTTAACTGACTGAGCCACCCAGGTGGCCCTGTAGAATTCTGAATAAATGTGATCTTTTACCATTTAAGTTGAAATAAAATTGATATACCATATGATAAACAATATCAAGATGTTTGTAGTAATTAGTCCAATATTTTCAGTATAATTAGGAGGTAAGAAAATGAGTTTATTCGTTTTAAATTGTCAGTATTAAGATGCATGGGGAAATAAAGTATTTTTGTCTATAGTGAAAAATATTATATTTTAACTCTGGGGTTCTCAGCAGGGAGTGGTGGTGGATTTTTTTTTTTTTTCTCCAGAAGACATTTTGGCAATGTCTGGAGACATTTTTGGTTGTCACAAATTGGGGAGGAATGCTACTGACACCTAGTGAGTAGAGGCCAGAGATGCTATTAAACATCCTACAAACTTTAGAAATATCACTTAGGCCTTCATTTGGTAACTTTCTTTTCCTTGTATTTGGGTTAATGGAAGTTACTCACAAAAGGAAGAACAAGAGATATAAAGGAATCAAGTATGCACCTGTACGCTGTGTGTGTGTGTGTGTGTGTGTGTGTGTAAAATCAAGCATACTTCATACTTTTAAGATATTAACGTCATTCCATATTCTGAAGTTACTATTAAAATAAACTCATTTATCTTGTTATTAAGATGGCTAATGAGAAAGAATAACTGCCTGGCTGCTGGAGCACTGGGCTCATTTTGGCTGTCAGTACAACAGCCCAAGGTTGGTAAGTGTAGGCACATTTAAAACTCATTGTCATTGAAATCTTGCCATTTGCAACAACATGGATGGAACTGGAGGGTATTATGCTAAGCAAAATAAGTCAATCAGAGAAAGACATGATTTTACTCATATGTGGAGTCTGAGAAACTTAACAGATAAACATAGGGGAAGGGAAAGGAAAATATAAAAAACAGAGAGGGAGGCAAACCAGAAGAGACTCTTTTTAAAAAATTTGTTTATGTTTATTTATTTTTGAGAAAGAGAGTAACAGAGCACAAGTGGGGGAGGAGTAGAGAGCGAGGGAGACACAGGATCCGAAGCAGGTCCCAGGCTCTGAGCTGTCAGCACAGATCCGGATGTGGGGCTCGAACCCACAAACCATGAGATCATGACCTGAGCCAAAGTAGGTCGCCCAACCGACTGAGCCACCCAGGTGCCCCAATAAGAGACTTAAATACAGAGAACAAACTCAGGGTTGCTGGAGGGGAGGTGGGTGGGAGATGGACTAAATGGGTGATTGGCAATAAGGAAGGTACTTTTCAGGATGAGTGCTGGGTGTCATGCATAAGAGATGAATCACTGGGTTCTACTCCTGAAGCCAAGACCACACTGTATGTTAACTAACTTGAGAATATAAAAACAAAACAAAACAAAACAAAACCCAAACCCAAAAACAAAAACTAAAAAAATTCATTGTCAATGAATACTGTTTCTACCTTCCATTGCCTTTCTTCTCCTTGTCATTTCGATTGAAGCCACTCCCACTTGAAATCTTCACTAGCACCCCAGGGCCTACGTCTGGGAATTGAAACTTCTTGGCCTCTAAGATCTGAATCTGACTTGGCTTTTCAGATGCATCTACACAGATGTCCCCTCTCCATCCTCCACTGAGCCATCCTACCTGCCAATCCCTGCACTGGGTTTCATCCCACCTCTGTCCTTTGTGCTTCTTTGCACACTGTTTTCTTTAGTTCAATACTTTGAGCTTTCATTTTTTACCTTTAAATTTTTTTTAATGTTTATTTATTTTGAGAGAGTGAGAGACAGAGCATGAGCAGGGGAGGGCAGAGAGAGAGGCAGACACAGAATCCAAAGCAGGCTCCAGGCTCCAGGCTCTGAGCTGTCAGCACAGAGCCCGACACAGGGCTCGAACCCACAAACTGTGAGATCATGACCTGAGCTGAAGTCGGACGCCTAACTGACTGAGCCACCCAGGCGCCCCTCATTTTTTACCTTTAAACATCTTAGTCATTGTTCCAGGTCTATCTCGATGAGCACTTCCTTGGAGAAAACTTTGTTTTGTTTTTGTTACAGGTTCTTATTCGTTCTTATTTGTTTTACACTTGTCCAATCCATTTTTTATTCTCTTCTTCTCCTAGGTTCCCATGGCATTTTGTTCACATTCGTACATGTATGTATTGACAATATGATTTACTTTTGTGCCCTACAAATTTTAAAGTTCTGGAGAACAAGGACTATATTTGGTTCAGTTTTGCATTTCTCATGGCCCATGACTATTTGATAACTTAATAGAACTGAATTTACTTGTTTGAATCATAAACTGACGTTTGAAGAAGCTCAACAATGCAAACATGAAGATTCATGAGGTACATTGCATTTTTTTTTCATTCCTAGTCAGAGAAAAATAACTTCTGGTATCAGATAAACAAGCAACACTGGGCTTTGGAATATTTTTGTCTCCACTTCCATACCTATGCCCCTTTTAAGATGAAAAGAAATTTGAAGCTACGGTATTTGGAAGGCTCATCAAATTTTGTAGGTTAATCAATAGCCATAACCATTTATGAACTTAATCTTTGTATTCACAGGGTAACATTTTTCTAGTTCACAAAAAGTTAATCACTATTGTTTAGAAATAAAGATTAATTTAGACAAGCTGAGGGAGTGTAATTCTGCCAACTTTATAATCTTAAGAATTTAAAGGACAGTTTCTGAAATGGAATGCACGTGTACCTGTGTGTCTCCTCTTGTGCATGAAGACCAACGCATTAAAAAGAGTCTCGGGTAGTAAAAGTAAGACCTTACTGATATTCCTTCCTAGATCTAGACTAGATATAACTAGATCTCTTTCCTAGATCTAACTCTTTCCAATGTTGCTTGGCTGTTAAGAGTTTTTTCATGGTTGGGGCGTCTGACTTCGGCTCAGGTCATGATCTCACAGCTTGTGAGTTCGAGCCCCGCATTGGGCTCTGTGCTGACAGCTTGGAGCTCGGAGCCTGGAGCTTGCTTTGGATTCTGTGTCTCCCGCTCTCTCTCTGCCCCTCCCCCACTCACACTCTGTCTCTCTCTCTCTCTCTCAAAAAATAAATAAACATTAAAAAACATTTTTTTAAAGAGTCTTTTCATGGTTTAGGCAAATTATAATTTTCTCCAACATTATTGCAGCCATGCTCTATGGAACAGTATTTTCCACCCTTAATCTTCTATTTGGCTGCCAGTTAGTGTCACCCAGTCATATTCAGCTCTGCCTCTAGGTACTCCCCTTGCCAACCTATATAAAAAGGTGGAGCGGCCACTGGGCCATGTACCTTTCAGGTTAGATATTCTCTTTTTTGTAGAGAATCTTAAACTATCCTCATTTTAATTGATATATAAAGCATATGAATTAATCAACATACCAAAGTTTCTGCCCTTAAGTTTTGACCAGCAACAATGATCTTGACCTTTCTGTCTGAAAACTGTCAGTAGCCTACAGTAAGTAATGTTTATGAGGGCTGCCTAAAAGATGTGCATGCAATAATACCTCCATCACTACAAATCAGAGATGCCAGATAGATTGTTGTAGCCACTCATCCATCCTACACCCACAACAGAAACTGTTAATCTACTTCAGAACTTTTTCCTTCTGAATGTGGACTCAGCCACAACACTTCCCAACAGTTATTCAGTCAGTTGACAAGTTGAAACTTACTTGCCATCATGGGCAATAATGATCTACACGCTGCCCTGAATAAAGCCATACCACTGGGGGCCTGTGATCTCAAATGAACAGAAAAGTTTGGGTGGTTCATAGAATGGATTTAATACTTTGTGATTGTGGCAACAGTTTACATTGAGGGGATCTGTAAGAAACTCCTTTTGGCACTTGTTTCCTACTTAGTTCCCAGTATCATCATTATGAGGCGCTCCATCGGGGCATGAGAACATTCTGGAAGCAGACACCGGTGGGGGTTACAGCACCGTGAGTGAGCTTCCACTGGGACTAAAAATCAAGAAAACCTGCTTTTCAAAAATAACCAACCAATCAAACAAACAGATGAATCTGGAGGCATTTTGCTAAGTGAAGTAAGTCAGACAGACAAAGACAAATACCATAAGATCTCACTTACATGTGAAATCTAAAAAACAAATAAATGAAAAACTAAACTCATACAGATAATAGATTGTTGGATGCCCAAGACAGGGAGTAGGGGGGAGGGCAAAATGGGTGAAGATGGTCAAAAGGTACAAACTTCCAGTTACAAAATAAGTTATGGGATGTAGTGCACAAAATGGTAACTGTATATTTGAAATTTGCTAAATCTTAAAAAGTTCTTATAAGAAAAATTGTAACTATGTATGACAAAGGATGTTTACTAGAGGTACTGTGGTGATCATTTCACAATATACACAAATATTGAATCAAGTTTTATACTTGAAACTAATATAATGTTATACGTCAATCAATTAAAAAAAAAAAAAAGAGGCCAACACTTACCAAGTCCTTTTCCACCTATTCTGACCCCGTGGCCACACCTTAACTCTCTCTCATCAATTCTTGTCTCATCCAAACCCAAGTAGGAAAACTTCAGTCTGTAAGTTCCTTGAGGTTTGTCTTGTCACTGGAATTTACTACTCCAAAATACAATTTAAATGAATAGGTGAATGCCTAATGGTTAAGTGCCTTTCTCACATAAGTGCCCCATTCAGATTTGTGGACAGAAAAAAAAAAGGTAATAACCTCTTCACTTTTTTCTTGTGGAACCACAATTATAAACGGAGGGAGTAAAGAGGATTAATCTCAGAGCAGGGGGGGTCTGCAAACAGAGGCCTAAATGTTGTGTTGTCTGGACAGGCCCTAGACAGCAGGAGGGCACTAGGGGCCTAGAAAAAGTCATCTGAAGGGGACGTCAGAAGTAGAGGAGTGTGTTTAATACTCCGTCCATCTGCCTAGCATTTAAGGTCGGCTGAAGGGCTGGTAAGAACACAGACCCACTCAGTGCCCAGTTATGTTTCCTATCCAGTGTCTGCTCGTGGAGCTGTGCTGTTTGGAGCTGGCAAAAGGCTACTTTCAGATGAGAATCAGTGATCCAAAGACTCGTTTCATTCTATAATTGCCAGTGACGTCTAGCTCTGGGGCGTGGGCGGTTTCCTCCGGAAACAAGGGGGCTCCTCCCGCTCTGAGCGCCTTCCCAAGACCCAGTCCCGCCACCAGAGGGAGAGCAGGAGGGCGTGGACTGATCAGAACGGACCCAAAAGAGGAGGCCTGAGAACTCAGGGAGTGGCCACGACGGAACGCCAGAATATGCGCGTGCGCGGCATCAGCCTGGCCAATATGGATCGTGGGGTGGTGCCATGTGGCGTGGGCGGAGAGCTGGGATTGGCCATGCGTGAGGTAAAGCAGGGAAAGGATGTGACCCGGAGTGAGAGGCGGGCCTGGACACCGTGGGAAGGAGTGTCTGCGACGGCCCAGCCGGGAAGGGCGTGGCCTAGGCGTTGACCAGGGGCATAACCTGAAAAAGTAGGATTTAGCGCGTGAAGGGCTTGGCGTGGCCGCTCGTAAGGGGACTACAAAGTCGGTCCAGACTGCGGGAGGGCTGAGCTCAGGCAGAGAGCAGAGGAATTACCAGGGTGGAAAGCAGGGATGTAGGCATAAGAGAAGGACCTGGGGCTCAGAGAAATGAGCGTGACCCTGGGGACAAGCATGGGAAAAGACCTGTGGACCGGGCGGGGGGGGGGCACGGAGTAGCGTAAGGGACGCAAATTACGTAACAGAAGGGCCGTGATATAGGCGGAGCGCAAGGGCGTACCTTGAACGTGGGGGCGCGACACGTTTGTGAGGGCGTGACAAAGACGGTCCCGCTCAAAGGAGGGGTGGGCCCAGACGTAGGACGCAGGCGGGGCCACGTTGGCGGGCAGGCGCCTGACCGCGGCTGCAGACCCAGAGCGATGGCAGCGTAGGTGTAGCCAGGGCAGAGAACAGATGCGGACCAAGGCTCTGGGTGGAGGGAGAGGTGGTTCAAGCCCTGAGGCAGTGAGCGACTCCAAGGCAGGACTTAAAGGGCTTTGTCGGAGACTTAGGCGGGGCGACGGGGACGTGACGTGTTACGCGCCATGACGTGTACGGCGTGAGGGGCGTGACGAGTCGCGACGGGACGTGGCTAAGATGGCCGCACGCATGAGTCTCTCCCCGGCGCTGAGTGGAGGGGGTCCGCTCTCAGGGAAATATTCGGGTAAGGTCGGGCTGCGAATGGAGCATGGTGGGTAGGGGGTACATGCTAGAGAGGACAGGGACCCTTTCTCTCAGGACCACGCTCTGCGATGGGCTGTGGAGCTGCGACAAGCTGTCGGTTCCGCGAGGATGGCCGCAGGGCCGGCGGGGCTTTTCTGTAGAATGGAAAGGAGGAGGCAGGAATCACTGTTTTCCTTCTCTCTGTTCCTCCACTGTGAGGATCACCATCTACATCCCGTTAGAGTCCTGTCCATTTAACGGTAGAACTGTTGTCTCAGAGACTTTCAGAAATGGGGGGTTGCAGTTCCACAAATCGAGGCGCAGTAAGTTGGGACTCTCTCACACCTGTATCGTTGCTCTTTTCCCCGACCATGCCAGACACTATGGACAGATTCACAACCACCCTCAGGGCAGGGGATCAGCAGGATAACTATGTCACGTGGGCATATCTGAGTCTTCTCTACTCCGTTGTCCCCTTTTTCTTTTGTGCCCTGCCCCAAAAATACAAACGTTAGTTGCTGTCTCTGATTCTTTGTGATGTGAGTTGAAAGCTACTGTTTGAGGCTGCTGGAGACCTGTTGTTAGTGTAATTTCTTCTCAAGCTTGGGAAATGTGCGACATTGAAGATGTGTACATTTTAATTTGGATACAATTAATTCATTCTCAGTCACCGAAAGTCACTTTACATTCTGCTACCCCTTCGTCCTTTGCTGTGAATCTCGTCATCTCTACTCTGCTATTTAAAAGTCTTGCTGGAGTACGAGCAGAGTCCGGGATCTCTGGTGAGAGAAGCTACCCAACCCTACTGGTAACCTGCCCCTGCACGTCCTTGAGAACTGTCACTGTTCTCAGCCTGCCTTGGAGTCTACAATGAACTTAAAGTTCATTACACCCACCCTCCCTTCTGGGCCTTGGTAAAGAGCTGCATAGTTCTTGAATATTTTGGAAACGAAAACCTTTCAGGGTTCTAGGGCCTTCTCCTTTACTCACAAGTTGTGACCTCGATGTCAGAACTGAAAATCACTTACAGGTGAAAACACAGGAAGCATTCCTGTGCCTGTACACACCTGCCCTGTTCCTATAGCCAAGCAAAAGATTGCCACCACTCATAGTTGGAACGCAATAAAAATTGGATGAATTTTGACAGAATGTGAGTGTTTGGGAAATCTGATGGAAAACGGGAAATACATTTTATCTCGTTGGCTACACTGGGGCAGTTAGTTGCATCATACAAACCAGATTAAGAAATGTATTTTGAAACCTTCAGCAGCCCCAGACTGGAATTATGCTTTCAGAGAAGTGGGTAAGAGGAGGAAATCACTTTGTCAAGCAAGACATGGAAACACAACCTCTAATTCACATTTCAGGGAATCGCAACAGTCTGGCTTGCTTTATAAACTAGGAGGTGAGAAAACGAAGGATCAATCTGATAAGAATCAAGGAATGTTTTTTATCAGTCTGACCTTTAGTGGGTAATTATATTTTGCTGTCTTTTGCATACATACAAATGGCTTAACGAGGTATTTAATAAATACGTGATTTATAAATGATTTTAAAGGCTTTTAGAATCTTTTCTAATTTTTTTTAAAGATTGTGTTATTTTTAAGTAATCTCTACACCTGATGCGGGACTTGAATTCACAACCCTAAGATCAAGAGTCGCATGCTCTGCTGACTGAACCAGCCAGGCCGCCCAGAATCTTTTCTAATTTTTAAAGCATTTTTAAGTCTCCAAAAGAACAGATCAGAAACGTGTAAGTAAAATCCAAAGACATACATGAATAATCAGTGATAGCAAAGGACATGTTAGCACACAAAGCTTACCTTCCTTGGGACTTATCTGGCCAATGGTCCCATATTTATGGACAGACATAAGGACAGACACATTGTCCATGAAGTCCAGTAATACATCTTAGTAGTTAATTGTTACATGCTGTGTGTGGGGATTATTTTCTGTGGCATCACGAGCTGGGATTTTATGAGATCTGTAGGTAAGTTTAAATAACCACCTCTCCAGAAATAATTATTTTTAAATTAAGAACCGTGATTGGCTTAGTGCTGAGCATACATAGTACATACCTATTCTCTAAAGTGTCTTTATTTTTACATTGTGGTGTATAATTTTGTTCTTAAAGCTTTGAAGCCATGGCTGACTCATGACAACTGAATGTTTGGGTGAGCATTATATTTGCGATCCCGTTATTTTGAATATGTGTTTTTGAGAAAGAGAAGTGTATTTGTTCTAAAACTGTATCTAGCGAACTATTTTTAACTCACTTTATAAAACAGTTGCAGTTTCTTTACATATTACCCATTTTTCTTCTGCTTGTACTACAAAATACAACATGTTGCAAAAATACACTCTACATTTCTATATTCCAGGATTCACCTGGAGCCTATTTAATAATGACTAGTAGTGTATTTTCAATGCTGATGTTTACAATTTGTAGCGTAGGTGCAAATTCATAAACATTCTGATAAGTATCTTTCCTCCTGAAGCAGATACCTGGACATAAATAACCTCACGTATTGCTACAGGTATTGTAGCCCAGCATTAGCTAAGTTGAGTTTCTGTTTATTTGGATTTCCCTGGAACCCTCCTCACCCCTGACCTTCCATGCTCTGTTCCTTCCTTGATCGTCTTTGACTCTTCTTCTGTCTCTTAGCTTCCTCACTGCATTTTGTCAGTCTCCCTCTATACACCTGTTACTCCTGGGGGAGGGAAGGGAATTTTCTTCTCTCTCTGACCTCAGGACCTCTCCTGAGCACCAGAGCTGCACTGACTCTCTCCTAGACTTTTCCTCCCGCTGTCCCCTTGGACCTCAACTCCGTAAGATTCACGGGAAGAGTGACCTCTTTCCCTTCCCACCTGCTCCTTGAGCCGGCTTATTTCTCTCTCCAGGGACTCATCCTCCTTCTACCGTCAGCGTCATCCCTCCATAAAATCATGGGGCCTTCTTCAACTTCTTCCCTCTTCTCTCTTCCAGTTGAGTGCCGGATCCTAGGTTTTTTTTACCCAAATGGCAGTCTCTTGCATAGAGAGTACCTTGGTTCATCGCTACTGTCACTCTCCCGTCAGTGCTTCATATTCTGTCACTTGGATTCCTGGAATTTCATTTCAAACTCAAGTGCCCAAATCTGAGCTGCTCCTGTCGCACCCGAAACCTGTTCTGCACACCGTGGTGCTCATCTCGGTTCCTGGCAACTCCGTCCTTCTAGCTGATGAGGCGGAGAATCTTTCAGTCATCCTTGAGTCCTTTCTTTCACATCTTACGGGCTGTCTCTCCAGGATACAGCCAACGCCCAACTGCTTCTCACCCCCTCCACTACGACATCCTTCGTTCCAGCCCCTGGATTATTCTGAGTGATCTCCCTGCTTCTTTCCTGCCTCCCATCCCAGTTGATTTCCAGTAGGCACCCTGAATGATCTTTTAAAGATACAGATCAGGTTGTGTCCTTTCTCTGCTCCCAAAACTCCATTGTGTCGCCCATTTCACTTAGAGCGGGGGTTTCCACTCAGGGGTGATTCCCCTTCTCCAAGAAACATCAGCGGTGTCAGGACACATTTTTGGTGGTCGTAATGGAGGGAGTGTGTCATCGGCATCTAATGGGTAGAGGCCAGGGATGCTGCTAACCATCGTATAATATATGGGACAGCCCCAAAACAGAGCTATCTGGTCAAATGTCAACAGTGTCAAGGGTGAGAGATGCTGAATTAGAGACAGGACCTTTACAGTGGCCTAGAAATCTACTTGATCTGGCATTCATGATCTCTCCACCTTCTCTCCTACTACCGTCCTGCTAGTCCACTCTGCTCCTGCCGTGTTGGGCTCCTGACTATCCCTTGTATGTGCCAGCCATGCTCCCGCCTCAGGATCTCTGCATAGGCAATTCCGTCTTCCTGGAATACCCTTCCCCCGAGAGCCCCAGAACTAATTCCTTCATTTCCTTCAACTTTTTCCTCAGACTTCACCTTCTCAGTAAGGCCTCCTTCGAGCGATTTATTTCAAAAACAACACTCCTTTCCCAGTGGCACTCCAGAGTCAGCTCCTCCTGCTCTACTTTTCACTGAATTTATTTTAATTGTCCGTGCAACTGACTTATGTGTTACGTTGCTGTTTATTATCTGTCTCCCCGACTAGAATGTAATTTCCACCAGGATAGGGACTTTGTTTGATTTCCTCGGTGATCCGAGACCAGTGTCTGGCATTTGGTAGCTGCTTGATTGACGTCCTGATGAACGAAAGGACGAAAGAGTGATGGATTGAATGAAGGATGGTTGGAGGAATCTCCTTGTCACGGACCTTCCCGTGTCCGTTCTGCCCACTCCCATCCATCCTGCGCTGTGCGCATGGAGTCCTCAGAAACCATCCTGTATATGTGGAATAATACCTGAGGGTCTTCCAGCCTCCTGGAAATTCATATTCTTCAAGTTAATCTCCAGTCCCATCCAGCTTCACCTTCAGCTGCGTCGCCTGGGCATGTTGGCCAGATTGACACATAGAGTTAATCATCCCAAGTAGAGAGGCCTGGAAGAGATTCTCCCTCATAGCAGTCACAGGAAACCAACCCTACCAACAACTTGATCTCAGATTTGTAGCCTTTAGAACTGTGAGAAAATGATTTCTGTTGTTTAAGCCGCCCAGGCTGTGGTTCTTTGTTACAAACTAATGCACTGGCCCTAAGGCCCCATATAGGGAGTTAGACCTGGAGATGAGGCACCTATATGGAATTCATAAACTTACTATCGCTCCCCTTTAACATGATGGCTCCGTGTTACGGACTGAATGTTTCTGCCCCCCCCCCCCATTCCATATGTTGAAGCCCGAACACCCAATGGAGTGGTATTAGGAGATGGAGCCTTTGTGAAGTGATTAGGGTTGGATTAGGCTATGTGGGTTGGTCCTCCATGATAGGATTAGAGTTCTTACCAGAAAAGAGAGTCCAGAGCTTGTTCTCTGTTCTGCTGTAAGGACATAGAAGATAGCTGTCTACAAGCTAGAAGCAGGTTCTCACCAGGAACTGATGAGCCAGAACCATGATCTTGGATTTCCAGTGCCTAGAACTATGGGAAATAAGTATCTATTGTGTAAACAACTCAGTCTCTGGTATTTTGGTATAGCAGTCCAAGCTGAGACATTATGCATTTTCACTTCCTGACTTCAGTGTGTTCATTGGCAAAGTGATGCATGTAACACAATGCGTGGCACCAGGTTGCAAGACTAGCTATTTTTCACACTTCACTTTACAATACTTGTCCTGGCACATGGCTTGTTTATGGTCATAAAGGGTTCTGCCTGGAGTCCTCATTTGTTCCTTTCAGGGAAGTAACAGGAAGGAACTCTGCCTCCTGCTTTCAGTGGACACAGCTCAGGTGTGATTGTTTTCTTCTCCTTTCCTTTGGGTGTAGCCTTCTTTCCTCTAGCCCTGAGTGGCAGGTGAGTTTCAGGAAGAGGAGTGGATTAACTCTTGACTCATTCCCCCTCCACCCCTCCCCAACCCCGCCCCACCATGTGTGCTCAGAGTCCTAATGTTGTTGCCCTACTCAGAGCTTCCGCTCGATGGTCACCCTCGGTTGTTTACAGCTTCGCCTTCTCTGTTCTCCTCCCTCTAGGTCATTAGGTTCCTGCACGTTATTTCGGGCCTGATCAAGATTTCAAGCTAAACATGGTGGTGATGAATATCCTCAGGGCCATTCTGCAAGCCTCTCCATGCAGGTCACCTTGGAGAAGATTCCAGATCCCCAGCTCCGTGCCGGCGAGGCCCTGCAGCCTCTACACCTGCACGTACAAAACCCGGAACCGAGCCTGTGAGTACCCCGCTGCCTTCGAGAGAGTGAAAGGCTGGTTTCGTAGCAATCACGTGTGTCCTGCTTATCCACGTGCTGTCAGTGGCATTCCAGAGTGGGATTCTGTGCCCTAAGAACCGTGAGAACAGCTACTTGTTTCTCTCCTTGTCTTCTCAGATAAATGTGGAAAATTCTTTTCCCCCAGGTTCATTGAGATGTAGTTGCCACATAACATTGTGTAAGTCGAAGTTGTGCAGCGTGGTGATTTGATACACCTATGTTGCAAAACCGTCATAAGGTTCAGAAAGTCCTTTCCTTGACCGATTCTAACATGGTCAAAGGATGTCGTGCCGAAATAGGACAAGGGAGATGTCCCAGTTTCCGGTACTCTGGAACCTGTTCTGTGCTGTTGTGGTTAGCAGTGGTCTTCTTACTAACGTGGATCCACAGACGGCGAATTCTCCCCGTGAATCTTAACGTTCTGCAAGTTGCGTATTCACGTTTGCCAGCAGGTCAGTGGCTTCGCGCTCTGGAATATTCTTTCCCGAGAGACAAACTGCAGAGTTCATTCCAGCCGAGCAGCTTGCCAGCGTGTGCTCTGCTGTCAGTGCGGCAGCAAGGGAGGCGGCAGATGGTCTCTCCTGCCACCTCCCGCATCCCGTTCTTCTCCTGAGACACCAGCTAGCTGGCACATCCCTGTGGTGCAGGGATTGTCCACCGAGGCACTACTGACTGGGGGATGGGCCACTCTGTGATGTTGCACGTGAAGCGTGCACTGTAGGTGTTGAGCAACCTTCTAGATATCCCCTAAGGGACAAAGTGACCCTGGAAAGAACCACTGAGATAATAGGAGGAGGCTAATGTATGTGTTGGTGGAGAAATGAGTTTAATGAAGTATTTTTTTATATATTTCCCACTGTTCTCCGTGAATTAACACAGTTTCAAATGTTGGCTTGCCTCCAAATTTCAGGTGTCTTAACTTTTCCTCCACAGGCTTCCTCTCTTTGATCGTATATTGCACACAAGAAAAGGAATTCATTAGTAATGCTGATCTAGCTAAATACATTGCCTTGAAACTGCTTCTTAGGTATATTTTTATTTTCAGTTTATTTTGTTTCCTCCAGCCTTGACTGTTCTCATTAGAATAAACTGGCTGGAATCATAAATTTCTGGTTGCTGGGTATGGCCTCCCACCAGTAGACCCACATCCTACTCAAATGGGTTGTTCTCAACATGTACATTTTGTGGTCTGAAGATTAAATTGGAAAAAAATACATAGTCATAATTTATCTAGTTAGTAAAGTTTTGTGTGAGTGTGGGGGTTTTCCTTGATTTTTGTTTCTGTTTACAGATAAAATTTAAAGGTATAAGATTTAATATGCTAATGTTTTTAAGATAGTTCATTTCTTTTAGTATTGACAAACCCCAAAAGTAGTGGCTTGGTGATGTGAGGTGTTCCCTTGATTAATTTCTCACATCACCTAAAGTGTTCTTGTTTTTCAGTTACTAAGAGAAACAGGCGACAGTCATGATTTGGTTTTGCTTTTGGCATATTGCTCTGCCCCTCCTGTTTTCACTGGGGAGAATATTGTAATTTCTGCTGCTCTGAGCCACTGGCAGCTTAATACGACGGCAGAAGGCCCCGTTGTGTACTTGTGTGACCAAGAATGACCCAAGATCGTTGAGGGCTAGAAAAGATAACCTGCAAAGCCCGTAGCTAGTGGCCGCCGTACAGTGAAGACTGTGTGGGCAAGTACTCCTACTCCTGGTACTACGATTATCGTCATCACCGTCCTTATCGTCATAGGCTCAGTGCCCCCGTCAGATGTTTTTGTGACCATTTTTTTTTTTAAGAAATTTTTTTAACGTTTATTTATTTTTGAGACAGAGAGAGACAGAGCATGAATGGGGAGGGTCAGAGAGAGAAGGAGACACAGAATCTGAAATAGGCTCAGGGCTCTGAGCAGTCAGCACAGAGCCCGTCGCGGGGCTCAAACTCACGGACCGCGAGATCGTGACCTGAGCCGAAGTCGGACGCTTAACCAACTGAGCCACCCAGGCGCCCCTGTGACCATTTTTAAGATTGGGTTAAGCGGGCGGCGCCTGGGTGGCTCATTCGGTTGAGCGTCCGACTTCGGCTCAGGTCATGATCTCACGGGCTGTGAGTTCGAGCCCCGCATCGGGCTCTGTGCTGACGGCTCAGAGCCTGGAGCCTGCTTCCAATTCTGTGTCTCCCTCTCTCTCTGCCCCTTCCCTGCTCATGCTCTCTCTCTGTCTCAAAAATAAAATAAAAACATTAAGAAAAAAAAAATTAAAAAAAAAAAGATTGGGGTAAGCGGAATGAGGAGTAAATGAAGTAGGAGGATATGGCAAATTCAGGAAGCAGCATTTCACTAGGGCCTTGTGCTCTGGGATTCACCTTCAGTCCCCGCTTCTCACCCCCCAGGGAATCATTGGCTGTCGACTCAGATCACTGTTCGCTGTTATTTCAAGTAGCAGACAGTAAATGTTGACAGTCCTAACTTTTGCCACTGGTATTCTGATAAAGATAAAAGCCTGCTCTGTTTCCCAAGATGTAAATAAAGTCAGTTTCGCTCAGGGTAGCATGTAGTGAAATTTAGCCTAATTGTCACATAAAAAAATAGTAGGCATGAGATCTTAGACCATAGGAAAATAAATCTAATAATGTTAATTTTAAATTTAATGAAATATAAAGACTGTCCTCTAGCATGGAAATGGTACAGATTTGTTATTATTCCAATGATTCTTAATTTCCCTACTTTTAGAAGGAAAACATTTTTTTAGGACAGCATGGAATAGAATGGCACTGTATAAAATCTAGCCACTGTACCCATTTGTGTATTTTTCTGTAAATATAAATTTATTGTAACTTTATGGCCAGTGCTAGCGCTTACCATATTGAAAATTTCCATCATCAGAGAAAGTATTGTTTGATAGGACTGGTCTGTATTATAACTGAACTGTGTTGGTAAATTGTTATTATTTCTCCTGTGAACTCTGATGAACACAAAGCCTGGACAACAATAGTATTAAAAAGCCTTTTTTGCAATGTCTTCACCAAGAATTCTATTCATCCCTAGATAATACAAGCTGGGATACCTAGACTATGTTGTCTTCCATTAACTTTTGAATAATCTTGAGTAACAATGGACTGGTGAGGTGCCCCTTGAAATTATTTCAGTGGCCTCAGAGGTATCGGCAGCTGTAAGAAGCTAACAAATAGCCTTGAACTGACCCCCAGGAAGTGTGGGCTTTAGTCTCCTGTGGTGATAATTGCATGTGTCTGCTGTGGTTACCTGGGCTCAGCATCAAAGTGCCTTTTACAGCCCTTGTGCTTGAGTAGACAATTTGTGATTCTGTGATCATCCATAACAATATCATATGGGAGGGGGCTGTCCCTGTGTATCCTGTCACTGTGTTATGCCCTCGGCCTACTAGGATGCTCTTCAATCACATGAGAAAATCGCACAGCTCAAGAAAAAGGCCGGTAACAGGGCAAGGCACATGAGAAAAAACCAATGAGGGTGTAGAATAACGACGTCCAGTAGATAAATAACAAGAGCCACAAACATGAGCCATGTAATTCCAAGGAATTCTATGCTTTATAATAACCGCATTTAAAGGAGAACAAATAGCATGTCAATTACATCTTAGTAAAACTGAAAGAAAAATAAATTTGTTCATTTGTGAAATTCTATACAGGAAATAGATGAAATATGGTATACAGATGAAATGGATTTTACTAAAATATTTAACCCACTATATCCAAAATATTATCATTCTAACCTGTAATCGATATAAAAATCATTGAGATAGTTTGCATTCTCTATTTTGTACTAAATCATCAAAGCTGAGTGGGTGTTTTACATTTATAGTGTATCTCCCTTTGAATGACCAAGGGGAGTAGCATGGCAAGGTTCTGGAATAGCATGGCAAGACCAGAGTTTGGGAAGAATGAAGAGAAAGGAAATTAGGTGGCTGAGGTGGGTTCCTAATACGAAAACCTTGGCACTGGACACAGAAATTAGGACTTGACATACAGTCTTTAACACAGGAATGACATGTTGAAGGTGGAAATTTAGGGAAACTGGTAGATGGCAAAACATGGTAGAGGGTGTTGAGACCAAGAGACATGTATGAAGTGCAGGGTGTAGAGGCCTGAACTCAGCTGTTGGTCATGGGCAAGGCAAGGAAAAGATACACCTGAAAGATCCTTAAAGAAAAAAAAATGTGATCAGTAGAGTAATAGGGATAAAGGTAAAAGAAGACTGGAACCTTCCCAACAATACTCTTTATCTTCTGTGTTCAGTGAACAAGCAGTGATTAAATGCGACTTTAGTTCTTCTTGGAGTTTGTACAACACTGAAAGAGGCAGATAATTAAGCACATAGGCATATAATGACCATTACCTGTGTGTAATAAGTGTTTTGAAGGGAAAGATAAGAATGCTATGATTTAAAAAAAGGGGGGTCATATAATAGGATAGTCAGAGAGGTGAGGCGGTGACGGTTTTTTTGGAGAGGTGACAAGCCAATAACAGGAGCTAGCCCTGAGCTGAGTGAGGGGAAAATGTTTTCTGAGGAGAGGGAGGAGCAGGAACTGAGGGGCCAAGGCAGGAACGTGCTTCCTGTGCTTCAGGAGTTGAAAGAGGGACACTCCTGAGGCTGGACACATAGGGTGGTACAGGCACAAAAGAAATCAAAGCCGGGACTAGTCCTATTAATAAGAACTAAAACCGAGCACGTTTTCTCCATGGAATCTGAAGGGACTTTGTTTCTCGTCAGCGATATATTCGTGATACCTTCAAGATGGCAATACAGTCGTCACCCAAAGAAATGACCAAAGCGGGCAGCAGTTATACTATTTAGACAAAGAAACAATAAGTCTGTGGAGAATTGGCAGGACCAAGAAAATGTTTTATTCAGGAACTTCAATTAGGAATTCTACAGAGAATTTGGGCTGAAGTAGTAAATCAGTAAAAGTAACCAGGGTTGCTTATACAGCCTTCATGACTGAATTTCTGTCTCTGGTGATAAGGGTGTCTCTTTATCTCCTGGTGCAGGAAGCGTACCTTTCCAATGGGAGATTTATTTCCAGTTTTCTGGAGGCAGTGGGGGTTCCAAGTGTTCTTGCCCTGGCTATTTCTTAGGTAACTTTAATTTGAAATAATATGCTAAAGTGGCACATTTTGGGTGACCTGCCCTTGGCCCCCACAGGAAGAAGTAATGTGAATTTACCTTTCACAACCATTTATCTTGCAAAACAAACCCTTGGGAAAAGCTGGCTTCACTAAAACAACAGTAACCAAGGGCCCCTATTGGGGGGATGGTCTGGATCCCCAAAGGAGGAGGTTGTGGGGGACAGAACCTTCCAGAAGCTGAACTTGTGACCCGAAGGGCATCAATTGATAGGAACATCAAGGTCATAAAAGAGCAATGAAGGAATAGGCCTGGGATTTGGGGGCTGGCTTTTGCATGGGTGAGAATAGATTCTGGTCATTTCCTGAATGGGGTGGGGACGAGTCTGGGTGAAAGGACGGATCGTCTTGGGGATCTGCTTGTTAGTCCCCTTCTTGCCTGGTCTTTACAGGAGACCCTCACGATTTGGTTTTGAAGAGTGAATTCTCAACTCCTTGGCCACAGTCTGAGTATCTCAGAGGGGAAGGTGCTGCAAAGTCTCGTGGTGCCAGGCATCCTATAACTGAATCAGGGCTGTTTAGTGGTGTTACCAGGTGGGGGAGGGATAGTAAAGTTTCCCCCAAACTGAGAAGGCACTTTGAGACCAGAAAATGAAGCAGGCCATTCTGTACAGTTTACAGAGTTCTGTTCAGAGTAACTTACTGCAGGGTGTCAGGCGGATGACAGTCCAGACAAGGCGCAGCTATTCTCTGCAAAGTCTGGACCTTGGTCCACAGATTTTATAGAGTGAGGGAACTCTTGGGGGCCACTGTAGTGGTCAGAGGTTGGAGGGTTCACATGCATTTCAAAGCGTTTGCATGCACCTAATTGGCAGCTGACATCTAACAGACCTGGTGGCACCATCTGTGAGTCAGGAAGAGAGGAGAGACTATGTTATCTCTAACAGTCTGGCATGTCTAAAGTATGAACATTAATCTCTAAGGGGCCCATAACACGTATCCCCGGGAGTGGTCAGCGAGCAAGATGGAGGGCCAAAGATGGAGTCAGTATTGTCAGCACTCCTACAAGTTGCTTTCTAATTCGCATTCTAATTAGATAATTATATGAAATATTTTACCAGGCAAATGCATTTTTTATTTTAGGTTTTTGAAACAAAATTCTTGTTCCTAATGGAACAATTTCTTTTATACTCAGAAAGTAAATGAGAACATTGGGTTTGGATCTCTCCAGAGATAAGATGGTGCTGTTTTATAGGAAGAAATAGTAAAAACAAGAATACCCTGAGTTTGCAGAGACCACGGTTTCTCAACTTGATTGACATTGGGGGTCATATAATTCTGTGCATTGTAGGCTATTTCGCTGCATACCTGGCCTTTATCCACTAGATGTCAGTAGCACTCTTCCAATTGTGACAACCGAAAATGTCTGCAGACATTGCCAAGTGTCTTTTAGAGACCGCATCGTTCCGTCTGTTGACAACCACTGGTCTACTCTCAGGAGAGCTCTCTATATCTTTTTTGTGCCCCCTACCACCACCAAAAAAACCTCAAAACCCCATAAGGCTAGGATTTTGAATTTATAGATTTATAGATTTTAACAGCTATCCACGCAAAACAAATGTCTAGGAGCAGGTTTCTGGTGTGTGTGTGTGTGTGTGTGTGTGTGTGTGTGTGTGTGTGTGTGTGTGTGTGTGTGTGTGTTTTAATGAAGAAAGATATGTCTGTGAACCTGCTATACACACAGTGGGTTGACTGAGTAACAGCTACCTGACCACTTTCTGAGATTCTTAAGCTCGTCCTTAGTGGTGGGGTGAGGCTCAGAGGTTCCTTGGTAATGATTTATCTTGATTCATATTTCTTCTGATTTTCCTATTAGTCTTGGTTCTACCCATCCATAGTGCTTCTAAAGGGCAGAGAACTGGAGCACCCCAAATTAGGCTTAGTTCTATCCATCATGCATGGATGTCTCAGCAGCTCTGTGTGACAGGAAGTCCACTGAGATTTATCAGAGAGTTTACCAGAAAGACCTGGTACTTGACTCTGTAGAAAAATAATCGTCAGCGACGTGTTGTGTCTGTGTGGGACAAATTGTGCATGGACACCTTTATATAGAATGGGGTCAGGAGACTGGCAAGGGGAGCTCTCCTTACCAGTTGCAGACCCAACTGGAAGAGGTAAAGCTTGTACATGGATACTACTTTAACTACTATTTTGCTATCCCAGCCTGAGGAAGGACGATTTCTCTTCTGCCCTAGCAACAGCCCAGCCATTGAGAAACACTCACAACTCAGCCAATGAGAAGCCACTATACTTCTAGCTCCCATTCTACTCCAGTGGACTTGTTGTTTATAACAACCTTCCCAACTTACTTTCCACTATAAAAGAGGATCCCCCTCCTTTGTTGCTGGACTTGTTTATGGTTTTAGTCATAGCTTGCCCCAGATTGTAATTCTCTGCTCTTCTGAAAACAAAAACAAAAACAAAAAAAAACACCATTTTTTTCACTGGTAAAATGACCAGCAGTGTTATTCCTAAAGTTAGCATATCTCAAAGTAAGAAGAAATTATTCCTTTTCCACCCCAGTTTCATCAATGCCTTCTGTAGTCATCAGACTCATCAGTACCAAAACCCTAGACTCTTGCCCCCATCTCCGTTGGAAGCCTGTGATATTGCATTGTGTAAATAAATCATCCAGGGATCTTCAAAACTGCAAGCTAAGTTACAGGTGCATGCCACACAAGTCTTTATTTCTACCAGCCAAGTGGTTAAAAACTTACAATGCTTGGTTCAACATTTGCTTTGCAAAAATTCTTCTTCTTCCCCCATTTCCTTTGTTGGAAATAACTCATTATTGAAAATTTCATTGATTTATACTTGTAGGTATATCTGGTTTGGCAAGTGGGGCTCAGAAAATTATCACTAAAGAAAAGAAGCTCATTTAAGGATACCCTCCTTCCACACGGTGCTAATCTGCACACGTCTTACTGTTACCACGAGAGCGGGTAGCACTTGGTTCGGGTGAAATCAGAGGGTGGACTGAGCCGCTTGTGTCTGACAAAGCAGCAGACGTCTGTGCCCGTGCAAGGTGCTCTCTGAGCTGCCTTTGTCCTCTGCCTTAATCAGTCCGTTTAGCCCCCAGGTGGCTAATTCCTAAGATGTAGACTCCATGGGCCTTGACACACTCCCCACAACTAGAATTGCCTCGTGTGTGATCCCACATAGCAGACGTCTTGATGATAGCCCCGCTGTGCTTTTTCTCCTAGTGCACCCGCTCTGGGAGAGCGTGGACCTGGTCCCGGCGGGCGAGCGCCAGTCGCCCATCAACATCCGGTGGAGGGACAGTGTCTATGATCCTGGCTTAAAACCGCTCACCATCGCTTACGACCCGACCACCTGCCTCCACGTCTGGAATAACGGGTACTCCTTCCTCGTGGAATTTGAAGATTCTACAGATAAATCAGGTGAGGGTCAGACTGGTGGTCTTGTCTGGAGTTAAAGGGACAGTTTGATGTGAGCACAGGCCACACCACACTGCCTCCTTGGGACCATGGACCTCTATGAGCGGTGGACTGGGACTCCTTGCACTTTTCTTTTTTTTTTTAATGTGGTAAAAAACATGTAACGTGAAATTTGTCGTCTTAACCGTTTTTAAGTGTACAGCTCACTAGTGTTAAGTGTACTCACAGTGTACTCATAGTGTTGTGTCGCCAGCGCTACCATTCATCTCTGTAACTTTTCATTTTGCAAAACTGAAACTACACCACTTAAACAGTAGCTCCCCATTTTCCCCTTCCTTCAGCTCCTGGCTAGGATCATTTTACTTTGTCTCTATGCATTTGACTACTGGGTACCTCATATAAGTGGAATCATGCGGTATTTGTCTTTTTTATGACTGGCTGATTTCAATTAGTGTTGTCAAGGTTCACTCATATTGCAGCATGTGTCAGAATTTCCTTCTTTTTAAGACTGAATAGTATTCCATCGTTCGTATAGACCACACTTTGTTTATCCATTCACCTGTCTGTGGACACTTGACTTGCAGCCACCTTTTGCCTGTTGTGAATAGTGCTGCCATGAACATGGGTGTGCAGATACCTTTTGAGATGTCCTTTTCAGTTCTTTTGGGTATAAACCCAAAAGTGGAATTGCTCGATCATCATTAGAGGTTTTTGAGTGTATGAACAGTGTCTATTTTCATTCTTATGCATGTTTCCTTCTGGTATGATACGTAGATAGGTAGATAGGTAGATTTTATATTTGAAATTTTATTTAAAATGATATATTTGGGGGGCACCTGGGTGGCTCACTCAGTTAAGCGTCTGACTTTGGCTCAGGTCATGATCTCACAGTTCATGGGTTCAAGCCCTGTGTTGGGTTCTGTGCTGACAGCTCAGAGCCTACGGCCTGCTTCAGAATCTGTGACTCCCTCTCTGCCTTTACCATGCTCACACTCTGACTCTCTCTCTCTCTCTCTCAAAAATAAACATAAAAAAATTAAAATTATATATTTGAATTTGTTTTTATTTGAAATTACATATATTGTACATTTTTTTATTTGAAATTTGCAATTTGTGTGTGTTGAATATATGCCAACCTACCTCCGCTTGCTGACTTTACAGATAGCTTCTGTATTAAATAGTAATAGTATTTAGCCAGGTTTCAAATAAGATTGCAGTGCAGAGCAAAAGGGTAGGCAGGGAAAAGACATTTTATATTTTTAGTCTCCTAATAACGTGTGTATTTTGTCACCCACTGATTTATTTATTTGTGCCTTATTTACTGAGTGCCAATCGTGTGCCAGCCATGGCACCAAGTGCTGGGAATACTAACTAGATTCTTGACCTGGCAGCGTTCAAAGTCTAGTGAGAAAAGCACACATGAAACTAGAATTATAAAGCAAGTGTGATTTGAGAAAGGGTTTTTTAAAAGTGCTGTGGGACCACAGAAGAGGGTGTGATGGAGACTGCTCAGAGGAGGCTACGATGCTTTCACCAAGGAGGGGTGTCAGTGCAAAATGAACAAACCTTTTAGAATTTCTTTTAAAAAAAAAAAAAAAGGAAGAATTTTATTCGAGTCCAAGTGAGGAAAGCTGCCTGGGATACACAGTCTTCACAAAGAAGGGAGCACTTCCAGTAAGGGATCATTTGGTGTAGACTTCTGTACATTTTATATTCATAAAAAGTTATAAATTTTTTTAAGAAGAGATTATTAGACAAAGAACTTTTCAGGAAGTTTCAGGCCTTATCTTAACTTCTAGTATACGCAGGGCTATATGACGTTAATCTCCTGGGACCCAGGGAGGTTTCTTACTTTTTCTTATCTTTTGTGTTCAGAATGTACCTCTTTGGTTATTTTCTTTAACAAAAGACGTTGTACAGTGTGTACTCGGGGCAGAAATAGAGCCCAGGCTTTGAGGTTTTGCTGAGTCATTTTGACCTTGGTAAATGTTACAGTATAGCTTTCCTGGGAGCCCAGGAGCAGGGCCCACAAATACTAAAAGTTGAAAATTTCCTTTATTGGGGGACATTTATCTTGGGTATTGAAGGATGAATTGGAGTTTGTCAAGAGTATTAGAAGGGCATTGGAGACTGAGGGAAAATCATGTGCAAAAGCAGATGGTCAGAAAATGGCCAAAAACAAAGTGGCCAGAATGCCAAATGTGCACTTTGAGGGGAGGCAGGAAGAATGATGATCATCCAAGCTTAGGAGGGTAGATGGAAGACAGGTTCATCAGATACGAGTTATTTTTTTATTATTATTTTGTTTTTAAAGCTTATTTATTTTGAGAGAGAGAGCAGGGGAGGGACAGAGAAAGAGGGAGAGAGAGCATGCCAAGCAGGCCCCACGCCGTCAGCATGGAGCCCAATGCGGGGCTCAAACCCACAAGCCATGAGATGATGATCTGAGCCAAAATCATGAGTCTGACGCTTAACCGACTGAGCCACCCAGGCGCCCCCAGATACTGGTTATTTTTACACAACAGAATGGCACAGCATGGTTTCATTTAATTAATTAGTCAATTGCTTTATTTTTTGAGACTAACCCAGTTAGTAGCGCAGGTCCACAAAGTCAGATTAATCCAAGTATGAGATGGTGGGAACTTAAATGAAGGCTGTAGCAGTTGAAGTAGAGAGAAAGAGCAAGTTTTGAAAAAGCACTTCTAAAAATTCACAAGGAGACTATGAAGGCACACGCACGAGTTGGGTCTTTATGCAGCGCCAGCTGTGCTCAGTCATAAAGCAAGGTGAACGTAATGAGAAAGCGGGTTCGGGATTCCAAACCCAGTGACATTGGAGCTGTGATTAACTTGGCCTCTTCCCCGCACACGGCGCAGGACCTAAGAGGAGGCACACGACGATCAAGATGACACAGGCGGTAGGAAGTGAACGAGGCCGCGGCCAAGTCCGTGTGCGCGCGCGCAGCTGAGAGGAGGCCCCGGGCCGGGTCCGCGCTCGGCCCTCCCGCTCCTTCCGTTCAAGCGGTGGAGGCTCTCCGTTCTCTTCAGCCGGAGCCTTCGGCGGCAGCTGCCTTTTCAGGCGCTCAGACGCAGAGGGTCACGTCTGTGGGGCCCGACCGCTGCAAAAGCCCTCCCCGTTTTAAAGGGATTTGGTCAGTCCTGGGCACCTGCACCCCTCCCCTGCTTCTGCTGCTGATCGGTTCTGGGTCGTCGTCAGCCGGTGCCGGTCTCGGGGAGAGCTCATCGTTGTTAGTACCCTCAGCCGCTTATATCATTGCCCGACGCAGGCCCCTGCTGGACAGGAGTGATTCCATCTTGCTCTCTACAAAAGGCAATAGGACTTGGAGATGGACTCCTCTTCAAGTGAGGAAAAAGCAGAGTTAACCACATCGTTCAGTTGTCCCGCTTGGGAGGCTGGGGGATGGTGATGGCAGAAAGGTTATGAATGATGGATGAGGAATAATGTGTAGGGAAGTATAGGGAGCACATAAGGAAATAAACAATTTTCCCCCTAATTTGATTTTAAACATTACATTAAAAATAGAAGGAAACACATTTTGAGTGGTTATCCATCAAAGAAAAAAATGTCTTCAACTCCTGTTTAATTTCCATGGGGAGGATCTGTTTCTCTCAAGATAAGCATCTTTGCTGCCTTTGATGCAAATGGATTGTGGATTTTCGGGTTTCCTGCGGATCAAGATGGGAATGAACAAATGTTGATCCCTCACTGGAAGCTTATCCACTTTGCTGTATAAATTTTTTTTCTCCTCAAATAAACCCTTTTATTTCAAAGTAATGTTAATTGCTGATCCTGCATAAATTTCTTCCTCTTCTTTATTTCTGTCTCATCTTGCATCAGATTGTCATATGCTTTTCCCAGTAGCTTTATTTTGGGTGAGGAAACATGTTTCAGTATTGTAGGTTGAATAAGACTGTTGATTTATTTTGGAGCAATCCTGTATGGTCAGGCATTAATCCTCCTTTTAATGGTGTTTCAGCTGCACTCGGTGCATCAGAATGCAGTCACATTTCAAAGCTTTGAGGATGCAGCAACTGGAGGAAGGTGGTTTCACTACGACAGGAATATTTTTAAAGGTAAAAAAAATTCTTACCAACTTTAAATGATGTGTCGTATTCTAGAATGGAAAGATCAAATGTTACAGTATTGTTATTTAAGAATATTGGCATCAGTTCATCGGTAAGATAAGCAATGCTTAAAATAAAAGACTGTTACAAATATATTCCAGATGGTATAAAATTGTGCTGTCCAATAAGGTATCCATAAGCCCATGTGTGGCTATTGAACACTTGAAATGAGGCTAGTGTAATTGAGGAAATGGATTTTTTATTTTATTTTAATAAGTTTGATTTAAATATAAGAACTGATACGCAATTCAGTTATTGGAAAACTTTTAAGAATGTTTGGAGCGGCGTGGGTATGTGTATCTACATTTTCAAGTAAAATCGGAATCAAGTATTTCTGGTGAAAATTTTGCATCTAATTTGATATGTACTCTACGTGTAAAATACACAACAGATTTTTAAAGCTTAGTATGGAAAAAATGGAAACTCAATTGTTCATATTAATTACATGTTGAAATGACAGTCTTTTCAGTGTATTTGGCAAAAATATGTTACCAAAAGCAATTTCACCTTTAACTTTTTAAATGTGGCTCCTAGAAACTTTAAAATTACCTTTGTGGTTTGTATTACATTTCTACTTTTAGGCATTGGTGTAAAAGGATGAAGGTAAATAATGCTAAATAAATACTGGTTACAATGTGAAATGAGTTAATATATTCTAAATGGCATAAAAAGATAAAGGCGAACAGCTATGGGAAATGATCTGGAAAGGAACTAATATTTATAAGTGCTCTGTGACTGTATGTTAGCTAAGTGCATCGTTTATCTTCCCCAGAGGTCTCTGATGGCAACGCTGTCTTCTCCATTTTTCAGATGAAGTGAAGCTTGATGAAGTTAAGTGCTCTCCTGCCACGTCATGCAGTTATCCGCTGGAGAAGTCAACGGCAAAGCTGTGGACCACACTCTGTGCGGTGCCTGTCAGCTCCTGTAGCTTCAGCAGGTGCAGACCTTCCCTGGAGGCTGAGTGTTTTCAGGGTACCGGGATTTGTTTGAATCAGGTGTGGTTAAATGACTGTCGCGAAAGAAGAATTTTTTTAAAAGTTATGTATCTATTTTGAGAGAGAGAGAGAGAGCCGGGGAGGACCAGAAAGGTTGGGGGGGAGAGAGAATCCCAAGCAGGTTCTGCACTGTCAGTGCAGGACCCGACGCTGGCCTCGATCTCACGAACCATGAAATCATGACCTGAGCCAAAATCAAGAATCAGACAGATGTTTACCCAGGTGCCCCCCTCCCTTTTTTTTAAGTTGATGTATTTATTTTGAGAGCTGGGGAGATGAAAAACTAATTTTATCCTACAGTCCTTGAAACAGGAAGGCAGGGCCACACAGGGAAGCACACAGGGATGGCCAGGAGGCAGAGGGAAGGAGGAGAAATCCTGGGCGATAGCCTATTGTGGTTTCTGGGGGAAGGAAGGCATAAGGTAGTATAAACAGAAAGATTGGCCTCTTCGAATAGTTTCAGTAGGCTCTACTGTATAGAGGCTGTCCCTAGTTGTCTGGTGCCTCGTCCTGGGGTGGTGAGGGCACAGGAATAGTGGCCAAGCATGTAAGAGCCCTATAAAGGAGGTGGTTGTTTCCTCATGAAAGGCACTGTCCCAGGGTGTTTGTTCTCTCTAGGAATTAGGTACCCCTGGGAGGGGCCGCCCCCTTAGCATCAGCAAGTCCTCACATATCAAAGCATCAAATACAGAAACTGGAACGCATAGTTATAACACTGAGGCTTGAGGACGTGGGCAAGAGCTGAAAGCTGGGCCTTACTACACTCTGCCTGGCTGGAGAGCTTCAGCAACCAGCGCCCCTGTAGGCCAAGTATGAGTGAGGCTCCAGGGGCTGAGGCTAATGGAGCAGGGGCACCTCTCCCTGCAGACTGTGGTTTTGAGCCTATCCGTGTGTTCTTTGTATGCTTTCATTCACTGATATTTATAACATCCTAAATTGTCAGTTTCATTTCAATACTATAGATTCTTTTTCGGTAATCACCAAGAGTCCTATTTAAATTCACATTCTATAACAATTCCAGAGTGAGATGTCAGTTTTTAAAAATATTTTCTCATTTATTGTTCTTCAGCTACACATCACAAAGAGCTGCAGAAATTGGTGGATACTTTGCCATCCATCAAGCATAAGGTAATTTCCCCCCCTAAATCACTTGAAATACATTTTATGTTTAATCTCCGAGTGGAGACGCTGACCAGGCGCCCTGGAACACAACTCGCCACTGCCTTGGTTCTGCCGCCATGCCACTGAGCGCTCGGCACTCAGGAACACGGTGCCGTCCCCTCCTCTGCTCCGACACCTGCACACCTGCGTCTTCGAAGTCCCCGTGGGAACACTCAGCCCAGCCCTCTTGGCTAGACCTCCCATCCCGCAGGCGGGGAACAGGGAAGAGTGGGACGGACGCTTGGCTTGGCTAGCTGTGAAGAACAGTTACCCGTTTCCGTCCGGCCCGTCCGCATGGATGCCTCTGTCCAGGCCCCAGGATTAACTGTTGCTTCTTGAGGATCCCAAAGGGGCTGTTCCCTGGAAGTCCTCCTCTTCCCTGTCTCCCCCTCTTCTCCCCACCTCAGTCCCTCCCCACTGCCTCTTTCCCTCTCCCTCCCTCTCGCTCTCCCTCTTTTTCCTTGCCTGTCTCTTTCTCCCCTTTTGATGCAGGAGCCTGGCTCCCTCTACTTTGCGTTGTGTTTTAGAAAGGAGAATTCTGTTCGTTTCTCTTGAGAAAGACAAGCTTTGTTGTTCATGCACCAGCTACCACCTGACACCTCCCGCCTCCCGAAGAGTTCACAGGAGACTGGCACCTGCAGTAAACTCACGACAATGGAGGGGGAAAGTGCTTTTGGCTGTGTTCCCATGGAGGATGATCAGAAATACATAGTTAATTACAGGAGCAGTGTGCGGGTGTGATTCTGTCCAAAGGTGCCCAGAGATACTCTAGACCACTGCTGGTCCCCAGATTCCCCTCGAATCATCGCCTCATCATCCGATTTCTGAGTGGTTTTCATCACAAAAATGATGACTCGGTGACCCCTTCTCTTTGCCAGGACACCCTTGTGGAATTTGGGTCATTTGATCCCTCCTGCCTGATGCCCGCCTGCCCAGATTACTGGACCTACTCGGGGTCCCTGACTACCCCGCCCCTCTCCGAGTCTGTCACCTGGATCATTAAGAAGCAGCCCGTAGAGGTTGATCATGATCAGGTATGTTCTTTCCACCTTTCTGTATGAGGACATGCTAGTCTGCCCCTTTAACACAAGGCTGGGCTCAAACTTTGGCATCGGTTTTGAACATCTTGTAATGCTTCTACATTTTTATTAAAATTTGCTAACATCTTGTCTCAGTTTGGACATGAATTTGGAGATACTTCAAATTAACTGGAGAGAGGGGTTAAAACGTAGAAGAGCATAAGCTTTTTGCTTTCATTTTGGACAATATCCTGTCTTTTACCATATATACGTTGTGTAGAATCTCTGTAAAAATTAAGACTTTTTTTTTTTTTTTTCAACGTTTATTTATTTTTGGGACAGAGAGAGACAGAGCATGAACGGGGGAGGGGCAGAGAGAGAGGGAGACACAGAATCGGAAACAGGCTCCAGGCTCTGAGCCATCAGCCCAGAGCCCGACGCGGGGCTCAAACTCACGGACCGCGAGATCGTGACCTGGCTGAAGTCGGACGCTTAACCGACTGCGCCACCCAGGCGCCCCAAAATTAAGACTTTTAAATGAAAGGCAAATACCATATGATTTCACTCCTATGTGGAATTTACAAAACACAACAGATGAACATAGGGGAAATAAGATAAAAAGAGAGAGGGAGCAAACCATAAGAGACTTCTAAAGACAGAGAACAAACTGAGGGTTGCTGGAGGGATGGTGGGTGGAGGGATGGGCCGAATGGGTGATGGGCATTAAGGAGGGCACTCGTTGGGATGAGCACTGGGTGTCATACATAAGTGCTGAGTCACTTGGTTCTACTCCTGAAACCAATACTACGCTGTATGTTAACTAACTTGAATTTAAAGAAATAAATTTTAAAAACTAAATGAATGGAAAAATGAAGGCTACAAATGACTGTGTTCAAAATCCTTTGATTTTCTTTTCTTTATTATTGTAGTGGACACACAATGTTACATTAGTTTCAGGTGTACAGCATGGTGATTTGACAACTCCATATGTTAGGCTGTGCTCATCACAAGTGTAGTCACCATCTGTCTGTCATCATACAACTCTATTATACTACCATTGACTGTTTTCCCTGTGTTTTTTTTTTTTTTTTTTTACCTTTCAATCCCCATGGCTTAACTAATTTCCTTAATTACTAATTTTCCCCATGACATTACTAGAATCCTATACCTCCCTCTCCCTTTGACCCTTTTTTCCCATTCCCCCCAATACTCCCCTCCCCTCTGGCAACCTTCATACATAGTTTGTTCTCTGTATTTATGCAAAAACCCTTAATTTTCTTAAGAGAAGCTTGCTGTGGAATTTCAAGGTAAAGATAGAACCCGACAATGTCTATACAGAAATTTTACTCAGTCAAAAATTTTGACTTGGTATTTGTTTCCGTTTAGAATCTAAGTTTAAGTGGTGAGTACTACGTGAACACGCAAAATGTTGTTTAATTCATAAGTGAGTTAAACAGTAATAATAATTGCTTTTATTTGTTTGTTTTGGAATTTAATTAATTAAAAACTTTTTACAAGGACAAAAGCTTCCAAGTTCTTTTTTGTGAAGCCAAGATAACAGTGAAACCAAAACCCACCAAAGATTGGATACCTCCCAAAAAGTAAATACTAGGCCAGTATCTCTCAAGAATATTTAGAAAAAAAGAAAGCTTAATTATTAGAAACAGAATCTACCAGTACATCAGAAGAAATAATACACTTTGTCCACGTAAGATTTTTTTCTGAAATGTCAGTATTAGGAATGATATATTATGATTAATAGACTTCATCCTGTCAGCAAAGCTAAAGGGAAGACTCATATTTCATTTTCATAAATTCCTAAAACTCATTTGACAAAATTGATCATGTATTTTTTGTAAAATTTTTTATTGAAATGAGAATTCCCTAAGTTGATAAAGTAGATTAATGTCGGCTCAGAAGTAAATAGTATGCCTAGTATGGAAAGGATATCTACTAACTCCACTATAATTAGCATAT